>NC_041400.2:40037698-40637698 GCF_900747795.2 Erpetoichthys calabaricus | reverse complement strand
ATAAGACCCTTTGCTGTTACACTCCAAATTGTGCTACGGTGCATTCTGTTTGCTTTAATTTTCCTGTATAAAGGATGAGGCCCCACAATTCACCCTGCATGTCAGGACAAAAGTCAAGCCATGAAGTTCAAGGACCTCTATGATCAAATGATGTGGTAACACATAGATCAGGCCAAGTATATAAAACCATTTCTAAAGCTTTGAGTGCTCCCAGGGGCACAGTGGCCTCAATAATTCTGAAATGGAAGATATCTGGAATGATGAGGACTCTTCCTACAGCTGGCTGACCAGGCAAAAAGGGCCTTAGTCAGAGAGGTGGCTAAGTCACTCTAACAGAGTTTTAGAGGTTCTCTGCTGAGATTTCAATTTTTGAATTTAATAATTTTACAGACCCTTCTGCAAACGTGTTTTCACTTTCTCATTATGGGATATTGAGCCTAAATTGATGGGCAAAAATGGCAAAGGTGTCCATTTAAAATGAAGTCTACAACAAAATATATTGTGCAGAAAGTGAAGGGGTCTGCATACTTTCTGAATCCACTGTATGTCCGATTTTTTTCTTTTTTAATAGTGTGTCTTTTTACAAAGTGATGCCCTATCCAGAGTTTGGTTCCAGTCCTGCACACAATGCTACCATTATAGTTTCTGAGTGTCAATGGACTCTATAATGGAAAGTTCGTAAGAATACTCAATGTGTTAGTTATAGATATTCACCCTGGTCTTGCCTCTTTATTACGTATGATAACAACACGACGCTGGGGGGGTCAAGGGGGGCATCTGTCCCCGGGCGCAGCATCCAGGATGCACCAAATTGATTTTACGAAATTTTAGAATGAAATGTTTTCCATTCTTAAATGCACTAAAAAGTAAATAAAAAACATATCCAACAGACAATAATTTATCCCCTCCACTACTCTAACATGCTTGACTCCCACCCAGAAACATTGCAGGAGGGGGCGCGAAATCTTCAGTTGTCCCCGGCCGCTGAAAAGCCCAACTACGCCTCTGAGCAAAAGTTAAAAAGAACCCTCACTCTCGTGTTGCTTTAATTGCATTAACACTCTGTCATAGCTAACTGTATCCCAGTCTGTCGACTATATCATTTAGTGACACTTTCTGACAACTCTACTTAATTTGACACCCACCTGGCTTTGCGTTCACTAGTGATGTGTCGTTCACGAACGAGCCGGCTCTAAGAGCCGATGCTTTGAAGCGAACGAGAGGAGCCGATGCCCGTCGAGCAGAGCCGAAGCTTCAGCCGCTCCTGCTCAGCTCTGCTGAAAATCCATTCGGCAAGGGCGGGACTTTACTTATATGGGCACACAGAACATTGGCTCATAATGCCGGCTCGTTCACGAACAACACATCGGACTAGGATCGTACCATTATGTGAAAGAAGAAAGGGGGGCAGACGCTCCGAAGACAGCGAGTGTTGGTACAGGCCAGGTACACAGTGTACCTGTCGCTGCGACAGACGAGGAACCAGATTTAAATGCAAGCGCATCGTGAAGGAAAAAAGAAGAGTGAAGAAATGAGTGAAAGCCGAAAAAGAAGCAGCATCTGGCTGCATTTCAGTGATATTGGAGACTGCAAAGCTAAGTGCAGAATTTGTAATATGAAAATATCCGTTAGAGCAGGCTCAACAACAAACCTGCACAGACATATAAGAACCACCCACCATCCGTACAACTGGAGGAGAGCGTGCCCTCTCTCCTGCCATCCACTGACCCTGGAAAAGAGTCAAATACTTCTGCTGCAGCATCCACTGTCTTACCAAAAACTGCAGGTATAACACGGTCTTCAGTTCAAACCAAAATAAGCACATTTATTCGGAAAAAAATGACGCCAAACAAACAAATAAGTGTCGATGAGGAGCTGGCTACAATGATAGCTAGCGACTTTCAACCATTTTCCACTGTGGAGGACTGAGGATTTACAACTTTTGTACAGGCCTTAAACCCCATGTATGTTCTCCCTAGCAGAAAAACTTTGTCCCAAACAATTATTCCATAACTATATACAGTATCTGAGGATGGAGTACAACACTGTGCTTTCAGAAACCACTGCTCTGGAAAAAGGTAGCATTTAATGACAAAAGAGCTGTGGATGAGGCATTTCAAAGAATAAGTGCAGCAGCAGCAAGATGCAACCCCAGCGGCCTGTCTGCTCCTCCATCAGAGGGCCAAGAGGAAGAAATTGGAGCAGGGCCGTGTTCACAGGAACAACAAGCTTCTGCTGTGTGGAGGCTCTTTGACGAAAGAGCAACAGGAAACACTGCAAGGAGAAATCCCACAGCTGATGCTATGCTGGAGTTGAGGTCCTATCTTGAGGAGCCCCTCATCCAAAGATCTGAAGACCCACCGAGCTGGTGGGAGGCCAAGGCTGCAGTCTACCTACGCCTGGTTAAGGTAATGGTAGGAAGACTTTGCATTGTCGCTACATCGGTCCCCTCAGAAAGAGTCTTCTCAAAAACAGGACAAATAATCACGGAGAGGAGAAATCGCATCAGCCCATCTAAGCTGAGGCATCTGGCATTTCTGAATGCCAACCTGGCCTAAAAACTTTTATTCAAAGAGTCATAGTGTTGTGTTGTTGTTGTTGAGTTTGGCCTTTATTTAATTTGTTTGCTGTGTTTTTGTGTTAAGTTGTTCATTTAAAGCTTTTATTAAAATGTTAAACAATAGTAACTGTGTATTTATTGTAATGAAAAAATGCATAAAAATACGTAATGTCTGAAAACAATAAATAAGAAATTGCTTAGGCTATACACAAACCATTCATAATTGCTTAATTAGGCTAAAATATAAGCATCCAAGTGATACTAAACGAAGAGCCATTCGGGAGCCGTAAGAGCCGGCTCTTTAAAGGCGAAGAGCCGAAGCTTTGAAAAGAGCCGGAGTTCCCATCACTAGCGTTCACGAGGTTCAGTGGCCACACAAGAACTTGAGCTTCCGGGAGCGGCTCTCGCCACCCTCCCTTAGCAACAGTTGCCACGCGCGAATTAGTGTAATACTCCGCCTACATTAGTACTCGTCAGTGATGCCTGATTGGGCGCTTTTAGGTCTTAATGTTTTATAATTTGAACAGAATAGGAAATAATTGAGGAGCGCCTGATTTTAATACCTGTGTTTGTCAAAAGCGAACTGCTTTTACATGTTGAAATAACATTGTTAAAATACGACCGCGCGAAGTTTACATATGACCACGCCCAAGAGAAAGATAAAGGTATATATTTACATAAAGGGACGCCCCTTTTCACTGCGATTCTGCAGATTAGCAACACAGTGTATGTAGCTGGGACAGATTTTTAAAGGGATTTGGGAAATCCGAATCAGAAAAAATATATATATATATATAATCAACACAAGACGTAACAGACACTTTTTAAAGCTGCTTTATTATGTGATCCAATCCTTCAGTTCTTAAACCTTTGAAAATGGATAGAAAAAAGAAATGCGCGACATTTGTGAAGAGTTTTTCAGGCGACGATTCCGGCAACACAAGCGATGCGAAATACCAAGACCGGAGGAGAACCGGAGTGGCTGATTCAAAGAGTGTTGCTGGAATGACAGCTCGAATCAGCGATGCCCAGAAAGTGAGTGGGGCAGCCGGCACGAGCTACATACCTGAAGGCAGGGCTTCTGCGGCCAAAATACAGGGACCGAGGCGTGACAACCCAAAAATATGCACCACTGCCGGCTCGAGAGGCAACCCCGGAAAGACGACACCTGCGACAGATGCCGCGACACTAAAGCCCAAGGGTCTGCAGGTGGCACCCGTAAGAGCTGCCAGTCTGAGCCCACTTTGCAGAGGTACCGTATCGCCCCTTTCGGTCTCCAAGATGGTTATTTTTAGTTTCGTCGTTTTTATAATTACCTTTTGTGTTAATAGCAAATTTGAAGCTAATTTGCTAATGTCAGAGAATGCTTTCATATTCACGTACTTGTAATGATGGCCTTATGATTTTTTTGCTTTCTTTTTTAAACTACTAAACAGGTTATACAATAAATCCGATTGTGCCTTCATCTAGGGGCGATGTCATATCGGTCGCCCAAGCCATGCACAGAGAGAAGTTTGGCGAAAGAGTGAAGGAGCTTTTCGATCCTGAACGTGAAGCAGCACTGAAGGCGATACAAACAGGTTTGAAAGTTGTTTTTTTTCCCAACAGACTGTCCATTTTTAATCAACCTGCAGTACCCTCCGTTATGTTTGGGACAAAGACTAATTTTTTCCTTGATTTTCCCCTGTGCTTTACAGTTTAACAAATCAAACAATTGAGACGTGATTGCACATTGCGGACTTTCATTGAAGGGGATTTGCAAACATTTCGATCACACCATGTAGAAATAACAACAAGCTTTCTACATGGGCCCCTCATTTCATGTTTGGGAGAATTGGCGTCACAGGTGCATGTGACTCCTCAGGTGTGTTCCATTGCTTCATCAGTTGTCTAGCTTACTTATACTCTTTGGAGTTTGAAGTTTCCATTGTTCAACATGAGGATGAGAGCTGTGCTAATGAAAGTCAAAGAAGCCATTATGAGGCGGAAGAATAAGAATAAAACCATTAGAGACATTGAAAAAACAAAAAACTCCTGTATGGCCACCATTTTTGCACCAACCAATTTCCAATTTAGTGTTACCTATTTCTGTGGCTTCTTAATGATTTCATTCTACTACACCAAACAAGCCAAATCTGTTTAGTTTTCTTCACTTCTGATGGCAGCATCAAATGTTTTGTGGATTGAGTGCAGATCCCTACTTCTCAGATCTTCACTTTAAATGTTTGTGCCAAGATGAAAATATTTTTGCTTTTAAGAAGGCAAGAGAAGAGAGGATTCAATTAAGAAAGGAGGAATCTAAGCAGAGGACAAGTATTAGAATGTAAAGTACAGTAGATTGGACAGCGAAGAAAAAAGAAACACAGAGGAAACCAGCAGATGAAGCCGTGTCGTGTGCATAGAAGTGCTAGAAGCCACGTGAGAACAGAGGTGACACTTAATGGCCAAAAGACAAACTCATAGATAGATAGATAGATAGATAGATACTTTATTAATCCCAAGGGGAAATTCACATACTCCAGCAGCAGCATACTGATACAAAAACAATATTAAATTAAAGAGTAATAAAAATGCAGGTAAAAACAGACAATAACTTTGAATAATGTTAACGTTTCCCTGTCTGTGATAAAGAAAACTGCAAAGGTTGAGTCTGTGACATGTAAAGGGTTCTTTGTTATTTTCAGGTAATGCAAAAGAAATTCAGTTTGTATTAGTTTATGCATAATTTTGCTCAATATTTTTATCAGTATATTGGCAGTAATTGGCTGTATTATTTAGAAAGACGTATCGCTGCCGTTTTATGTCTGGGGAAAGTGTGGAAACTGCAGCAGCAGGTCAGGTAGATATCTAAAGTAAGCAGGGTAAAGCTTTCCAGTCATGGCACTCTGCCCTTTTTCATGGAAGTTAGCTTCACTACAGATATCAGGCCACTTGGACATGTAACATTCACTGTTATTGAACATAGTAGACCACCTTCTATAGTGGGAAGCAATCAATGTAATTTACAGAAGTATTTAACTGTTTTCCTTAAAAATGTATAAGAAATTCCGCCTGCAATACTTTTCCAGGATTGACTATTTGTTACCAACATAGTAAGAGTGGTCCAGTAACCCGATTTCATTCTTCTGTGTTTCTCTTTTTCATAAAAATTGGTGCGGTGACTATCTGTGATTTCCTTTCACTTCCATGTTTTGTTTGGCAGGTGTGTACATTGGCTGGAGATGTCCAGAGTTTACCTGGGACTGCTTTCGAGTTGGTGACGGCTCAAAATGTTTTTGTGGGCACTTGCTGAAAGAGCACAAGAACTATACAGGTATGCCTAGTCAGATTCAGTAATAATTCTGTTCAGTGTAGTCTTTGTTACAACACCCTTTCCCTGAAGCTTGTTAAAAGTACCTTTGTTTGTAAGAGACACAGACAAGTAGTGTAAAATGTGGGTCTAATTGGAATAATACTGCTAGAAAATGGGTGGATGAAGGGAATTTTTTAGACCCTGAAGGAGGGATGTCTTTACTATTTCTATATGCATTTGTACATGCAAGTTTTAACTGCATGATAAAAACATATTTACAAATAAATATATCCATTACTGAATCTACTGTTTGCAATATTGAGTTTCTGGAACCCAGAGCCTGTCCTGTCACATTAGGCCAAACTGGACCAATTTGATGCCTCTAAATTGTTGACACTGAAACAAATCCACACAAACCTGGACATCAGAAGTCAGGAATTTAATCAGGGTCCAGGAACTATGACACAGTATAAATATGTCCACTGTTCAAACAGACATAAACAAGTCAAAAACTAAAAAAAAAATCAAAAATGAATGAAAAAAACAGAGGTATTGTATAAACTTAGTATGAGGGGTGTTGCAAAAATCTATAGCCTTTCAGAAAAGAAATGACAATTAAGGCAAAAACTTTTTCCTCAGTGAAAGCTCATTTATTGGTGATAGGTATTTGTCTATCTATTATATAATACCTTTCCTATCTATCTATCTATCTATCTATCTATCTATCTATCTATCTATCTATCTGTCTGTCTGTCTGTCTGTCTGTCTGTCTGTCTGTCTGTCTGTCTGTCTGTCTGTCTGTCTGTCTGTCTGTCTGTCTGTTCTTCCATTGAAAGCTAATAACTGGATGAGAATGTTCACGTAGTACTGTGATACACCCTTGTGATGCTGCCATTACTGCACAGCAGCAGAATGCATTAGACATACATCTGTTTGTCTTCTGATTGTAATAATCTGCTGTTACACAAATTGATTAATGTGATACAAGTTACCCAGTTGTATACCATTAATATATCATACAGATAGAAACCAAAACTATGGAAAGTCCAAAACACATCATTCGTCCGCAAAATATTATTCATAAGTTTGTAATAAATACAAATGTTGTGTCATAACTCTTAACAATAATAGTTTAACCAAAACAGTAGATTAAAACAAAACTCAAAATATGAGATAGTCCAAAATCATTTGCTTAATATTGTGTATTTAATTATGGTTTGAGACTTCTTCTTCTTCTTCTTTTCCCACTTCAAAGTTGGGTCAACTTGCTTGATCAACCATCTCCAGACGGCTTGGTCCTGCACCTCCTCCTCAGTCAAACCCTTATCCTTCAGATCTTCTTTTACTTTATCCATCCAGCTTCACTTTGGCCTCCCTTGCTTTCTCTTCCTTTGTACTTCCATTCCCACCACTCTTTTGCCCATATAATCATTGTCTCTCCTCATCACATGTCCATACCACTTCAACATCCTTTCTTGTACTTTCTTAGATATCTCTCCCACTTTTGTTGTACCTCTGATTGTCTCATTTCTGATTTTGTCCATTTTTATAACTCCACATATCCATCTCAACATTTTCATTTGTTCCACATTCAACTTTTTCTCCTGTCCTTCCTTTACTGCCCATCTCTCGGTTCCATACATCATTGCTGGTCTTACCAATGTCTTAAGGTGACTTTTACTTTTAAAATTTACCTTAACTCTTCAATCGCACAAGACTCCTTATACCTTCTTCCAGTTGTTCCATCATCCACACTGTATTCTGTGGGTTATCTCTGCATATAATTTTCAATCTTTGGCTACCACTGATACTAGATATTAAATGTATCCAATCATTTCAGTATCTCTCCCAGCATGCTAACTTCTGAATCCTAATCATGTGCTGTTTTCTTCCTGTTTATCTTCAATGCTGTATCTTCCAAAGCCCTTCTCCATTCTTCCAACTTCCTCTCCTATGGTTTGAGTTTGCTTTCCAGAATTTACTTTATGTTCACTTTAATGAAAATATAGATGAGCTCTTCACACAGAGCTAGCTTTTCAATGATGTCACATGAAGAATTGTGCTGTCATGAACCAGTCTCTGGATCTGCGCACTGTTCCTACCTGCTTCAAGGTCTCCACCATTATTCCAATAGCAAAAAAAAATCAAAAGTCACAGGCCTGCATGACTGCAGACCAGTAGCTTTAACCTCTGTGGTGAACACCTTATTCTGAATTACCTCAACAATTCTACAGAATACTTCCTGGACCCATTTCAGTTTGCATACAGAGCCAACCAGTCTGTGGATAATGCAGTGAATTTAAGTCTGAGATTTTTTTACCAACACCTTGATAAGCCAGGTGCATATGTGAGGATCTTGTTTGTTGACTTTAGCTCTGCTTTCAATACAATCATCCTAGTGCTCCTGGACAAGAAACTCACCCAGTTCAATCTGCCATTGGATCACAGACTTTCTTACAGATAGGAAACAGTATGTGTGGTTGGGCACATACATGTCTGACCCATTAACCCTTAGTACTGGTGCGCCACAGGGATGTTTCCTTTCCCCACTATTCTCACATTATACAAATGACTGTACCTCTGGTGATTTGTTTATCAAACTTCCTAAATTTGCAGATGACATCACACTAATAGACCTCATTTCAAATGAAGTTTATTGCATATACAGACAAGAAGTGGAAAATTTGACATTGTGGTGCAGCCATAATTTAACATTCAAAAAACTCTGGAGATGATCATAGATTTCAGGAAACAGTCACCTGCTCACCTATCGCTTGTACATGGCTCAGCCATTGGGATGACAGAGTCATTTAAGGTACTGGGCAGAAAACCTTAAGTGGTATAATAACATCACTTGTATTATTAAGAAAGCCCAGCAGAGAATGTTCTTTTTGTTTCAGCTGAGGATATTCAATCTCCCTCAAGCAGTATTGGTCCAATTCTGCACAGCCATCACTGAGTCCATTCTAACCTCATCAATAACTGTCTGGTTTGGTGCTTCCTCTGTTCAGGCTAAAGACAATCTGCAGTGTATGATCAAAGCCTGTGTAAGGATCATAGGTGGTAACTCACTGCACATTCAAGTTCTATATGAGTCCAGGATAAGGAAGAGAGCCACAAAGATCTGAGTCACCCGGGGCATGACCTTTTCAAAAACTTCACTCCGGCAAACATCTTCATGCAATGAAAACTAAAACAACATGTCACCAAAACAGTTCTTTTCCATGTGCAGTTATTCTGACTAATCAGGTCTGATATTCTACTCAGTATCTATGTATACCTGCATACTGGACTGCCTGGACATATTTCAATCCTGCTATCTCTTTATGTTTTGTATTGCCCTTATATTTTATCATTTTATATTTTATCTTTTGTATTCTGTGTTGTCCTTGTATGTTGCACTGATCCTCTCAAGACAAATTCCTAGTACACATTGGTGTATCTGACCAATAAAGTGAATTCTGATTCTGAAAAGGCACAGGAACTCATCAACTCCAGAGCACATTCACAATGAACTACCAGGTATTGTTAAAGACCCTTCCGATTTATAGGGTGAAGTGCAGTTTCTGGCAGTGTTTGGTAAGTGGCCCTGTCTCCTGGTTGGCCAACCAAAAACAAAACATGGAACATAACAAGGGCAGCTTATATACAGAGACACAATCAAAAATAAAGAATGATGCACATAATCAAGATAAATAAAAGAATCAGAAATGAACAAAATAGACATAACACGTGAATTTGAACCCCAGCCAAGGGAAGAACCTTGGTTGAAATATAACAAACGCAACCTCATGTTTCTCCCAAAATGCTGACTGAAAATTAAGATGTCATAAATGGTAACTCTGGAAATGCAGATAGCACATGAACGCAACCACAAATTCTTTACAGAATTTGATGTCAAACATTTGAAGAACTTAGTATATTCCAGGCTTCCCAAGGTCTCAACAACTAGTCATGCTAGACATAATCTAAGGCAAGAAGACCTACTCAGCATTTCATGCCCATTATTTGACCATGCTGGAAAATTGTTTGCTTCAGTCACTCAGAATGAAGTGCACCTGCTGTCAGTAAACTTTGTTGTATATCTATAATTTGGAGCTCTGCCATTTTTGGTAAAATGTCATATTTACTGCACCGCTGTAGTGCCTGTGCTGCTTAAAAAGTTGGACTAAGAGTGAGAAAGCGCTCAGCTGACATCATCAGGAAATGTGCCACCTGCACTTTATGCAAGTGTAGGAGTTCCTCTGTTGCTCAGCATATGGGGGTCTCAGTGGGTTTCCATTGTTACTGTGTCTGATTCATTGTTTGTTTATTGTAGGCAGTAGCGTCCATGTGCCCTGTGCTGTCCAGTCATGCAGGTGTAAAGCCTTTGCCTTTATCCCTTCACGACCTGAAGATGTTGGGGAGTTCTGGTTAAAAAAGCGTCCAGGTTTTGATCCAGACACTTGGAGGGCAATGTGCAAATGTAAGCATTCCCATGAGGAGCATGACGCATCATTTAGTCACATCTGCAAGAAGAAAGGTAGGCCATGTTGGTTTAACTGTATATTTAAATCCAGGAGATACTTGTGGTTTTATATCATTTGGCTCATTCCAAGCTCCATTTTCTAATAAATGTGTTTTAATATCCTAAAATAGAAAGTGCCATTCCTGGACAAACTAAAAAAGTCAAGATGTGTGTTATAAAGTAAAAGACAAATGATGAATCCACTCCTGTTTTATCTCTGGGCCTTCTTAGTTACATGTTGTCCCTGTCTGCCATGTGACTTGACCTTTCTGCTTCCCATTTGTTCACCTCACAAGTACCACACTAAAGCTTGACTTTCAGAAGGCATTTGATAAGATACCAAATGAGAGGTTGGGCATCAAACTAAAAGAAGTGGGAGTTCAGGGTGTTGTATGTACAGTATATGGGTGTAAAATTGGCTCAGACACAGAAAGCAGAGGGTTATGGTGCACGGAACCCTATCAGAATTTGGTGAAATTAACAGTGGTGTCAGTTCTAGGGCAGTGGCCATTTTTAATATATATGAATGATTTGGATAGGAATATAAATAAGAAGAAGGTTAAGTTTGCAGATGATAACAAGCTAGGTGGATTGTCAGTAATTTAATGTAAGTAAATGTAGTATATTACATGGAGTAAGTAAAAATGTTAGGTTTGAATACACAATGGATGGTCTAAAAATCAAAAGTACACCTTATAAGAAGAATTTAAGTGGCATAGTGGACTTGACACTATCAACTGGCAGACAATGTTCAGAAGCCATTAAGAAGGTTAACAGTGTGCTAGGTTATATAGCGCCCTGATGTGTAGAGTACAAGTCCAAGAAGGTGATATTGAAGCTTTATAACACACCAGTGAAGCCTCACTTGGAGTACTGTGTGCAGTTTTGGTCTCAAGGCTACAAAAGGAACATTGCAGTGCTAGAAAAAGTCCAAAGAAGAGCAATTAGGCTGATTCCTGTGCTACAGGAAATTAATTATGAACGTTTAAGCAAAAGGAGATTAAGAGGAGATATAATTGAATTGTGCACAGGTGGCGCAGTGGTAGTGCTGCTGCTTTGCAGTAAGGAGACTGTGGAAGATTGTGGGTTCGCTTCCCTGTTCCTCCCTGTGTGGATAGTGCTTTGAGTACTGAGAAAAGCGCTATATAAATGTAATGAATTATTATTATGTTTAAAATTATGAATGAAATTAGTACAGTGGATTAAGACTGTTACTTTAAAATGAGTTCACCAAGAACATAGGGACACAGTTGGAAACTTGTTAAGGGTAAAGTTGGCATAATCCTTCAGAAGTTTTTCTTCACACAAGGAACCGCAGACATATGGAATAAGTTACCAAGTAGCATGGTAGACATTTGGACTTTAGGGACTTTCAAAACTGGACTTAATGTTATTTTGGAAGAATAAAGTGGATAGGACTGGTGAGCTTTGTTGGGATGAATGGCCTGTATTTATCTAGATTCTTCTAATGTTCTAAAAAGCTGTCTCTTTCTCACCCCCTCACTCACCCATTTACAATGCTGGCCTTCCCAACAGTGAATGTTAGCTAATCGCACAGCTTTACACTCATCACAGTTCTGGTTTGAGGTTTATAGACTAAATCCTCTCTATCTGCTGTTATAAAAGTGCAACCTATTTGGCAACACCTATGGTTTACCCGTGCCTACTTGTGGTTATGCACAGCAAGAAACAAATTCATAGAGGCCTATCATGTAGCAGCTGAAAATGAGATTGTGTAATTACAGGTCACTAATTAGCCCTTAGATGTCCGCGCCGGTACACAGAATAGATCAACATATCTACCTGGCATTGAGATGGCACTAGGGCTTCCAATTGTTCAAATGAGAAATTCCTAGTAAGTGTGGGTCTTACACTCACACTGTTTGAGTCTCTGTTCTTTGTACACCCTGCCTGTTGCTACTACTGATTGAATGGTTTAGTGGGGTCCTTGGTTCAGGCCAGCTGTGGTCGCTCACGGCCTCTGGCAGAGCACCTTGAAGACGATTGAATTTGACTATAGAGGAAGTAAAACTTGTAACAAGGTTTCAATAAGTGAACCTGTTGAAGGATCATTATCGAGCCTCAAGAGTAGATGGCTGGCATGTTCACCCAATCCTATCACCCCCTGTCGGTCCTTCCCCTGAGTTAGCATCCCACTAGAACTTAACTGCATTTTTCCCATACAATTAGTATTTCAGTATCTGTGGTTTCTGTTTCCGTGTGGTTTTCAGTAATGTGAATTAAAAAACTGACTGTATAAACCATCTCTTGGAGTCAACCATGTTAGAACTGCCCATAGTGGGCAGCAGTATATCTGCATCCCTTTAGCATTAACAAGCCTTTTTAAAGGCCTAATCCCCAAGGCTGCCCCCAAGCTTCTGGTTCTCTTTCTCTCTCTCCCCTGAACAACAATTTTCCGAGCTGTTAGTTGTCTTCTTCAACATGCCAGTTTGGAAGTCTTTTGGCCACTAAATTTCATTTTTCTAATAGAAGGTAACCTGGTCTCTCCTTTATATGACAACTCCACTTGCCAGATGCCCATGGATTCTCTCTTTCTCTCTGCTTAGAGGATCAGGGCACCTTTATTATAAACTAGGTTTTGTAGCCTCTAGTTTATACCATGGAAATACAACCGGCACCTTGTTACTGGTTTGCTCTCATTTGCCCTGGCCCTACTGAAGGTCAATGTGGTTGTCTCAGTTGTTGTGCCATCTTGGTGGTGATTGCCAGGACACCTCTTTACAAAACAATCTTACTGTTTTTGTCACATGTCCTCATTTCTGTTATTACTAATATTGATCATAATACAATAAGTTAACAAATCAGCCAAAATTGCCAACTTCATCTGAAAGATTCAGGACTACAATGCTACTTAAAAAACTTTATTGAATGCAAGTCCTTAACCTAAGGTGAAAGATCATTCCACAATAATTGTCAAGTTACAAAAAGTAAATGGACCTCATCAAAATATACATTTTTTATATTAAAAGCTTATATTAATATTTGGCACTAATGAACCTGCAACAATTCTGGCCCTACAGGTTGTCGATGTCTGAGTTTTGAATCCAGCTTTCTTTGTGCGTCTTGTGATCGGCGTTGGGAACAACATGAAACATTTTTTGATACGGAGACTTCAAGAAAACAATCTGGCCTTCCTTATGGTACATATTTTTGTATTCTATTAATGTTTACTTCATTTTCATTGATAAGGATAATCCTATTGTTAATTGAACAAATACATTTTAAATCACTTTTATTATTTAAGAAAGCACACGGTACGATAAAATTAGTAGTATTGCCACATGTACAATGCAATTCTTACTTGCACGTCCAACTGATATTCAACATGTCACCACCCGGAGGTGGTACAGTAGTGCACAGTTTGGTGCTGCTGCCCTATAGCTTCAGGAGACTGTATTCGGTTCTCAGCCTGGACACTCTCTGTGCCATCCTTAGACCGCTGTAACCATTAATTGTATAAAAGCAGGTTTGAGAACACTGGACAGAGAAGATTTTGCTTCTTAAACACTTTTAGCCGTTTTGGCCTATTAACCACAAAAATCACCTTTAAATTTTCTTATCATGTACCAATTCATTGCAATCATGTATTTTTTTTTAATTCATGTCATAGCATAAGTATACATGTACAGTACAACAACTACTACTGGAACATCTGTGGAGGCCTAAAAGTAGTGGCACTACCATGTCCTGTTGTTTGATCTGCAAATCGGACAGCCGTAATAAAGACTTTCTTCATATTAAAAAGACCTGGCTGCTCTTTAAGCATTTGGTTCCAGGGCAAAAAAGTGGGACACATAAACACTTGTCAACCCAACAAAGATATTTCTGCTTCCTCGTCATTTACAATTTTGAAAGGTGAAGGATTCTGTATTTTCAGTTTTTCTTGTTTTCAGTTTCCAGAATTAACTGATGTTAAGATTAAGGAATGCATTGTTTTACGTCTACAAATTGGACACATCATCAATGAAAAATGATTGGTTGATCTTCTATGGAAGGCATACAAGGGTGTTGTTGAGAATTTTCTTGGCAGCTGCAGAGCACCTGACTACTTCCTACCGACCGTAAACATTTATGCATTTCTGATTATTTATATTAAAGGTCTACCAAATTTCATGGATTTTAACATCGCTAACCCATATAATTGAATTTCGAAGTTTTCTAAAGTTTTGTTTTACATTAACTTCTTTAGCATTAACCCTGAGCATCTGTCAGGCTTGGACTTCTGTGTAAAAATGGTTAAGCCTGACTGCCTCTTGGGTTAGGCTGCTATGATCCAATGTAAAGTTCTAAGCCTGAATAATGCTTGGAACAGTATTCTGTCTCCATCCAATGGATTCAAGTAACTTAATTTTCCAAAAATTTATGAATATTTCCCACTCAATGTTATGAGTGGGGCCGATCCTTCAACCAAAGCACACAACAGGATGCAAATGAAAAGCTGTAAAGCCAGTTTTAGAACAAAGTGAAATTGAACCATTAGTTGAATTAACCCATAGTAATTAACAGTGTTAATTGGGCACCAGACGTTGACATGGATAGTGAAACTGATGTATATGGTACTGTGTAACTGAACCGCCATGATATGCCCGGTGACTTCAGTCACAAAAAGCTGCAGTGGGATGCAGTGTCTTTATGTTAAAAAGACAAAGTGATTGCGATCAAGTGTAAGTACAAGAAGGACGTCACACTGCAGCAACTGTAAATGTTTGTGTCAGGGGAAATGTGGATGACACTAAGCCTGTTTTTTGAAAAATGCACTTATTTGGAATTACCTAGGTGGTCATTTTTGCTTGAAGGTTACTTCAGCCTAGTTAAAGGCTTATTTTTGGTTTTTTTGCAGGGGAAGATTTCTTACCATTTGCCGAGATGCCAAGTTTAAGAAATGCAGTTTTAACTGGAAAGGAACATGATGACTCCATGTTTAAAGCTATAACTGGAAATGCAGAATAGCATTGGTTTTTACTTGCCTGGCAACACATGTTAACTTCTATTAAAGTCAGGTAGTGCAAAAAAGAAATATTTTTATGAACTTTAGACAGGTGGTGCTCAAAATGTATGTGGCTTGAACCAGAATGACATTCTCAATGGTCATGATTGTGTAAGTGAGTACTACAATATAATACAATGTATAATACAATACAACGCGGTGGTGTGCTGGGGAGGCAGCATAAAGAAGAGGGATGCCTCACGCCTGGACAAACTGGTGAGGAAGGCAGGCTGTATTGTAGGCACGGAGCTGGACAGTTTGACATCCGTGGCAGAGCGACGGGCGCTGAGCAGGCTCCTGTCAATCATGGAGAATCCACTGCATCCACTAAACAGTATCATCTCCAGACAGAGGAGCAGCTTCAGCGACAGACTGCTGTCATTGCCCTGCTCCACTGACAGATTGAGGAGATCGTTCCTCCCCCACACTATGCAACTCTTCAGTTCCACCGGGGGGGGGGGGGGGGGGGGGGGGTAAACGTTAACATTATACAAAGTTATTGTCTGTTATACCTGCATTTTTATCACTCCTTAATTTAATATTGTTTTTTATCAATATGCTGCTGCTGGGGTATGTGAATTTCCCCTCGGAATTAATAAAGTATTTATCTATCTACAATCCCAAGCCCTAAAATCTTTGAATTGCAAATTTCTTGCATTTATGGATTATAATGTGTGTTCAGAACCAAGTTAACATGTATTACAAAAACAGTAAAATCAAGTGTCATGCTATCAGTTAATTGCTAACACCAAAGTACAGGAAGCCTTCACAGGTTGGTTCTTATGTACATGGCTTATAGCAGGGTGAGTTTTCTTCTTCTTCTTATGCCACACTCGAGACGTTATATCTCAAAGATATAAAGTCTTGAGTGTGGCATATGAGATGGACTGCAGGATTCTGTAATCGCTGGACAAGTCCTGATGATGACCCAAAGTCTTTCTGACCCTCAGTATCAATGGCAGAAGGAAATGCTCCTGTGGTGGAATGAATTATAATGGAGAAACAAAGAGTGGTGGTGTGTGCGATAGCAGACGCTACAGGCATCATTTGTGAATCCATTCTTTAGGAACCATTAAACCGAGATCTGTATTAGTTGGATTCTCTGAATGTTGACTTCTGAAATAAAACTTCATCACATCCAATGCTTCATCGGGAATCTTAAGCTAAGTATTTGGACTGGGCAGAAACTTCTAACGGCGTAAGCCAATACAAAATTATAAAGAGGAAAGCTTAAAGAATTTGTTTGAAAATGGAACAGTATGTGAAACAAATCTGGGACTTTGTTACCTGAAACATTTAGGACACATTTAAAGTCATTATAATTTTGTTACAATTTATAATTAAACTTGCTATAATTCCTAATCATTTGAGCAGTTTTGATCAATTTATGCTAATGAAATGGCAAGATAGACCACCAGGTAGTGAAGTTGTTATCTGTGAATTATTAATAATTAATTTATTTTGATTCCAGGTAGTGAAGTTGTTATCTGTGAATTATTAATAATTAATAATTTATTTTGATTCCATCCCCCATAACTTTTCTGCATTTAATGTTCTAGAAATCAATTTTTTATGCTATTATTATTTTCTTTCTTTGTGGTTGCTTTGTTGATGTTGTCATTGTGTGCAACAAACCTTCCAACTCTAAATGCCATTTGAAAAAAATTATGAATAGGAAGAGCAAATATTACCTCATGTAAATCCAGTTTTTGGCCAGAATTGTGAACACATTACGCTGATTTGGAGACTTTAAATTGGCCCTTTGTGTGTGAGTATGACTTACAGTACAATGAGAGTTTCATCTAAAATGAGTTCCTACCCTGTGCCTGATGCTGCGTGGATGAGCTTCTGCCCCATTTACTCCAAAATGTATTAAGTGGGTTTAAACATGGAGGAAGGAATGGTAGATATTAAGTTTGACACAGAAAATATCAGCTTTTGGGGCATGGTTTGAATATTGTGGTGGATAGAGCTTCACCTGCAGATGTTGGCAGTTTGAATGAATAGGAAGGGTGAAGCTGTTGGAAACATTTAGTAAGCACTGTACAGTAGAGCTTTGAGATGGTGGGTAATCCAGCACTAGATATTAAGATGGCGCTGGAATTGACAGTTTTAGAAGTTTAGTAGAAGAGATTGAAGATGACTGAGAGCTGGTGTGTCTCTTGCACCTGTTTCTGCCTAGATGGACTCGGCTATCTTTTATGCCTGTATTACAATAAGCAGTGTGGTGGATGGCTGGTGCCCTTGCCTGGCCAGGACGCCCCTGTGATAGAAGAACCGGGGGAGAGGGCATATTGAGGGTAATACCTCCCCTGGAACACGAGAGGGCAAACCCGCCTAGCTCACAGCAGGGTCATGAGTTTGGAGCTTAGAAGCTCAACCCTGCTGAGGCCTGTGGCCACCACCAGGGGGCGCCTGAACAGTTTCTAAGCCCTGGGTTCAGACGATGATCTGGGAGCATTCAAGGAGGAAGATAAAGCTTGATGGGAGAGGAGTGGAGGCAATAGACAGAGAGAGGAGAAAGGACTGTGACTGTGCTTGTGTACTGTGCTTTGTAGTAGGGAGTGAAGGGAAAGCGCTGCTCCACTTAAAATAAAGGTGTGTGTTGGACAGAACTTGTGTCTGTCTGTGTTGGGTAGCATGACTGGTACACCGCCTGGCAGTCCACAGCACATTTAAAAAATGAATGGCTGGGAAGACAGAGCCAGCTGAGGGTGGAGTGATTAGTCCAAGTATAGATTCTGCAAGTATTGTTTTGTGCTTTCTGTAACATGTATATACTATGAGCAGAAAGACTACTGAAATGGGAAGTGTGCGCATAATACAGGTGTAACGAAGGTGGAGTCAGACATATTTATATATGACAGATTAAAGGTTGCACTGAAGCGGAGCTGAGTTTCAGCAAGCTGAGATACATTCCTGCTAGACCTACATTTGACTTTTTTTTTGCATTAGTGCTATAATATATGTAGGTGTTTTGTTTCAAGCTTGTCGTAAGTGATGCACAGGCTCCAAAAGGCATGTAAGCTGGGAGGATGCACTTCATAAATAAACCTAAACTGGAATCTATAATGAAACTTCACTCATTATTACCACCTCATTTTCAGAATGCCTTCCTTTCATGTCCTGCCAGTAATTGTTGTTTTATTAACTGGAAACGAAACAAGGTGTGGTGGCATGGGGAAGCAAGTATGGGAATTTCTGCATGTCACACGTCAGAGTGCACCCATATTGATTTTTTTGCAGCATCAGGTTAGACCAACCCACATTTAAACTGAATGAGCCCTAAGCTGTACTGTCAAAGTGTTCAGAGTTTCAAGTCGGGTTTGTGCTGTTAGTGTAAAGAGAGCTTTAGCTGAGCTGAAGGTGTCGGAAAGTCAAGTTGTACTGTATATTGTCAGTATGTGATAACAAAGAAGTAACCAGAAAACTATCAATTGATGTAATGGAGGCAGTGAGCTTGTCCATGACTAGCGTCTCTTGCTGAGCTTGGTTTAAAAAATAAATGCTTCATTTGAGGTTAAGTTTATGTTTGTGAGTTAAACATCCTAGTAGAAACATGTAGATACAGAACAGAAATGAACCAATCATTGCTGTTATTGACAGTTCTTGCTTAGATAGATAGATATGATAGATAGATAGATAGATAGATAGATAGATAGATAGATAGATAGATAGATAGATAGATAGATAGATAGATAGATAGATAGACAGTGTGGTGGATGGCCGGGGCTCTTTGTATGGTCCGGGGGAACAAGCATGGACAGAACAGTACCTCCTTGTTTTGGAGGTAGGTCCCCTTTAGTTTTCACTTCAGCATATGGAAGACATGATCAATTGGATTTCAATCTGGTGACTGACCTGGCCACTCAAGAATGTATTAATGATATTACGGACAGGTTGATTTATTGTAATCCTAAGGTGTTACTGATGTCTTGAATGGTTTTATTCTTGTTTTTCCGCTGTCACACACGTGTGATTGGGAGGCCGCTAGAGGGCCTGAGTAATAGTAGTAACACGCCAGACCAGGCGGTGGTGAGCTGCACTAATTCTCTCTCAATCCTCTGCAGACCATCCACAGGAAATCCTGCTCGGTTCTGACGCCATTGATGAAGTCACTTCTGGCCCCGAAGACGTCATTTCCGGCGTTAATGATGACGTCGCTTCCGGTCCCGGCCACATCAATTCCAGTTCCGGTCCCAATTGCGTCACTTCCTGTACTGGCTTTTAAAGCTGCCATTTTGCCTCCATACCATCAGTTCTGTTTTGGACTCTGACTTTACCCTTTTGCAGCCAGGGCATATTATATGGGTCAGGTGGCTGCCCCAAACCTTTTTCGACGTCTTTTTGTCGTTCTTGTGACACCTCCTTTATTGTCATGTTGAACAATAGCAAGTACAAACTCCAAAGGGTAGAAGGAAGCCGAGGTATCTTGTGCCTGCACTAATGAAACAGTGAAACACACCTGGTGAATCACAAACACCCGTGATGCCAATTGTCTCAAACATTATGATGCTCTGAAAAATTGGGGGGGACCATGTAGAAAATGGTTTGTCATTTGTACATGCTGTGAGCCAATTGAATGCAAATGCCCTTAAATGAAAGTCTGCAATGTGCACTTTAATCATGTCTGAATTGTTTGATTTGTAATTTTAAACTGTGGGGCAGAGGGGTAAATCAACGAAAAGTCTGTCTTTGTTCCAAACATTATGGAGGGCACTGTATATACAGTGATGTTTCTACATTAGGGGGCGAGTGGGGCATGGCCTAGCTAGATGTTGGGCAAATAAGTAATCAGTTTCCTCCAGTAATTTAACTTAATTTTCAACACTGGGTTTATTATTACCTGTTATTTGATTGGTAACTTACAAGATTTGAGACACAACTGGTTGCATTTCTTTAGTTTTTCCAATTGGAGGGAGCACAGGCGGGTGAATTGACTTGCTCATGGCAACACTGTGTCAGTAGCAGGATTTGAACACTCAATCTCGGGGTTAGAAGTCCAAAGCTTTAACCACTATACCACACTGCCTACCGTATTAAAATGCATATAATAGCCATCAACTTTGCCTTCTTAAGCATTTTTCTAGTTTCCTTTATACACTCAAATTTCTTAGCTAGGAAAGTATTGCTTTTTGTGGTATGTGAAGTTGTCTTCATGCCAGGTGCTGCAATCCTGTTTCCTGCTGAAGGGACTCGCTATACTGGCCCTGTAGTGTTGAGTGTTACCGATTTCCTTTCGGGTGTGTGTGTGTTTGCCCATGTGCTACCTGGACTTTCCAGTTTAGGAATGAGATTTAAAAGGCAGAGCTCAGCATAAAATGAGGGCTGTTCACTCATTTGCATATCCAGTTCCAGCCAATGCTACACTGCCAGTGAAGTGGTAGGAAAAGAATCATCTGCCTCAATAAAGTAGCTATATTAATTACAAAAAAAGAAAAAGAAAGCAGCTCAATATCAGAAATATATCGAGCACAAGACATTATATTGATGAGGCACCTTGAGCTTCACCGACTCGATTACACTAAAATTGAAAAAGCTACTATGGAAGCCTGATGAGTGCTTCTTCCACTTCTTTATGATTATCCCCATTTCAAAGAAGTGCAGAATTCAGGAGTGGAAAGAACAACTATATAGAAAATCACTTGTTCGATTGTTTATCAGCCTCACTCTGTCCAGCAACTGCCTGGTACCGTGGTGGTTAGCGCTGCTACAGGGCAGCCCCATTGTTGTCCTTGAGTCATGCAGAGTGTGTGGTCTTCATGTTCTGTCCATGTTATTCCTGCTTGTCCTCTTACACCTCAAAGAGATTTGATCCTGAACTTGAGGTGTTATTTCTTTCAATTTAGGCAGCTCATTGCTTAAATATTTATTTTCCTGGGCAGCAAGTACAGTGGTACCTCTGATCATGACCGTAATTTGTTCCGAAACTCTGGACGCGACCCAAACGTAATTTCCCCATAAGATTGTATGTAAATACAATTAATGCATTCCAGACAGTATGAACTGTATGTAAATATATATATATATATATATATATATATTTTTTATATTTTTATTTTATTAATTTTCATTGTAATCATTCCATACAAACAGATCAATTTATAACCCAACAAATTTGAAGACTAATCAAACCCCACCCCTGAGAAGGAGAGCTTAGCTAAAGGAAAATTGCTTAAGGCTTTTTAATAAGGCAACATTAAACAAAAGAAAGGGAGAAGTAAATATCTATGTAAATAAGAGATGGAGAAGGGAGTTAAATGCGATAATAGTTATTTCTCTTATTCTAAAATAATATTGATTAAATCCTGCCATGTTTTGAAAAAATTTTGTACAGATCCTCTAACTGAAAATATGATTTTTTCCAATTTCAAATAATATAAAACATCGGTTTCCCACTGACTTATAAGAGGAGAATTAGGATTCTTCCAATTTAACAAAATAAGTCTGCGTGCCAAAAGTGTAGTGAATGCAATCACAGTTTGCTTGTCCTTCTCCAATTCAAGTCCATCTGGAAGAACACCGAACACAGCTGTTAATGGGTTAGGAGGGATTGTGATACCAAGGCTGTCTGAGAGGCACTTAAAAATTTTTGTCCAAAATGATGTTAGTTTAGTGCAGGCCCAAAACATGTGACCCAGTGAGGCAGGAGCTTGGTTGCAGCGCTCGCAGGTTGGATCCTGCCCTGGAAACATTTTGGACAGTTTTAAGCGAGACAGATGGGCTCGATATATAATTTTTAGTTGAATAATTCTATGTTTTGCGCATATAGAACTCGAGTGAATTCTCTGCTTTGCTACCTTCCACTCCTTTTCTGATATATTGATTAAGAGATCTTCTTCCCAATGTCCTCTTGGATCTTTGAAAGGTAGGGACTCTAATAAGATTTTATATATTGCGGAAATAGTGTTTGTTTCCTCGAAATTGAGCAGTATTTTTTCCAGCATTGTGGAGGGTGCAAGGTGGGGGAAATCGGGCAATTTCTGTTTAACAAAATTTCTAATTTGAAGATAGTAAAAGAAATGTGTAGCTGGGAGGTTGAATTTTGAACGTAATTGTTCAAAAGATGTAAAAATGTTGTCTATATAAAGATCTCTGAGCATTTTAATCCCAAAACTTTTCCAGGTATTAAAAACTGGATATACTTGCGAAGGTTGAAAGAGGTGGTTCTCTTGCAGAGGTGCCACTGATAAAAGATTTTCCATCTTAAAATGCTTTCTAATTTGGTTCCATATTCTGAGTGAGTAAAGCACAATTGGGTTACTAGTATATTTGCGATAACTTTCATTTATTGGAGAGCAGAGCAGGGAATATAAAGAAGTACTACAGGATTTTACTTCTATTGCGGACCAAGCCTGTGTATGTTCATTTACCTGTGTATGTTCATTTATTTGTGTCCAGGTTTTTATGGCTTGTATGTTTTCTGCCCAGTAATAAAACTGAAAATTAGGTAAAGCCATGCCACCTTCTGCCTGAGGTCTTTGTAGGGTCGCTCTTCGGATATGTGGGTGTTTTGAGTTCCAAATGAATGAGGTTATTGTTGAATCTAACTGTTAAACGATTTATTGATATATATTGGAATGTTTTGAAATAAAAAGAGAAGTTTAGGAAGGATATTCATCTTAACAATGTTAATTCTTCCGGCTAGAGTGAGATGAAGGGTTGACCATCTATGCAAGTCTTGCTTAATTTTTTCCAAAAAAAAATAAGGACTTGTTACAATGTGCATCATACAGACCAATTTCACTCCTGAATAATGATGTTAAGATACTCTCAAAAATCCTAGCTAGAAGGATGGAGAAAGTGCTGCCCTCGGTAATATCACAAGATCAAACTGGATTTATTAAAGGCTGACACCTATCTTCAAATCTCCGACGCTTGTTTAATGTTATATATTCACCAGCAAAATCAAACACCCCAGAGATATTACTATCATTAGACGCAGAAAAAGCATTTGATATGATTGAATGGAATTACCTTTTCACTGCATTGGAGAAATTTGGGTTTGGCCCGAATATTTGTGCTTGGATCAAACTACTGTATACCAATCCAGAAGCTTCAGTTTGTATTAATAACATTTGCTCAGACTACTTTAAACTAGAATGTGGTACCAGATAAGGATGTCCCTTGTCGCCACTGCTGTTTGCAATCGCTGTTGAACCACTGGCGGTTCACTGCCGAAATTCTTATCAGATAAAGGGGATTGTCAGAGAAGGACTGGAACAGAAAATTTCTCTATATGCAGATGATATGGTCTTATATATATCAGACCCAGAAAACACTGTGCCCGCTGTTGTAACAGCACTAACAGAATTTCAAAAGATATCTGGTCTTAGAATTAATCTGAATAAAAGTATACTCTTTCCAGTGAATTCACAAGCATATAATATTAGATTAGACACCCTACCTTTTACCATAGCAGATCAGTTTAAATACCTAGGGGTAAATATCACAAGTAAACATAAATTTTGTTGATAAAGAGCTTTTGGTGTCTGTATGTAAATATATATTTTTTTAAGCACAAAAATAGTTAATTATATCATAGAATGTACAGTGTAATAGTAAACTAAATGTAAAAACATTGAATAACACTGAGAAAACCTTGAACAACAGAGAAAACTAACATTGTAAGAGTTTGCGCTAGACCCTTACGAACTGCTCGATGTTAACTTTTTTAAGTTTTAAGCACAGGGAAAAAAAATTAAATGCCACTTCTCTTGTGAAACTTTTCAAACCATCCTCTACTGGCTTTAAATTCCTCACCTTCGCCACTCGAAGAAGGATTTTTTTTCAGCAAATCAGCATGAATCTTCGTGGCTTTCTCGCATATGATCGCCTCGCTTACGCTATCCCCTGAACGTTGTTTTTTGTTTAACCTCACTAGCAACAGTTTTTCCACCTCTTCCAGCACTTGAGGCCTCTGCTTGGTTAACATTATAACTCCTTTTGCAACATCAGCTGCTTTGTTAGGCCCTGTATACGCAAACAAAAGAAAATGGGAAACGGAGAATGGGAAATCATTGGCGCGTACGAATGCGCGTAGGGAAACTGGCCGCCAGTGTTTTTGTTTGCCACCAGAGCGTGTGGTCGTTAACAGATGCAAAATTTTGGCAAACGTTTTGATCGTATCCCGATCTGTACGTGTTCGGAAACGTTCGTGACCAGAGGTTCTACTGTAGTTTAAAGGCTCTCTGTTTACTTAACATTTAAAAGTTGTGATAAAAAATTAGCCATTTGACAGAAAAGGGCTTGGGGATGGCCACCCTGTATACAGAAAAATCAGCAAAAAGAAAAGAAACACGTCTGAACAGAAGCGGAGTTCAAAAGTAAACTGACTAACAGGTTGATTCTGGGTTATAAATATGGTGGATAAGAGGAAGAGGTAGAATCAAGACAGCTGAAACAGGAACTGATCTGACAGGAAGAAGGATTCTGGCTACTGGAAATGACATCATCAGGGGTTGACGGTAATGACATCAACAGTGGGTGGACCAGTGGTGATGTCATTGGGAGGCAGGGTCTTCAGCTGAACTGGACAGGACCAAGAGTAGAGAAGAATAGCAAAGAGCACCAACCCCTGGTCTGGGTGACAAATAATACTATTTGAGCCTGTAAACTGTCCCCCATGAGTGACATTGTACATTGCTGTATTTTGTCAGACAATTTTGGATGATATCACAACAATAGACAGACAGACAGATCAGGCACCAGCATCCCATTATTTGATTGATTTCGATGTGAATGGTATGTGAACTTGGTTGCCTCACTAGTCATTAGCATAAGAGAGAGAGAGAGAGATGTTATTAGTTAGGTAAATTTAATGTTAATGTTACGGACGTTTACACACATAAAGTAAAATTCTGGTATAGCCCCAACAGAATTTTCACCTAAAAACACCACGGCCATACTTTGTTATATAAGTTGACCTAAGTAAAGTAGTGTAGACCCTGTCACTTAAAATGCAGAGTTGCACAGTACAAATATACTGAATAGCATACAAAAAAGTAGCCCTAAATTATGACATACATGCTCTTGTGATAAACATAAAGTCATCTTATGAAAAAGTCTTTCCATGCCATCTGCAGTGTCAGTTGACACTCTCTGCATTGCTTACAGATCCAGAAGTGTTTTCACTAATTAAGGAATTGTGAGTTTCCCAGAAGCACTTGCAATAGGATAGATAGATAGATAGATAGATAGATAGATAGATAGATAGATAGATAGATAGATAGATAGATACTTTATTAATCCCAAGGGGAAATTCACATTTATATTTATATTTATATATTTATATTACATTTATATTATTCTATGACTCCTTTACATGTCAATTTATTTGAACACACATATTCAAGATGTGCTGTCCTAATAAATACAGCATACACACAGATGATTGAACTAAGAAAATGTAGAGGACATGTAATATTGCCTGCAGCAGTTTCATACTCATCCCAGGTGATATAATTGATTTATTACACCTGAGACACAAATTGAAAAATGTCAAAAATTTTCATATGGAAACAATAGAGCAGTAAAGCTGATGGCACACTCAATGAAAATGTATAGATACATAGATAGAAGACTCAGGAAAGAGATCACCATAGGTGAGGAACAGTTAGGTTTTATGCCAGGCAGAGGAACAACTGATGCATGTAATGTGGGTAGGTACAACACTTTTTTAGTATATTTGCTACCAAAGCGAGCACATGGGGTAAGTACAACACAAAAAAACAGAACACAAGTAACCCTCTTCAGAGAGACAGATGTCCAATCTATCATTGCCACCTTAGAAATATAATACAATAGTATAAACTACAAGACAAAATGCAGCAATAGATTATACCACTCACTGAATACAGAACTATCACATAAGGTATGAAGATACATCCATCCATCCATCCATCCATTTTCCAACCCGCTGAATCCGAACACAGGGTCACGGGGGTCTGCTGGAGCCAATCCCAGCCAACACAGGGCACAAGGCAGGAAACAATCCTGGGCAGGGTGCCAACCCACCGCAGGACACACACAAACACACCCACACACCAAGCACACACTAGGGCCAATTTAGAATCGCCAATCCACCTAACCTGCATGTCTTTGGACTGTGGGAGGAAACCGGAGCCCCCGGAGGAAACCCACGCAGACACGGGGAGAACATGCAAACTCCACGCAGGGAGGACCCGGGAATCGAACCCAGGTCCCCAGATCTCCCAACTGCGAGGCAGCAGCGCTACCCACTGCGCCACCGTGCCGCCCTATGAAGATACAGATTTGTTCAAATACATCAAAAACAAAGTAGAACCGATTAATACAAATGAAAAAAAAAACAATATCTGTCCATTGGCTAATTACAGAACCACACCCAAATTGTAGAAAAAGAGTCAGACAAGCCAGACACAGTCAGAGTCCCGAAGACCTTGGCCAATTAGCTGGCTCCCCTCTACTAGCCATTCTAAGCCATTCTACAGCTGAGTCAGTGCTGACCCTTCTACTCGATGATTCCAATGCTCCTTTATCTGAAATTACTTTTCCATAGCCAGGCAACCAACTTGGCAGTAGATCAGTGGCACCAAGTGCCACATGAGGATACTGAGAAGAGAAATAGAATAGGTGAGGGTTAGTAACAATTTATGCATATCATATTACTTATATTTTAGTACTAATGACTTACAACAGAGACACTGTATGCACTGTTAATCAGCAGCTCTAGTCAGGGTATGCTGAATTGAAGTAGTGAGTCTTCAGCTGGGATTTAAAAGCTGAGACTGAAGGGGCACCTCTTATATTTCAGGCAGACCATTCCACAGTTTCATGACCTTGTAACTAAAAGCTCAACCTCCCAGTGTCCTATTAATCCTTGGAATCATAAGCAGACCAGCATCTTGAGATCTCAGTGCACGTTTTGGTTTGTAAACAACGATAAGTTCAGATAAGTAAAAAGGGCCTTGGCCATTTAAGCCTTTATATGTTAAGTGGAAATTTTTGAAAACTGCCCTAAACTTAACTGGGAGTCTGTGTAAGGACTTAAGACCTAGAGCTATGTGTTCGTATTTTCTGGTTCTTGTAATAATTCTTGTAACACCATTTTGAATTAACTGAAAGCTGTATAAAGAACGATTTGAGTAGCCAGTGAACACCACATTGTAGTAGTCAATCCTACTAGAAATACACACACAAAATAATTTCTCAGTGTCCTGCATATTTAAAAAATGTCTTGATTTTCCAACTTTTTTAAGATGGAAACATGTTTAGATAGTTTTGAAATGTGTGCTTTAAATGACAAATAAACACTGCCTAGATATAAAATAATCTTTTTGAATTAGTCTAAGATTTTTGGAAAGTACTTTCATTCTATATTTATATGTACAGTATATAATATTCCAGTATTCCTGGCATTTTTAACTTTTCTGTCCTTTTGTACAAGTGCACCACTGACTCATGGATACAATTTCTGCGTACTGACGTCTCTTGTTACATCTGAGCACATTTTGCCTATCACTGGGTCTGTGAGTACTGCAGTCAACGCTGGTATGAAAACAAAATAAGCTGTGTAATCACTTTATTCTCTTTAGTGTTCAATAGATTACCCTTTTTAGTAACTAATATGTGAAGTTCGACTTAAAAAAATGCCTATGTTGTAATCTTTGGGTGCTACTATATAGTGTCATGATAGTCAGTTTCTTCCATTTTCTTCAGTTGGAGGGCCTGGGTCATAAACTTCAACTGTCCATTTTTTTCTCTGAAACAGGAAACTGTTGTACACAACCTTTTTCTTCAAAATTTCCTTAAGTCGGTCAACACAATAAGTATGTTGTGGCACTGTAACCGTTCCCCTGATATTCAAGGCTTAGTAATACTTTTATTGATGACTTATCTTTATGTATTTCAGTATCCTTCTGATTCTTTGTAAGACTGAAACTTCTATTGATGAGAATGACCTGACAGCCAATCTGATTACTGCTTTAGAATTTCTTTCAGGTGAAACCACAAACAAGGTGTGCCTTGGTTAATATTTAATAGCCCTCCTACAGGGAGCAATAAAACTAAACAGATTTTTTTATTTGATGGCATTAAGGTTATATGTGTCATGGTGGATTCAAAATATGTATCAAACTGATTGTCATTGTTTCACAAACGTTTTAGCTTATAATTTAAAAATGTTAGGCTTGGTTTCTATCACGACTAGAACAATAGAAAGTATGGTGCTGTACAAAGTACAAAGTATTCAATGGCTGTAAATATGTGGATGTTATAGACTTTGCTAAAACTTAAAATTCAGTATTAGATGACAATCACTTGTATTATTTGTTTTTTTTTCCCAGTAATGCATTTTGTAAATCCTTTTCCTGTGGTTCCTGGGCCGATCTAGTAAATTACAACATAAAGATGGCAGTCTACTGCACTATGGGGGGGAAGCCAAAATATTCAGAGAATAAAGAAATAAACACAGTTCTAATGTCCATGACTTCAAGAAAACTGTGTTTTGAAGCTCACCCTTTAGTATATTATTTTCAAAAAAATACACAAAGTTCTGTTTCTATGCGCTTTCTCAGTCACAAGTCATTTTTAAGTTCCTCTACTGCGGAAAAAGACATAAAATATTAGCTGAAAGTTCACAAAGCCAATATAATGGTTGCTAAGTAATTATCAGGACCTGTCCTTACTGAAGGTTTATGAGCCTGAATACTTCTGACAAGGTCCAAAAGTGTAAATGACTGAAACTCAAATGTTGTAAAAAGAGTGTACGTAATCATCATTACACATCCAAAGGACAGCCCTCTGCTCAAAACCGTGAAAGGCCTCGATTACTGTAACAAAGAAGGCATTGAACCACAAAAGATCTTCACCATGAAGGTGGCTGCTTTTCTCGTTGTCAGTTTCCTCTGGGTTTCACACACCTTTGCAACAAACGGTACGTTGTTTGTGCTTTTATTCGTCTAAAATGTATTCACTATTAGGTATAACAGTATATGATTTGAGTCACTTCCTGGGTGCTGTCTGTACAGATCTACCATGTTCTCCATTATGTCGTTGGGGTTTTTCTCTGGCAACTCCATTTTTATCCCACAACCTAAAGAAGTGCAGCTTAGATTAACTGGTAACTCTAAATTGTTTGATGTGAGTGAATGTTGGTGTGCATGTGAATATCTCCTGTCCAGTTGCTTGCGTCGCTTCATATTTTATAAATGACAGTTCTTGGGCCATCTGTGACTCTTCATTGGATGAGAAATGAAAGATGGTTTTGTGGAAGTGCTTGCTATGAAAAGCATATCAAACACTTAAAATATAAAATAAAATAAAGAGTAGCACAAATTCTAAAGTCATATTTTACTTTTGATATCCGCCCTGCTACTAATTGTGCTTTCATCTTCCACATTTCCTCCATTTTAGAGCAAACACTCACTCTCAGGCTATTACAAAATTTGTTGTATTTTTAAGCTACCACATTACCTTTACTTATTGTTCTATTCCTGCCTCCTTCATTTGAATTTGTGTCCTAGAATTAAACTTAGCATGCTGTAGTTATTCCTTTATAACATATATCATACAATATGCAAGAATTACCAATGAGCAGAATATTACAGTTGGTTGTCATTAGATATTTGTGGCTATTAAACTGAAAATCCCCTCAGTGTACAGAGGTTGCTGCTCACTAGAGCAAAACATTATGATCCAGAATACTTCACTTTGTCATGGAGTTTGAATAAGATGAAGGGGCCTATCCGATGCTGTAAACCTAATTATTTTATATTATACCGAATTCACAGTCGTGTCATAGTGTAATGTTTCCACTATGGATATATACTATCATAACAAAAAATATGGATTTTTACAATTACGGGTTCACAGAAGCTTAGAATTATTGTTAATCTGGGTAAACGGATGTGCATGATGAGTTATTCTGCATTTTTCTGGTCCGGCAGTCCTCGTTTTCTCCCTAAAAGTTGATAGTAAGGACGCTCAGAGGAAGAATTAGGTGGGAGGATGAGGGAAGGGGTCATGCATTATTAAGAATACCAGTAACAGTGCACTGTACCATAACATGCAGTGAATACACTTGACTTGAGCATTCATAGTGTTCATATTCTTTCTCTATACGTTATGCATTTGTTTGCTCAGACGTTGATGCCCTTGTTGCTTCCTGAGCAGCTCTTCTTTTCTCTACCCTAGTGGCCCACTTCTTCTCTTCTTTCATCTGCATCTTTTCGTGTTATAACTGATTAAGTCAGTGTTTGTGTTGCAATTACTTAGTACATTTTCTTTAATTTTTTACTTAAGATGGCACTTAAGTCTTCAATCTGCCTCAACAGTGATTTAAGATATGAAGAGGTAGGGGAAGTGACGGCAAAGGTGGTAGGAAATGAGAATGGCGCCTGTACACATGTGTCGCATTGCCGCCCTGCTGGCTGCTGCTGAGAGTTGATTTTAAAATAAAAATAAAAAGAAGAATAACCTTGGAGGTCAATCATCACCCTGAGTAGACATCACGTAGTATATGCGTACTAAATTTCAGGTCAATAGTTCAAATGGTTTGCGAGCTACAGGTGATTTAACATCCTGGACAGACAAACAGACAGCTACGGTAGCGTATTATATATAAAGATAGGCTGTAATTAATCTTTAAAGTAGACTAGTAAATACTAGAGAATTTTAATTTGTAGAAATCCGAGTTTAACGTTATGTGTTGTAGCCAACAGCCCATCTAGAAATCTAAACATCTAATCCATCCATTTTGTTTGCACAGAAATAATTTATTCATAATTTCTAATGTTAAACACCAACAGTAGCTAAACTCAAGAAATGTAAAGAAATGTCAAGAAGCCTGCCTATAAGAGTAGTCAATGGGTCAGCACCTGAGTACTGTATATGGAGACACTGGTGAAGCTCTAGACTCCTTCTCACCCACTCAAGTCTGCCAGGGAACAGCATCTGAAGATGCCACCTTTACATGGCATCAGGTCTCAATCCAGTCTCTTTTCTTGCGTGGTTCTGAGTTGGTGGAATGGGCTGCCCACCGCCATCAATGTGTTTAAGCAGCGATTGAAGACCCATCTGTTCTGTGAATACCTGTTGAAATTGAAAAGAAAAAAAAAACTTTGTGCTGCGATACTTTATATTCTTGGTTATTTGTTTAAATGTAATTGTTTTAAATGTTTAAGTTATTTTCACTTGTGGCAATCAACATTTGTTACCTGTTCTATTAAACTTGCTGAACAAAGAGGCCCTAGCCTAATGTTGATTGCTTACCTCTTTTGTAAGATGCTTTGGATAAAAGCGTCTGCTAAGCAGATCAATGTAAATGTAAGATTATTGTTTGACTGGGTTACTGCACTTCAGGTAAACAAAGCAAAAGGCTTTTTAGTTAACCTTTGCTGCGGAGGTCATTGCCCTCGAAGTTTCCTTCTCTTTCATGTCTCTACGGATAGTTAACAAAGACTCCTGGTGGCAGTTTTGATTTTAATTTGTTTGTAATTGGATGATTTCTTTTGATCTTAATCCATCTATAGCAGCGTTAGGCACATACCCAGATTAACATTTTAAAATGTCAGAAAATTTACTGACAAAGCTGGACTAAAACTTGTTCTTCTAAGCCTGGTGAGGCCAGGTTACCACCGTAATCATTCTGTTGAAGTTTGGGGCGATTTTTATTCATTGGATATACAGTATATATGCCAGTCATTATCAGGCCAGGACCAATGGACAGGTCTCCTCCCTTCTGCAGGCTTGGAGCTGTTTTGATGTGAAATAGTTTTTGACTTCACTATGTTCTGCTTTGGCCATTAATATCAGCATCAGCATGTTTTCTGTTCATATGGACTAACAGAGCTGTTTGATTGGATTGTGAGTCAACCCTCACGTGACTGACACTCTGGCCCTTGTCATATATCAAGGGGATTCACAACCCTCATATCCAGAGGGCCATTTCTACTCTGTCTCTTTTTTTCCTCTTCTTGTTCTTGCTGTTGTAGTTGCTCTTACCACTTAGTCCTGATTGTATGAGTTTGAGAACCAACTCTCTGGATTATTTTGGAATCATGTCTGTGTTTGATTATCCTTGATGCCTGTCTGTGGTTAGAGGGTATGCTAAATAACTGGTGGATTAATGCTGGTAACGTTTAATTTACAACATCTCTGAAGACACATAATTGAGATTCTTTTGGAGACCTGTTTAGGTTTAACAGCTGGTTCACTACAAGCCATAACTTTACATCTATTAGAACTAGTGTTGATAACTGAAATTCTCCAAACATTTTTTTGAAAATATGCCTAGTTCGCTTAGTCACCATCCATCCATCCATCCATTTTCCAACCCGCTGAATCCGAACACAGGGTCACGGGGGTCTGCTGGAGCCAATCCCAGCCAACACAGGGCACAAGGCAGGGAACCAATCCTGGGCAGGGTGCCAACCCACCGCAGGACACACACAAACACACCCACACACCAAGCACACACTAGGGCCAATTTAGAATCGCCAATCCACCTAGCCTGCATGTCTTTGGATTGTGGGAGGAAACCGGAGCGCCCGGAGGAAACCCACGCAGACACGGGGAGAACATGCAAACTCCACGCAGGGAGGACCCGGGAAGCGAACCCGGGTCCCCAGGTCTCCCAACTGCGAGGCAGCAGCGCTACCCACTGCGCCACCGTGCCGCCCGCTTAGTCACCATGTTTGCTGAATATTTTCCTGGAAATTCACTTTTGGCTGGCTTAGATAAACTATTTTTTCCTCAAACCCCTTGATGCTTTGACTGTCCAGCACAACATCATAGAACTGTAGCAGCCATGTTGGATAGAGATATTACAACCACGCAGTACTTTCACACATGCATACTATAAGCTTAGTCCACCTCACAATTTACAGAGCTGGCCAATCTGCTTCATGCATGTGTGATTTTTTTACCTGATAGGTACTCATGCTGGATTTGCTATCCTGCATGTATTTAATAAAATAATAATAAAAAACTTGCAATATTTTCATTTGAGGGGTACAATAGCTGACTATAATTAGACTATTATGAGTACAGATGGAAGCACTTTTAGCAAGTATGAACCACTGACCTCTGTACACTAACTCACTACCCACTGCATTGCATGGCTAGTTGTGCTTGCTGGCTGAATGCATACACAATTAGCCATGCGGCACTGCAGCGAGTCAAAACAAACCTTAAAGTTGCCATCCCCGACTCAAAATCATAAAACACACAAGACCTTGTTTAAATAATAATAATAACAAAACATTTTTACAAGGCTTTTCTATCGTCTTGATGGATGAAAAAACATGCAAAAAGTTTGCACCAATAGATTGGAGACAAAAAAGACTTTCCAGCTGCAAAAATTGGAACTATGTGAGTGCAAATATGTATATATATAATTCTTTTTTTTTACTTTGTGTTAGTTTGTGACCATTTGTTTTATTTTGGTTATTGTTCCATCTGCATTTGTTGTTTGAGGCACATCTTGCAGTGTTTACCACTGCTGCCTCACAGCTCATATCATACTGTATTTTTGGGCACAATAATCAGTCCAGCATAGTTGGCAGACACTTCCCTAGCCCTCAGGGACACTTAAAAAATCATTGCACCATTATAATCCAAGAACAAGTTCAGTTCCTCATTCCCCATTGACATCAGAGCATTTTGCAGAATTCTATGAAGTTCCCAAACATCAGACCCTGCTGGGTTCATTCATCATTACAGACAACCAATAGAATTTTTAACATATGAGCATGAGCAAAACCGTGGCAAAGCACTTTTATCTCATGCCAGTTCCTGGCTAGCCAGTGCTAGCCTAACTGTAGTACAAACATAGGTCCAGCTTTGGTTCTGGATTTTTCTCTCTTTGCTGCCCTAACTCCCCCAGAATCAGGTAATGCATTAAGTGGGATTAAAAAAGAGATCCTTATAAAGCACCAGCATGGCTCAAAATTAATAATCACTTCAGACAGTAGTGAAGGTGGCACAAAATATCACTGGCATCCAGCTGCCTTCTGTTCAGGGCATAAACAACACTTAGCTGCTGTAGAAAGGCAACCAGTATAAATAATGAGCTTAGCCACCCTGCACAGGTGAATTTCTCACTCCTCTCAAACAGTGCAGGACCACCAGAACTCATACCAGTCAATTTAGGGAAAGTTTTTATCCACAGGTCTTAAGGTTACTGCACAGCTGTTATGATCTGGCTTTGTTGTGGGGTTTTCCCTCATTTAGATTTAAACAGTTATATTTTGTACTTGAAGGTTAAGGATTCCATACTTGTTATTATTTTCTTGAACTTCTTAATGATTTAAGTGCTGTTTTAAGTGCCCTCTTTGCCCCCCCCTAATTGCCGCCATGTTTGAGAACCCATTGTTTGGTCCACAGCCTAAGTTTCTAGGGTGTAGCCACAGTGGTTGGGACCTGTTCATAATTGCCATGACGGTATTAAAGGTTGGCATGGGGGTTTGGGGGGGGGGGGGGGGGGGGTGATGTTCCTTGTCCAGTCTGCAGGTAACAAAAACCTGCAAAGATCCATTGTTGAATTTTGTCCCACGAGTTCCATTCGTTTTTGACCTGTTGCTTCTTCTATTGACTTTGACAATTCTTGTTTCTTCTACTGACTACCCAAAGACATTCATCAGACAATGCTTACGTAGGAGACGCCAGAGACTCCAGCAAACAATCAACTCTAACCTGATCCCCCCAACACCTGTATCAGAAGGTACAGCATGTATGCTGTCCAGAGCGGGCATCAATGTAGCGCACAAGCCTACAAACATGCTCCGCACAGTCCTTTTTAATGCTAAAAGCAGGAAATTGGCAGCAGAGACACGGAACGTGGTTTACAGCATACCATGCAATTCATGTCCAGCTGTATACGAGGGACAAACATCAAAAACATTTCCCACATGTATACAGGAACATTGCAATGTGGTCAGAAGCAAGGACCCATGGTCTCCGATTTACACATATTTAAGTTCGTCCAGACACACATTTAAATGGGAATCAGTGCAAGTAAAATTCAAGGCTAATACTAAAATTGCCAGAGAATTGGCTGGAACATGGCTATCTAATGAAAATGTCATTAACAGACATTTGGACATGAACCCAGCATATACAGGCTTGAAAAGAAAAAAACATGTAAATAATAAATAAGACTTTATGACCAAAACCTTCCAAACCCCACCTCACCAATTCTCTCCTCCACTCCTAATTTGTTATATATTGCCTTGGATTTTTGTAGGTCTAATCATTTTCCTCTGATGATAATTCGTGGTAGGAATCGAAAGTTTAGGAATAAATATTTTAAGATATGTGATTCATTTTCTTCCTTTGTGGATTTCCAGTGTGGACCACCAGGGTGTGTACAGCCACCCTATCCCAACACAGACAGGCTGACACAAGTTCCAGTCCAGCACACGTTTTATTTACAACTGGGAAGTGCTTTTCTCTGCTCCCCACAGCATAGTACATAAAGCATGGCACACTTGTTCTCTCTTCTTTCTCTTCCTCCCTTTGTCCTTCTCCTCTACTCCTCCAGGCAAGCTTTGTCCACCTCCTCCTGACCAGAGTGAGGCAACTCCTTTTATGTTGGCCCTGGTTCATTAATCAGACCTGGAATCTCTCCCAGATGTGGTAAAAGCCCAAAGTAGGACTCTGCAGCTCCCCCTGGAGGCCCCCACGGAACCCAACAGGGCTGTGCCAAACTCCAACTCCCCACATGCCCTACGGGAATCCATGGTGTCACAGCCGCCCAGGGGGGCTACCCTCTAGTGTCCCGGGGAAGGTATTGCCCTGCCGATGCTCTCTCCCCTGGTCCTTCCATCCAGCTGGTATCCCGGCTGGGTAGTGGCTTTGGATGACCACCACACCAGCTACAAATATGCAAACCGTATCATAGACCTTCGCTTTCATGTATGTGTATATATATGTATATAAATATACTGTATATGTAGATGTACAGTATATATACTATATATTTTACTATATATATATATATATATGTATATATATATATATATATATATATATATATATATATATATATATATATCCATCCATCCATTATCCAACCAGCTATATCCTAACTACAGGGTCACGGGGGTCTGCTGGAGCCAATCCCAGCCAACACAGGGCACAAGGCAGGAAACAAACCCCAGGCAGGGCGCCAGCCCACCACAAGGCACACACATAACACACACCAAGCACACACTAGGGACAATTTAGAATCGCCAGTGCAGCTAACCTGCATGTCTTTGGACTGTGGGAAAACACTGGAGCACCCGGAGGAAACCCACGCAGACACGGGGAGAACATACAAGATCCACGCAGAGAGGACCTGGGAAGTGAACCCTGGTCTCCTTACTGCGAGGCAGCAGCGATAACCACTGCACCACCCCATATATATATATATAGTAAAATAAGAGACACAAAGAAGAAAAAGAGTTTGGGATCCACCCTGCGTATTGTGTATAACTGCACAATAAAGGAAAATAACTCCAGAGTAATGCCTGGGTCAACATCCAAAACAGGACAGGGTGGAAAGGGAAGGTGCTTGGCTTTTATGGTTGTAGAGGAGGAAGAGGCGGGTTTGTGAGCGTTTAAGTCAGAAATGAGGTCAGAAGGTGGGCGTGGCTAGGAAGGGAATGAAGGAACTGGTTAAGGTTCAAGCAGGCTTCTGTTCACGTGATCTGTAGAAGAAGGAAAAGAGAGGTTACTGCACTTCATCAATCCCTGCCTTCGTGCTAAGCCCTTAGCCTGTTGTCCAAGCCCGCGAGTGTGACAATATATATTTAGAATTTCCTAATGACCCTGCTTTGGATAAGGAAGTTTGATGGATGAATGTATATAATTGAATTAATATGTTGCATTCTATGTGTGCTTTTTGTGTGTGTGTCTCATTTTGTCAGTATTTCATAACTGTCATTTTTACAATGAGATGTGCAAGTAAAAAGTTTATTATACTATGTACACATGACAACAAATTGGAACTTGACGGAAGTCAAATGAAGTTTGTTTTACATCACTTATTTCGTACTCTGGGAAAAACTGTTTTTCTCATTCACATGTGTTATTCTTTGTTCTCTTACTGTATAGCTTTCTGCAATGAAAATATGGATGAAGGAACTGGAAGCTCAGTCTTTCATGTGTATTACTATTCTTCAACTGACAGCACGTGCTATCCATTCATCTACAAAGGAGAAGGTGGAAATAAGAATCGTTTTGATTCTGACAAGGAGTGTATGAAGAACTGCTCAAACAAAGCTCAGGATACCTACCCTGAGGGAAGTAAGTGAAGCTCCTTTTCTGTCTACTGCACAATGAAATCCAATAAGTCATTAGCTCATTTTGTATATAGCTCCCCATTGTAGTTGAATGAGGAATGACACACTGGAGAGAATAAATGTTGGGGCACCAACCCGGTCGTCCCTGTTTAATTGTGAAAAGCTCTTTGCGTAGAGACAAAATAAACAGGCACTCCGTGGTGCAAATGATATCAAAGCTGAAAGCGTTAGAAATGGGTTTATACCCTTGGCCTGATCTATGCATTACCACAATTTGATCGCAGATCTTTGGTCTTCATGGCTTGGTTTTTGTTCTGACAAGCAGTGTGAACCGTCAACCTTTCTACCTGATGCCCAATCAATTCAAGTTGGCCACAGATGGATTCCAGTCAAGTTTTAGACCCATCTCAAAGAGAAGTAAAGCAGAGAAGATACACCCGACCACAATACAGAACGCTGCAGCAAATAATATATATAAAGGAGAGATTTCAGTTTTTGACTTTGAATAAATTTGCCTTTATGAAAACATGGGTTATTGAGTGTAGATTAATGGGCAAAAATTGCAAATTTGTTCATTTAAAGTTAAATCTATAACACAGTTAATTGTGCAGAAAGTGAAGGGGTCTGAATACTTCCTGAATCCACTGTAGGTAAGCAGGTATGTATGCAGGTAGATAGATATAGTAGATAGATTGATAGTGTAACCATCAGGGGGCACCACAATCACACCCAAACCAGTCACGAGTTCAAATATAGTCCCTTATTTATTAACAAACATTATTTTTACAAGCAGATTTAAACTACCAAAGTACAAACAGCCCAGAATTCAATCCTTTTCCTCCACACTCCTCTCGTCAAGTCTCATCCACTTCCTCCCGACTTTGACTCCTTGATGAAGCTGACGTGGCTCCTTTTATCTTTGACCCGAAAATACTTCTTGGGTAAGGACATTGTCAGTAGGGTTAGGGTTGGGACCATATCCCCCTGCAGCACCCACTGCATCTATGGAACCCAACAGGGCTCTGTCCTGGATCTCAAATTCCCATTAAGCAGGGCCGGATTAAGAGCTTTGGGGGCACTTTTGGTCTGCATCATCTGAAGTTTAGATTCTGAACAGTTCAAACCGGACTAAATAATTATTTTACTCTCGATTATAATAAGAATCTTATAATATTTATGTGAATTTTATATGTTGGGCCCCTAAAGTTTTGTTGTGTAAGAAATTTACAGTTTAAAAACGTAAGTATAATATTTTTAAAGACCAGTTTTTCAATGCTACACTTTTTCATTAAATATTGGGTCCACCATTTGGGGGCCCCCGAAATTGCGGGGCCCGTAGCATATGCTACATGTGCCTACTGGTTAATCCGGCACTGATTGTGGGACATGGTACCGGGTTGCTGGTGTCTCTCCTGTTTCTCTCAACATACTGGCCGCTCAGCCAAGTAAGGATTCTTATTCCCATCTGATCAGAGAGCCTGTCCTTCATCTTTCTTTTAGCATGGCGTCTAATACAAACATGGAATCATGCTCTGGGATGCCCATCCATTTCCTGCAACACTCACAATAGGTAGATAAACAGATACAGTCATATGAAAAAGTGGTATGTCATTCATTTCCTAGGAACATCTGTGTACTGGGGTGTTTTCCAAACAAATATTTTTAGTGAAGCAGTATTTAGTTGTATGAAATTAAATGAAATGTGAAAAACTGGCTGTGCAAAAATTTAGGTCCCCTTGTAATTTTGCAGATTTGAATGCATGTAACTGCTCAGTACTGATTACTTGCAATACCAGTTTGGTTGGATTAGCTCATTAAGCCTTGAACTTCATAGACAGGTGTGTCCAATCATGAGAAAAGGTATTTAAGGTGGTCAATTGCAAGTTGTGCTTCCCTTTGACTCTCCTCTGAAGAGTGACAGCATGGGATCCTCAAAGCAACTCTCAAAAGAGCTGAAAACAAAGATTGTTCAGTATCATGGTTTAGGGGAAGGCTACAAAAAGCTATCTCAGAAATTTCAACTGTAAGGAATGTAATCAGGAAATGGAAGGCCACAGGCACAGATGCTGTTAAACCCAGCAGGTCTGGCAGGCTCAGAAAAATACAGGAGCGGCATATGCTCAGGATTGTGAGAATGGTTACAGACAACCCACAGATCACCTCCAAAGACCTGCAAGAACATCTTGCTGCAGATGGTGTATCTGTACATCGTTCTACAATTCAGCGCAATTTAAACAAAGAACATCTGTATGGCAGATGGGTGATGAGAAAGAAGCCCTTTCTGCACTCACGCCACAAAGAGAGTCACTTGTTGTAAGCAAATGCTCATTTAGACAAACCAGATTCATTTTGGAACAAAGTGCTTTGGACTGATGAGACAAACTTTAGTTATTTGGTCATAACAAAAAGCGCTTTGCATAGCGGAAAAAGAACACCGCATTCCAAGAAAAACACCTGCTACCTACTGTCAAATTTGGTGGAGGTTCCATCATGTTGTGGGGCTGTGTGGCTAGTTCAGGGACTGGGGCCCTTGTGAAAGTCAAGGGTCAGATGAATTCCACCCAATATCAACAAATTCTTCAGGATAATGTTCAAGCATGAGTCACAAAGTTGAAGTTACGCAGGGGTTGGATATTCCAACAAGACAATGACCCAAAACACAGTTCGAAATCTACTGAAATGGCCGTCACAATCCCCTGACTTGAATATCATCGAAAATCTATGGGATGATTTGAAGCAGGCTGTCCATGCTTGGCAGCCATCAAATTTAACTGAACTGGAGAGATTCTGTATGGAAGAATGGTCAAAAATACCTCCATCCAGAATCCAGAAACTTATTAAAGGCTATAGGAGGCGTCTAGAGGCTGTTATATTTGCTAAAGGAGGCTCAACTAAGTATTGATGTAATATCTCTGTTGGGGTGCCCAAATTTTTGCACCTGTCTAATTTTGTTATGATGCATATTGTATATTTTCTGTTAATCCAATAAACATAATGTCACTGCTGAAATACTACTGTTTCCATAAGGCATGTCATATATGAAAAGGAAGTTGCTACTTTGAAAGCTCAGCCAATGATAAACAAATCCAAAGAATTAAGAGGGGTTCCCAAACTATTTCATATGACTGTATATAGATAGGCAAGGCATTATATAACAGATATGAAAAGCACTGTAGATAGATAGATAGATAGATAGATAGATAGATAGATAGATAGATAGATAGATAGATAGATAGATAGATAGATAGATAGATAGATAGATAGATTGTACCTTTTGGAGCAATGTTGGCTAAATTTTCTTGTTCCAGCATCAACAAAGAACATAAAACACATAGCAAAATATTTTTAATAATTCAAACTATCACATATTTGCAAAACTCAGGATTATAGACACAATATTATCCATCCATCCATTTTCCAACCCGCTGAATCCGAACACAGGGTCACGGGGGTCTGCTGGAGCCAATCCCAGCCAACACAGAGCACAAGGCAGGAACCAATCCCGGGCAGGGTGCCAACCCACCGCAGGACACACACAAACACCAAGCACACACTAGGGCCAATTTAGAATCGCCAATCCACCTAACCTGCATGTCTTTGGACTGTGGGAGGAAACCGGAGTGCCCGGAGGAAACCCACGCAGACATGGGGAGAACATGCAAACTCCACGCAGGGAGGACCCGGGAAGCGAACCCAGGTCCCCAGATCTCCCAACTGCGAGGCAGCAGCGCTACCCACTGCGCCACTGTGCCACCCACACAATATTATAATAATTGTAAAACATCATAAAGAAATATTGTTCCAATGCCAATGTGTCTGTTATAACTGGCAACAGATATGACATAGAACAAATATAGACATAGACACATTTAGCTAGTAAAATTACTAACCAAACTTAGGGAAAGCAGCCATGTAAATATTTTACTTCTTTTCCATCAAAACTAAGAACCACAGGAATAAGTTCAAGAGCAATAGCCTTGGTCAATGTGTTTTTCCATTACAAGCTAGAATACTTGTGACATAATATGTTCATTGATTATATCAAACACACTCATTCACAACTACATAGACAAGTTTTAGGAAAATACTACAGGACTATTTGTTCTTTTAGCTATATTTTTAAACTCTATTTTTCTTCATATTCTTTTACACTTTGTATGACGCTTATATTTTTCAACTTCTTTGTTAGTTCCCTTTTTTATATTCTGCCTATGGATTGGCAGTATATAAGTAAGGGCTTACAGTTTGTGATAGTCCAGAGCACTCAGAACTAAATCTTGTACCACAAAGTAAGTATTGTATAAGGCAAAACTGATTAAAACAACTGATGTTTCATCCCATTTCATCTCATCACAATTCTCAAACATGCTTAATCCTGTTGAAATTTTTGGGGAGCTGCAACCAATCACGGCAGCACTGGGCACAATGAAGGACAAGGGGTGCAAGACAACCTCAAAGCTCCACCAAAATGAGTTTTTAAATAAGTGTTAAGGGAATTAATGCTTTCCTAAAGTCTTACCCTGTGATGATAACACAAGTAAAAAAACTTATAGACGAGCCTATAGTTTAAGCTGAATGAAGTTCTGATCAGCACAGGCTCTGTTTGAGTGAACAGTGAGATTTCACATGTGGTTCCAAAAACCTTTAAAAAAGTATTCCTCAACATTTTCATAGAAAACACGGGTTGACATGATAAAGGAAGGATAAGGATGAGAATCCTGATCAAGTCGGTTAGTGGAAGGCCATTATGAGGGAAGGACTGGTGGCAGTGTTCCTGCAGTATGGCGTCCATTTGGACACCCTGCAGGGCTGTATGGGAGTCGAACTTTTGCTGGGCAGCCTTGTTGGGTTTCGCAGATGTCACTAGGGGGAGCTGCTGAGAGCAGGCTCCTCTGTAACAAAGAGGTTCCCAAAGTGTTTCCAGGTGGCCTGGAAGTACTCCAAGGTTTGCCCGGGCTTGGGGAGAGTGGAAGTGGAAAAGCATAGGAAAGGAATCAAGTGGAATTGTGACTGAGTTACCACATGATAAAAACCTATAAAAGGTATTTTGTTTGAGTAAAAACTTCTTACCTTGAACCCGTGACTATGTGGTTTGGTAGTGCATGGATGTTTGGAGTGCAGGTGCGTCCCCTACAGGTCACAACATTAAAGAGAAACCAGGCTGTGCGTAGTTCCTGGAAAATGTGGACAGGCATCACTAGTGAAATATGATTGCCTGTGGAATACACATAAACTTTTAGTCTGTCATGACACAATGCATTACATTTGAAGCTTGTTGACATTAATTCCTGAATATTTGTGCAAATAAAATTTTGTGCAGTTTATGTAAATTTACAGTATTTGTTGTCATTATGAAAGAATTCTGTTTAATGAAAAATGGGTACTATTTAAACAATGCATGTGTACTGAACATTAAGTTTGCATCTTTCCTATGTACTTTATGTTAGGCTGACAGAATGCGACAATTTTTAATTTTCATTTTACAGTGCACACATTGTGAATTATCATCAGCAAAATAAAGTATTTGGTTTTTCTGCATCACTTTTGTACCTTTTGTCTAGATGTGAACCTGGCTTCTTCTTCATTCTTTGTCTTTTAATTGATTTATGTATTTATTATATGTCATTAAGACCTAGGAAATCTTATTAGCCTTTTGTCTCAGTAAAACAAGCAAACACAGCTTGCAATGCATATAATAGATGTTGTAATCCCACTGGTAGCCTTGATGTTTTATTGCCATTGCAGCAGTGGACTGAAATTATATCCATCTGTAGTTGAACAAATCAACCCTACATGGTGCAACTCTGTAGCAGTAAAGGGTTTGGGTGCTAAGATGGTTATCCTCCAGTTTATTTCAATTGTCTATGACTCTGTTTTATTTGGTTTTCCTACACATTTAAAAATAAAGAACACTGGTTTTGGTGTTTCAGACTTTAACCACTGACCACCATCAGTGTGATTATTTCAAATTGTAAGAGCTAAGCCATTCTCATTTCTAATTTTAGAGACACCCATCTGAGCAAAGTTTACAAGCCACATATCTTAATGTGGTCTGCCATGCATGTGTGGCTACAACACTGGACACTAAACAATGTGGTGGGCAGCCAGTTTCACTTGTAACTCACTCAAGTCGCTTATCCCGACAATTAGAAAACAATGCATGTAAATGACTGTACTGTATCCTTAACTTCAAGCAGTGTTGGACAAATAATCAAACAAAATAAATTAGTTATTTACAGTCATTCCTCTCAAAATACTACATTACAGTATATAAACCTATTCAAATGCAGTCATCTTAAAAGTGAAAATATCAACGGACTCTACTTAACTTGCATTATAAAGTGATGATTCTATTGCAAAAAGTATAGCTTGAAGAAATCTGAAATAATTAATGATTTGAAAATCCTACTAATGATATTAACTTATTCTTTTGAGAATACTTTAAAGGGCACGAAATGTGATCTCTGTCAGAACTTACTTTTTTTTTACGTTGGTGCACTGATAGCATAACATTTGATTGAGTCTTTATTAATTAATTATAATAATAATTGTAGGAAGGAGCATTTGAACCATTTCTTAACCATTACAGTCATCTTATGCACAAATTGACACTACCAGACACTTTATGACTTCTGCTAATCTTGCACTCCAGAGGACTCCCTCCACTCCACTGAAAAGTTTATTTTCTCCATGAATCCTATTAAAGGAATACCCCACCCAAAAACCATATATTTTTTATATGTTTCTTACTCTGTGTAGTTTTTAGCGATGGCCGAGAGCAATTTTGAATCTAATGTTTCTATAAAGAACAAGAGAAAAAAGTTTATTACATAATGGAACCTAATGGCTGCACAACGGCAAATGATATGAAAAACATCCATTGGAAGAAAAAAAAAATCCCCTTGACACTCGTGTCTATTATCCACATGTCTGTTATCAAAATGTGCAAAGCACATGCATTTCTTGCTAAAATATTACTTCCGGAAAAATCAGTGTACAACATAAATAGGAAAGGTATATTCATGTAATTCTATTGTTTTGAAGACAGGACTAATGAATGAGGAGAAGAGGATGATCTTTAGTTCAAAAGAACAGAATTTTGGGAATGCATTTTTGTACGTACTATGCTGCTTTTTCCAGTAGTAACAGCTCATAATATTTTAGCAAAAACAACAATATAGATACAATTTAGATATAATTGGTGTGACAAAGGCGCTATATCGGCACCAGACCCGACACCTAGTACCCATAGACACAACACAGTCCCCACAAGCACAGCACAAAAGTACAGATAAACACAAATCAAATCTTCTTTCCTCCATTCCTCCCGGCAGCTTTGTCTCCCTCCTCCCGACTCTGGCGCCTGGAGTGGTGACTGTCAGCTCCTTTTATAGCCCACCCAGAAGTGCTGCAGGTGCTCGTTGACCTACTTCTGGCTGCACTTCTGGGTGTGGCTGCGCTCCCGCCCAGATGGGCTCATTAGGCAGTGCAGAGCCCAAAAGGGATGAGCTCCGGTGTAACACATAGCGTGGATCCCATGGCTGCTCCCCCTGATCTAGTGTCAAAGGGGCGTCCCGGCTGGGCATGGGTCCTGGCCATCCGTCATCCATTTTCCAACCTGCTATTTCCTAAGACAGGGTCATGGGGGTCTGCTGGAGCCATTCCCAGCCAGCACAGGGCACAAGGCAGGAACAAATCCTGGGCAGGGTGCCAAGCCACCGCAGGACACACACACACACACCCAGTACACACTAGGGACAATTTAGGATCGCCAATCCACCTAACCTGCATGTCTTTAGACTGTGGGAGGAAAACATATACATTACAAATAAATAAATGCAGTATAAATAAATACAGCAGTGAGGGATTGTACAGACAAGAGTAAGTCAAGAGCATATACAGAATGATTAATGAGAATTAAATTCAATATGGACAATGTATACATTAAGCACAGTATGAATAGAATAAGTACAGTAAAGTATAAAAATAGTTTAAATAATAGAAACTGTAATGTGCAGACAATGGTGTATAGGTGGAAGTATAGAAGAGCCCTGATAGTCCTGAGGTAGGCATAGTCCAAGACTATAATGCAGACATGATAGTCCTCAAGTGTGCCTGTATAATTTTAATGTGAGGTGGTAAGGGTGGCATTCAGCAGGGTAATATCAATGGGTAGAAGCTGATCCTGTGTCTGCTGGTACTGGCAGGGTAATGTCAATGGGTAGAAGCTGATCCTGTGTCTGCTGGTACTGGCATGTAGGCACCTGATCTGCCTCTCAGAAGGTTGAAGGGTTACTTTATGTAAAAGGGGTCCCTGATGATGCTATGCTCCCTCTGGATGTCCTCAATGGCAGGTAACGAGGCACCAGTGATGTGCTGGGCAGTTTTCACCACCCACCAAAGAGACTTCTGTTCCGAGTACCATGCTGTTACCATACCACACTGTATTACAGTAGGTCAGAATGCTCTCAGTGTTGCAATGGTAGAAGTTCACTTGAATCCAATGTGACAGATTTTCCTCTTCCTCATCTGTGTCTTCGTAACCACGTTGGAAGTTTTGAGGGACCATGAAAAGATCCTTGGAAATATGAACACCCAGGAACTTCAGTCTAGTGACAAGCTCAACTGCAATCCTGTTGATTTAGATAGGAGTGTGCCATTAGCCTTTGCACTCCCTGTAGTCCACAACAAGCTCCTTGGTCTTCGTGATATTCAAGGCCAAGGTTAATGTTGGCACTCAACATCATTAAGGTGCTGGATTTCTCCTCTGTACACATGACCCTGATTACTAATTTTATTTACCATCTTTTTAACATAGTATCATCTGTCTGTCTTTTTGCCATATTGTTTTTACTTGATTGAGTTGCATTTTGTTACAATGTTTTGGTTCCTAAATGGAATAAAATTAACAGAAAATGTAAAATAAGTACTATGTGTGAAAGTGAGTGTTGACGTGAATGTGATTAGACCCTCCATTAGACTGGTGGCCTGTCCAGGACTGCCTTGTTCCCGATTCTGCCAGAGTGGGTTCCGGCCCCACCTGACTCTGACATGGACTAAGATCATCTGAGAATGTCACCTTATATTATATGTTTTGTGCTGCCTTTCCACTTTATATGGCATGTATAATCCTGCTTACTTTATAGTTAACATTTCTGTTTGTTTTTGTCTTTAACAGAAGAAATGTGTGTTTTGGAACCTGACCCTGGCATGTGCTTAGCGAGAATGCTTAAGTGGTATTTTGATTCAAAAACAAAGACCTGTGACACCTTCATTTATGGTGGCTGCAAGGGAAATGGAAACAATTTTGAAACAAAAAAGCAATGCCAGGATCTTTGTGCACGTAAGTATAAAACTGCACCCTATTCAATATGTGAGCCAATATGAATCTTTTAAAGAAGGTGATGTATGCCATTTGAATGTTTTTTTATTACATATACAGTCTTTTAATTACTCTTGAAGTAAATTTTCCCAGTCTGAGTGTACAGTAAGAGTAGATATGTTTGCTGTGTGATGGTCGGGTGACTCATTCAGGTTTAATCTCCACTTTGCAGCCAATGCTGCCAAGATGGACATCCGCCTTCCACAATTCTGAATTGCATCAAGCAGGTTTGAGGATGTACTGTCGCGTGGGTTTCCTCCGTGTATTCTGGTTTCCTCCCACAGTCCAAAGACATGCAGGTTAGGTGCATTGGCGATTCTAAATTATCCCTAGTGTGTGCTTGGTGTGTGGGTATGTGTGTGCGTGTGTGTGTGTGTGTGTGTGTGTGTGCGCACCCTGCGGTAGGCTGGTGCCCTGCCCAAGGTTTGTTTCCTGCCTTGTGCCCTGTGTTGGCTGGGATTGGCTCCAGCAGACCCCCGTGACCGTGTAGTTAGGATATAGTGGGTTGGATAATGGATGGATGGATGTACTGTCATAAACGTTAACATTATACAAAGTTATTGTCTGTTTTTACCTGCATTTTTATTACTCTTTAATTTAATATTGTTTTTTGTATCAGTATGCTGCTGCTGGAGTATGTGAATTTCCATCCATCCATCCATCCATTATCCAACCCGCTGAATCCGAACACAGGGTCACGGGGGTCTGCTGGAGCCAATCCCAGCCAACACAGGGCACAAGGCAGGAAGCAATCCCGGGCAGGGTGCCAACCCACCGCAGGACACACACAAACACACCCACACACCAAGCACACACTAGGGCCAATTTAGAATCGCCAATCCACCTAACCTGCATGTCTTTGGACTGTGGGAGGAAACCGGAGCACCCGGAGGAAACCCACGCAGACACGGGGAGAACATGCAAACTCCACGCAGGGAGGACCCAGGAAGCAAACCCAGGTCACCAGGCCTCCCAACTGCGAGGCAGCAGCGCTACCCACTGCGCCACTGTGCCACCCTATGTGAATTTCCCCTTGGGATTAATTAAGTATCTATCTATCTATCTATCTATCTATCTATCTATCTATCTATCTATCTATCTATCTATCTATCTATCTATCTATCTATCTAATCTGAACAAATAAATCTAGGTGACACAATGATGATGATGAAACTGAAGAACTTGAACATGACATGGATAGCAACATTTTAACATTTTAATCATAAGATTACAGCTTTATAGGGTGTTGTCACAAAGAAGCTCTAATGATTAACCTGATTACTCAGTTGATATGGATTATATTAGCCTTTTATTCAATTCAGTGTTTTTAAGAAAACAAACAGAAGACCAACTATGTAGACCTGGATTGTTACCTTAATCTAAAGCATTTGTTTTCTGAGCCTTTAAATTCAGAAGAACGTTTTTTCTGTTACTTCTTGAAGTAAAACTGACAAAACTATACGGAAAACCCCCCAAACTTGCTGTGCTTTTGTGTGTCATTTATTTTTCCAGTATGACCACAGGGGGGTGCCGGCTACTTCCAAACTTTATGTTTTCTGTGTGTGGCCTGTACTGCACTTACAAAGGGCCAACAGTATGTTTCTACAGTCAATGTGTTTTGTCATCTTTTAGTAAATAGACTACAACTGAAAGCAAAATTTTATTGAAACGCTCTATTTAAAAACAAATGGGTGTTTGCACAAATTTCCATATCAATAGAATATACTACCAGTTTCCAATCTGTTTATATTAAAATGGTTACACAATGTGCTGAACATTATCTAGGACTCATGCAAACCCAGTCATCACCTGTTCACAGCCCATCAGTCTTCCAGAAGATACTCTGTCATCAGGACACAAACTGATTGGCTCAGAGTCTGTTTTAACCCTCAGGCAGTATGTAGTTTGAATAAACAATTACACTAATATGATTTGCATTTTCACTTCAGGCAGCTCTTTGTCATATTGAAGCCTGGATGTGTTATGTCCCCATATTTCTTACCTGCTGCTAAACTGCTATTTATTGTGGTTATGATTGCTATCATTCTTCCTTGGGAGCAAGCAATCCAAAACATTGTTGTATATGCTAATAAAGAAGAAGTGTGACTTTTAATATGACATACTAAATAGACTCTGATGCAAACAGTTGACTTTATGAGTAACATAATTAGTTAAAGGGAATTGACCGGCATATACAGTGGATTCAGAAAGCATTCAGATCCCTTCACTTTTTTCACACTTTACTGTGTTGTAGATTTAATTTTAAATGGATAATTTTGCCTTTTTTCCCATCACTCTACACTCAATAACCCATGACAAAATGAAAACATATATTTCAGAAAGGTTTGCAAATTCATTAGAAATCAAAAACTAATTCAGTATGTTGTTAAAGACCCTTTGGCAACAGCTACAGCTTTGAGTCTTCTTGGGTAAGTCTCTACAAGCTTTGCACATCTGGTTTTGGGCAGTTTATCCCATTCTTCCTGGCAGATCCTTTCAAGTTCTGTTAGATTTGATAGGAAAGGTCTGTAAACTGCCATTTGTAAGTCTCTCTCCACAGATTTTCCAAAGGGTTTAAGTCTGGGTTTTAGTTGGGTCACTCCAGGACAGTAAGAGATTTTTTCAAAGCCAATTCAGTGTTCTCTTGGCCGCATGCTCCAGGTCATTGTCATGTTGAAAGGTGAACCTTCACCCCAGTCTAAGGTTGCATGCACCCTGAAGCAGCTTTTCTTTGTATTGGGCTGAATTCCTTCAATTCTGACCAGTCAGCCTGTCCCTGCTTATGAGAAGCAGCTCCATAGCATAATGCTGCCACCACCATACTTCACACTAGGGATGCTGTTAGGTAGGTGAAGAGCAGTGTCTGATCTTCATCAGATGCAGTGCTTGAAGTTCTGCCCTAAGAGTTCAATTTTTGTCTCTTTATATGAGTGAGTCCTTTAAAATGTCATACGACTTTTTTTACTCAAGAGTTGCTTCTGTTTAGCTGCTCTACCACAAATGCCTGATTGATGGAGTTCTGTTGAGATGGTCGTTCTTCCAACAGGTTCTCCCGTCTCGGTAGAGGACTTCTGAAGCTCTATTAGAGTTGGTTTCTTGGTCACCTGTCAGACCAAGGCCCTTCTTGCCCGATTACTCAATTTGGCTTGATGACCAACTCTAGGGAGAGTCTTGATAGTTCCAAACCTCTTCCATTTCACAATTATTGAGGACACTTGCCACTATGAACACCCAAAGATTAACCAATGGATTTATAAATTTGACCTGATCTTTGTTTCACTATAATTTGATCATGAAGAGCTTGAACTTCATGGCCTTGTTTTTGTTCTGAAATGCAGTGTGAATTGTGGGACCTCATATACACAGGTGTGTGTCTCTCTAAATTATGTCCAATCAATTCACTTTGCCGTATGTGGTCTGCCATCAGGTTTTAGACATTTTCAAGGACAATTAAATCAAACAGGATGCACCCGAGCACAAGTTGGAGTGTAATAATAATACATTTTATTTATACAAGGCGCCTTCCTAAGAACTCAAGGACACCGAACAAACAATAAATAAATAAATAGCACATTATAAACAACTAAAAACATCAGAAAATATAAAAATTAAAACCAAACAAAGCCACTGTAATCATACAGAAAAAGCCATTTTAAACAGATGGGTTTTAAGTTTACATTTGAAGGTTGAAAATGATTTTGATATATCGAAGCTCAGTAGGTAGTGAGTTCCAGAGCTTGGGAGAACAGCTGAATGCTCTGCTTCCCATGGTGGTTAGAAGGGCGAGAAGGACAGTCAGATGGATGGAGTGTCACACCAACTGGTTTGAATACTTACATAAATGAGAAATGTCAGGTTTTGATTTTTTTAATAAATTCGTTAAACTTCCTGAAAACATGTTTTCACCTTTTCATTATAGGTTATTGAGTGTAGATAAGATGAGCATAAATGGCAAACTTACCCATTTAAAATGAAATCTGCAACACAATAAAATATGCAGAAAGTGAAGGGGACTGAATACTTTCTGAATCCACTGTGTACTTTTCATACTCTGGATATTCAATGAGGATTCTGATAGTAATCATACAAAGTGGGATCCTCAAGTTGTTATTTAAATGGCCGCCATCTGCCTAAGAGTTTAAGCTCAGAGTTTAAGTGGACAACTATAATACACTTCTGAATGAGAGTGAATGTGAGAGAGAAGGCAAGCTTTTATTTATGACTATTTACCTTGTACCTGATGATGTCCGGAGACTGGACATCCCTCCAAAACTCTGATTAAGGAAGTGGAGCAAGAACAGTAAACAGACCAGATGCTCTCTGTGTCAAAAAGGCTTCCCATGGCTATGTTGGTTAAGCCTAGACTATGTACCTTGGCAGACAAGGTCTGGACATCCTCCCAAATTTCAGCTTAATGACAGGTTTTCAGGAGGATTTACACATCCCCACAAGTGTAGGTTATTATAGCAAGTAGATATGGACATAGTGGCTAAGGAGGCATTTACATGCTGTTAGATCTACACTAATCCTATTGTAATTCTTTTATTATTAGGGTGTTTGCCTGATCAAAGCATGGTAGGATTTGACTATCCATCCATCCAGTCATTATCCAACCTGCTACAGTTAGGTCCATAAATATTTGGACAGAGACAACTTTTTCCTAATTTTGGTTCTGTACATTACCACAATGAATTTTAAATGAAACAACTCAGATTCAGTTGAAGTACAGATTTTCAGCTTTAATTCAGTGGGGTGAACAAAACGATTGCATAAAAATGTGAGGCAACTAAAGCATTTTTTAACACAATGCCTTCATTTCAGGGGCTCAAAAGTAATTGGACAATTGACTCAAAGGCTATTTCATGTTCAGGTGTGGGCAAGTCCGTTGTTATGTCATTATCAATTAAGCAGATAAAAGGCCTGGAGTTGATTTGAGGTGTGGTGCTTGCATGTGGAAGATTTTGCTGTGAACAGACAACATGCGGTCAAAGGAGCTCTCAATACAGGTTAAAGAAGCCATCCTTAAGCTGCGAAAACAGAAAAAACCTATCCGAGAAATTGCTACAATATTACGAGTGGCAAAAGCTACAGTTTGGTACATCCTGAGAAAGAAAGCAAGCACTGGTGAACTCAGCAACGCAAAAAGACCTGGACGTCCATGGGAGACAACAGTGGTGGATGATCGTAGAATCATTTCCATGGTGAAGAGAAACCCCTTCACAACAGCCAACCAAGTGAACAACACTCTCCAGGGGGTAAGCGTATTGATATCCAAGTCTAGCATAAAGAGAAGACTGCATGAAAGTAAATACAGAGGGTGCACTGCAAGGTGCAAGCCGCTCATAAGCCTCAAGAATAGAAAGGCTAGATTGGACTTTGCTAAAGAACATCTAAAAAAGCCAGCACAGTTCTGGAAAAACATTCTTTGGACAGATGAAACCAAGATCAACCTCTACCAGAATGATGGCAAGAAAAAAGTATGGAGAAGGCGTGGAACAGCTCATTATCCAAAGCATACGACATCATCTGTAAAACACGGTGGAGGCAGTGTGATGGCTTGGGCGTGCATGGCTGCCAGTGGCACTGGGACAAGATAGATAGATAGATAGATAGATAGATAGAGAGAGAGAGAGAGAGAGAGAGAGAGAGAGAGAGAGAGAGAGAGAGAGAGAGAGAGATACAGAGAGATACTTTATTAATCCCAATGGGAAATTCACAATAAAGTGTGTCCAGGGAACGAATCCACATAAAATAAAGTAATAGGAGTGATCAATAAATAAAAATAGAAAAATAAAAGTAGAAAAGTACACATACATATACAGTCATACACGGAGCTGCTGAAAAGGCTGCCACTCACGGCGGCGCCAGATGTTAGAAATTAAACTAGTGTTTATTGATGATGTGACACAGGACAGAAGCAGCTGAATGAATTCTGAGGTGTTCAGAGACATACTGTCTGCTCAAATCCAGCTAAATGCAATCAAATTGATTGGGCAGCATTTCATGATACAGATGGACAATGACCCAAAACATACAGCCAAAGTAACCCTGGAGTTTATTAAAGCAAAGAAGTGGAAAATTCTTGAATGGCCAAGTCAGTCACCTGATCTTAACCCAATTGAGCATGCATTTCACTTGTTGAAGACTTAACTTTGGACAGAAAGGCCCACAAACAAACAGCAACTGAAAGCCGCTGCAGTAAAGGCCTGGCAGAGCATTAAAAAGGAGGAAACCCAGCATCTGGTGACGTCCATGAGATCAAGACTTTAGGCTGTCATTGCCAGCAAAGGGTTTTCAACCAAGTATTAGAAATGAACATTTTATTTCCAGTTATTTAATTTGTCCAATTACTTTTGAGCCCCTGAAATGAAGGGATTGTGTTAAAAAAATGCTTTACTTGCCTCACATTTTTATGCAATCGTTTTGTTCTCCCCACTGAATTAAAGCTGAAAGTCTGCACTTCAACTGCATCTGAGTTGTTTCATTTAAAATTCATTGTGGTAATGTACAGAACCAAAATTAGAAAAAAGTTGTCTCTGTCCAAATATTTATGGACCTAACTGTATATCCTAACACAGGATCACGGGGGTCTGCTGGAGCCAATCCCAGCCAACACAGGGTGCAAGGCAGGAACGAATCCCGGGCAGGGCGCCAGCCCACCTCAGGGCACACACAACACATACACACACTAGGGACAATTTTAGGATCACCAATCCACCTAACCTGCATGTCTTTAGACTGTGGGAGAAAACCGTCTATACTCTACATACTTACAGGTATATAAATATATATGTACACATTGTAGCAGGTGAATGGAGGGACCTTCAAGCAGCATATACCCCAGATGGGATACCTTTATATAAACATTAGCAGGAGTAACTTCATGGCAAAAGTTAAAAATATAGTTCCTTAGAACATTTGCCTATAGTTGGAAGAGTAGATGTGAAAAACACCCAATGTTCTGTTGGGTGGGTGTTCACCTACGATGACAGCTGTGCTGAAGTCAGTCCTGCAAAAGCACACATACTTTATCTATAACTCTCCTGAGTGTTTTTGTAACATTATCATAAATTAACTAACTGAGGACATTCCAGAATTTAAATTAATAGAATTAAAGTGCCTAAGCCTTTTATGAAATATCAGTCACAACATGAAAACACACACAGTACGTTATTTCTGGTGTTCTCAACCTTTGAACCTTTGCAACATTCTTTTCAATGTACACTATGTGCAGATAGTACAGTATGTTTCTTGGAATGGAAATGTTAGGTCACAAAGGTGAACAATTCAGCTATCTACATTTCAAATCCAACCCTCATTCTAACTGAGTTTTTCTTGTTAAAGGATGTGTCTTTTATGTTTCCACTGGCACACAGGCTCATAATAAGGAGTATAAAGAGCAATGGAGATGATTCCACCTTGTTGATGGCTGCCTGATTTTGGGCATGCTTTTATGGCATAACCAATCCTCCTTTGAAATGCATTTCTCTAATCCCTAGAAACATTAGTCAACTCCTAAAGGCTGGGAATCCCTTGTTGGCTCATGTCATACAAAATGTATATGTGTTCAACAAACTACATAAAGTCAGATCAGTGTGATATATGATATCCATCTTTCCATGAATGCATTTTCAAACCCATATGAGATATGTGGAGAGCTGGAAACTATCCCAGAAGTAAACGTGCCCTGGAAAAGATGCACTTCCATTAAGAAGCAGCTTAAAATTCAAGAATAATAAATAGTTTTCGCGGAATTACCTTGTTTTCAACAATCCATCATACACCCTTAATCCAATAAACAGTATCTCATGTATCTTTATTATAATAAATAATTGAATTTTCAGAGCAGTGTGGTGGTATGGTGCTGCTGCCTCACAGGTCCATTGTTCTTTGTTTGAATGGCACATTCAGTTACTGTGTTGAATTTGCATGTTTATGTCTGTGTGGGTGTTTTTCTGGGTACTCGAGTTTTGACTCTTTCATTTTGTGAGATATACATGACAGGTTCATTGGTGATACTAAATTGGCTCTTTGAGAGTCCAGGTTTGTGAGTGAATGGCCCCTGTGATGGAGTGGCACCATGTCCAAGGCGGGTTCCTACCTTATCTCCGCTGCTACTGGACTCGACCACCAGAATCCTGATAAGGCTTCAATAAGTTTAAGAATGTTATAATTGTGTTGTATGTTACTGTATATTGTACTCATGAAACACACAAACTTATTGTGCCAAAATAAAATGCAAATAAAAATCAAGTTGAAGATAAGGAGCTGTTAACACTTGCTATGTTTTCTAAATAGTTATCAATGTAAGGATGTGAAAACAATACTTTCATATGGTTGCCATTGTAGGCTGTTTGACAATCTCCTTGATTGTCGCCATGCATTTCTGTGTATGGGGCATTCCTGTATTCTGGACTTTGTCTTGCATGTCTTTACATTTAATGAAGTTTAAAGTTCAATGAGCAATAAACACAATACTTATTGTATATTTCATTATGAATTCTCAGTATACATGAACAGTGTCCTGGGAGATTATCAATAGATGGGCTTGTAGGGTAGGGTCCCTGCTTCTTCTGGTCTTGATCTTACATGCATTGTGTTTGCCTGCTGGTGAATTGGCCCATATTCAGGATTACTTCTTGCTGCCTATATGCCTCAATGTCTTAATGTCTTCTTATTATATATATTCCCATTGGGATTAATAAAGTATCTATCTATCTATCTATCTATCTATCTATCTATCTATCTATCTATCTATCTATCTATCTATCTATCTATCTATCTATCTATCTATCTATCTATCTATCTATCTATCTATCTATCTATCTATCTATTGTTTTTCATTTGTCATCACTGAAGTGGCTTTTGCATCTGTTTGATGCTCAGCAGATGTTGCTGTTCTTCTTTTTCTTTCCGCCATGTCATTTGCCTTTACAATGACTATGCTGTAATAAACCCATGAGCACAGGTCACATTGCTGAGGTTGATGTTACCTCAAATTTTTTGAGTTTCCAGAACATTTCTGGTAATACCCTTTTGATTAAGACCAAGATCAAGGTGCTAACCCCAGTAGTGCATAAGTAACAACATGATAGACAGACCTAAGCATTTTATATATGGATAGATGGTTGGGTGCAACAGCAAATAGTGTGGCTCCTTTACAGAGCTTATCGACTGTTTATTTTTTGGGGTGTTCTTCATGAAGTATACATGTTCTACCACTGCTTCCCATTTTACCCCACATCACAGTCAGGGCACCTGCTACTAAGTTGATTGCTAGTATTACACTGGCCAAGTGTGAGTGAGTGAGTGTGGAAATGTGTGAGTGTGCTGTCAGATTGCTAATATCTTATGCATGAATTAAGACCGTCTTTACCTTGACCAAGAATGAACAAATCCTGAAAACCGAAGGATAGATAGACGGATATTGCAATGACATACATCTAGAACATTAGAACAATCCAAGATTGACTTGTTTGTATGGAATGTTAACTTGCTTTTAATAAATTCATTAAAAAAAGAACGATCTAGACAAGAACAGGCCATTCAGTCCATCAAAGCTTGCCAGCTGTGTCTGAGCTACTTAATTCTCCTAAAATAACATCAAGTTGAGTTTTGAAAGTCCTTAAAATCCTACTGTCTACCATACCACTTGGTAGTTTATTCTATGTGTCTATGGTTCTCTGTGTAAAGAAAAACTTCCTTAATGTTTGTGCTAAATATACCCTTAACAAGTTTCCAACTGTGTCCCATGATTTTCCTGAATTAATTTTAAAGTAATTCCCTTCATAATTTTAAACACTCATGTCTCCTCTCGTTATGTGGTGGGAGCAGCAATGTGCTGTATCAGTGCATGCTCCCAACCTCCTCCTTTCCTCTTAATTTTATTTTTCTTAAACTGAAAAGGCTCAGCTCTTTTAATCTTTCCTCACATTTCATCTCCTGTAACCCTAGACTCAGCCTTGTCACTCTTTTCTGGACTTTTCCCAACACTACTGTGTCCAGTACTCCAGAAGAGGCCTCACCAATGTGTTTTAAGGCTTCAGCATAACCTTGGACATGTACTCTACACATCATGCCACATAACCTAACATTCTGTTAGCCTTCTTAATGGCTTCTGAACACTGTCTGGCAGTTGAGAGTGTAGAGTCCAGTATAACTCCTAAATCCTTCCCATAAGATGTAATTTCAGTTTTCAGACCTTCCATTGTGTATTCGAACCTACCATTTTTACTTCCTACATGTAATATTTTACATTTAGTTACGTTAAATTTCATCTGCCACAAATCTACTCAAGCCTGTATGCTGTCCCTCTGTAACTATTCAGTGGAATCAAGATTATAAGCCAGTCCACCAAGCTTGGTATCATCTGCAAATTTAACCAACTTGGTATTTATAATCTAATCCAAATCATTAATCTGTTAAAAACAGCAGCAGGCCTAGCACTGTCCCATGGGAAATACCACTCTTAACTTCAGCCAAATCTGATTAGGTTCCTTGCACCATAACCCTCTGCTTCCTGTGTCTGAGTCAATTTCGCACTTGTCTATAAACAACACTCTGAACTCCAACTCCTTTTAGTTTGATGCTCAACCTTTTATGTGGCGCCTTATGCTTACTGAAAATCAAGATAAATAATTTCATATGCTCCACTTTGATCATAACTTTTGATTGCTTCCTCCTAGAATTCCAGCATGTCAATAAAACATGACCCCCCTCTTCTGAACCCATGCTGATGGTTCAGTTCATCTAACCATTCATTTCAAACAAGCTTGATTCAATTCAGGGATGTGGGCTGGAACATATTCCAGGAAAGAGTGAACTTTGGATGAGGTAGCAGTCCATTGCAGAGCATGTTTCTGCACACAACCACACTAAGCCAATTTAACTTCACTAGTTGACAAGAAACGTCTTAAAGGTGCAAGAAAAACAAAGTAAACACAAACATGCGGTTTGGACATGCAGCCTCCACACAGACAGTGGCCAAGTAAGGATTCTACAACTGTGAGGCAATAAAGCTAACAGCAACACTGCATCAGCCTTATCTGAGAGCAGCCATGCCTCAGTATATAACTTGTCATTAACTAGAACATGTGGTAAACTGTTAGAATGGGGAGACAGTTAATGGAAATAGTCTCTGTCACCTGCCATGCTTTTTATTTAACACATTTTATTTTTCCTCTTTAAGTTCCTTACCTGACTAAGGCGTGGTAATCACCCTGTTAATAATTTACCACTCAGAGACAGTAGTAAAGCTGCTGGCTTACTGTTTCAGAACAGGTAATCTTGATTGCAGGCTCAATAGGCCTACTCATAAAAAAATAAATGTACTGCAGCATTGACCTCATTTTCCTGTCCTAATGTTATCTCAATAGCATAAAGGAAATGGACTCACCCTCTGACCATGAGTTAGCTAATCCCACATTCAAATGCAAACAATAATTCAATAATTCTCATACAGAACAATTTAAGCTTGGTGCCCATTTAATGGAGTCATTTTGTTAGTTACCACTAGTTACATGTAAACCAAAGGCTTGAAACAATAACCTTGAAAATAGCCATCAGACTTGAATGTTGATTAAGATTAGTGCTGACCTTTATTTATTTTTTGTTAGTTTACAGAAATCATATCTCTGCTTAGCGAGATAAAATAATTTGTTACCATTTCCTGCGTTTGGTTAAATGGCTTAGCACATGTCTTCAACAACCAAATAACACAACAGCAAGTGTTGTTGCAAACTGACAGAAGATCTAAGGGTGTATTAAGTTTAATGAAGTCAATAATGGCCTCAACCTGGCAATCTACCAAAATCTGACAATGTAGCTCATTAATAGTTTTGTCATAGAATGCAAATGTTTTATTGGTTTTTCTATTAAAAAAGAAGACGTAAAGGTTTCACTATGAGGAAGACATTCTGGGAATCCAGGACTAAAGTTCAGGAGGCAATGTGTGAGCTTTGTCTTTAATATGTGCAAGTCTAACATAAGTACAGGGCGCTCAGATTACTCTGTCTATTCAAAATTTGTACTTCCTTCCTATGCATTGATAAAATCCATTTTAATTTATTTTTACAGCAAGTTCTGGAAGAATGGGTTCAGGGGGATCAAATCAAGAAGAAGAACCAGATGGTACCTCAACAGATGAAGGTAAAACATCGTAGGAGGCAAGGATAAGATAAGAGGTGGGCTGGGAAAGAAAATCAAGATTGTTAAAAACTAGCACTATACAGTGGTGTGAAAAACTATTTGCCCCCTTCCTGATTTCTTATTCTTTTGCATGTTTGTCACACAAAATGTTTCTGATCATCAAACACATTTAACCATTAGTCAAATATAACACAAGTAAACACAAAATGCAGTTTGTAAATGGTGGTTTTCATTATTTAGGGAGAAAAAAAAATCCAAACCTACATGGCCCTGTGTGAAAAAGTAATTGCCCCCTAACCCTAATAACTGGTTGGGCCACCCTTAGCAGCAATAACTGCAATCAAGCGTTTGCGATAACTTGCAATGAGTCTTTTACAGCGCTCTGGAGGAATTTTGGCCCACTCATCTTTGCAAAATTGTTGTAATTCAGCTTTATTTGAGGGTTTTCTAGCATGAACTGCCTTTTTAAGGTCATGCCATAGCATCTCAATTGGATTCAGGTCAGGACTTTGACTAGGCCACTCCAAAGTCTTCATTTTGTTTTTCTTCAGCCATTCAGAGGTGGATTTGCTGGTGTGTTTTGGGTCATTGTCCTGTTGCAGCAGCCAAGATCGCTTCAGCTTGAGTTGACAAACAGATGGCCGGACATTCTCCTTCAGGATTTTTTGGTAGACAGTAGAATTCATGGTTCCATCTATCACAGCAAGCCTTCCAGGTCCTGAAGCAGCAAAACAACCCCAGACCATCACACTACCACCACCATATTTTAGTGTTGGTATGATGTTCTTTTTCTGAAATGCTATGTTCCTTTTACGCCAGATGTAACGGGACATTTGCCTTCCAAAAAGTTCAACTTTTGACTCATCAGTCCACAAGGTATTTTCCCAAAAGTCTTGGCAATCATTGAGATGTTTCTTAGCAAAATTGAGACGAGCCCTAATGTTCTTTTTGCTTAACAGTGGTTTACGTCTTGGACATCTGCCATGCAGGCCGTTTTTGCCCAGTCTCTTTCTTATGGTGGAGTCGTGAACACTGACCTTAATTGAGGCAAGTGAGGCCTGCAGTTCTTTAGACATTGTCCTGGGGTCTTTTGTGACCTCTCGGATGAGTCGTCTCTGTGCTCTTGGGGTAATTTTGGTCGGCCGGCCACTCCTGGGAAGGTTCACCACTGTTCCATGTTTTTGCCATTTGTGGATAATGGCTCTCACTGTGGTTCGCTGGAGTCCCAAAGCTTTAGAAATGGCTTTATAACCTTTACCATACTGATAGATCTCAATTACTTCTGTTCTCATTTGTTCCTGAATTTCTTTGGATCTTGGCATGATGTCTAGCTTTTGAGGTGCTTTTGGTCTACTTCTCTGTGTCAGGCAGCTCCTATTTAAGTGATTTCTTGATTGAAACAGGTGTGGCAGTAATCAGGCCTGGGGGTGGCTACGGAAATTGAACTCAGGTGTGATACACCACAGTTAGGTTATTTTTTAACAAGGGGGCAATTACTTTTTCACACAGGGCCATGTAGGTTTGGATTTTTTTTCTCCCTAAATAATAAAAACCATCATTTAAAAACTGCATTTTGTGTTTACTTGTGTTATATTTGACTAATGGTTAAATGTGTTTGATGATCAGAAACATTTTGTGTGACAAACATGCAAAAGAATAAGAAATCAGGAAGGGGGCAAATAGTTTTTCACACCACTGTATATGTATGAATGCATATAATATACAAATGTTACTCATTGCATTAAAAATATCTTAAGGTTATATTATCTGAATTTATATATATTACATACTTATACACACACATACATGCATACACTGATCAGCCACAGCATTAAAGCCCCCTTGTGACACCAAAACAGCTCTGACCCATCAAGGTCTGGACTCCTCAAGACCACTGAAGGTGTTCTGTGGTATCTGGCATCAAGATGTTACCAGCAGATCCCTTAAGCCCTGTATGTTGGGAGGCCTCCATGGATCAGACTTATTTATTCAGCACTTCCCACAGATGCTCGATCAGATTGAGATTTGGGGAATTTGGGAGCCAAGTCAACACCTTGAACTGTTTGTCACATTCCTCAAACCATTCCTGAACAAGTTTTGCAGTGCGGCAGGGCACATTATTCTGCTGAAAGAGGTCACTGCCATCAGGGAATACCATTACCATGAAGGGTTGTACGTGGTCTGCAACAACCTTTAGGTAGGTGGTACATGTCAAAGTAACATCCACATGAATGCCAGGACCCAGGGTTTCCCAGCAGAACATTGCCAAAAGCATCACACTGTCTCCATCGGCTTGCTTTCTTTCCATAGTGAATCCACTGCCATGTCTTCCACGAGTAAATGAGGGAAAATCCTACAAGACCTGCCATTTTGAAGATGCTCTGACTCGGTCGTCTAGACACCATCACAACTCTGCCTTTGTGGAACTCACTCAGATCCTTACACTTGCCCATGTATCCTGCTTCCAACCTATCACCTTCAAGAACTGACTGTTCACTTGCTGCCTAATATATCCAACCTCTTGTCCGGTGCTATTGTAACAAGATAATTAAAATTATTCACTTCAGCTATTAGTAGTTTTAATTAGTGGCTGATTGGTGTATGTTCAGTACTGGCTTTAGCAGTTTTGGTACCCTAGATATAGCTCTAAATAGCAATTACAAAACTTATATGTAAATATATTGTGACCACAAGGGCACTCCAGCCACCCTGAACACACCAGACACAGACACAATATCAAGCACAAGACACTTTTTTATTTGTGTGGGAATCGCTTCTTCCTTACTCCCCAGCAGCAAGCACAGTACAATAAACACCAACACAGCACACAGTACTTTCTTCTCTTCTCTTTTCCACCTCCACTCCCCCCTCAAGCTTTGTTTGCTTCCTCACGACTCTGGCTCCCTGAATGGAGGGAGGCAGCCCCTTTTATAGAGCATCTGGAAGTGCTCCAGGTGTTCCACAATCTTCTTCCAGCCACACTTCTGGGGAAGGTGGCAGCCCTGCTGGGGAAGGCTCAGCCATTTCCATGGGCCCTGGCAGTGTTGAAGTTCCATGCTCCAACCCCATGGTACCACAGTCTGGCAAGGGGGCTGCCCTGTATCATCCCAGGGGAGGTATTGGCCTGTGCAAGCTCCTTCCCCTGGTCCTTCCATTATGAAGGTGTGCCAGCCGGGTAAGAGTCCCAGCTGTCCTTCAACATATATATATATATATATATATATATATATATATATATATATATATATATATATATATATATATATATATATATATATATATATATATATATATATATATATGCGCACTGTGAAACATACATTATACATTATTATACATTATGATGTTTTGAATCCATGTTTTTGTACATTATATCTGTGATGTCTACAAAATCGCTGCCTCCCAAACATTTGTTGCCCTTGGCAGTCACCTATTTTGGCTAAGCAGTAGAGCCAGCTCTATATATAGTGCTGGGTTGGGGTTAGGCTTTGACTCCCTGTGACATAGTTTTTTGTGACATAAGCAGGTACAGTAGATGGATGAATGCCTGAAGAATTCTTTTTTTTTCTTGTTTTAGGAACAATTGTGGGAATTATAGGTGGCTGCATGTTCATCATTGCACTTATTGCTGCAATCTCCTATTTTGTTATTTGGTAAGTCACAAGTAGCCAAACATAGCACTGTAATTGAAGTAATGTCAGGGTAACAAATGTCACTGGAATTGTAAACACACCTCATCAGCTAATCTTTGCATACAACCATTGATCAGGTAAATGTACTATATAATTAGAAAAAAGCCTGGAATTCAAGTTGGGTGTGTGCAGATTCACTTCAGTATGCTATCTGAGTCAATGTTGCAGCCATTAGGGTTACTTAGTACTTATCAAAGGTAATAGTGTTATTAAAGGCTGTTGTCCCATTTGGGGGCCTTCATCTGATGCTGCTGGGACAAACTCCAGCTACCTGCAACATGTAATGTTTCATAAAATGGATAGCTTTTAGTAAACCAAACAGGAAGGCATTAACAAATAAATTAAAAATAAAACCGTTCTGCTCTATCAGCTACCTTGCATGGAGATGTGTGTCTTGTTAACCAGGTGGAGATAACTTTCCCAGTTTACTAACATTTTAAACCAAAAATCAATACTCTCCATCTTATCTCCAATCCTTCTTCCTCATTATCTGTAAACTGTCCTAATTTTAGAATTTATTGTCCTGTCATGCAGTGATGCTTAAACCTCATCTGGAGTTCATCTGGGTCAAGCCCCAGAATCTCTAATGAAATGCTGTTACAGATCTAAAAAAAATGTGTGATCTCAAGGTCACAATGGCCCCCTAAACCATTGATCTTAATGGTCTAACTCTATATAATAACTTTGAGGCTTCTTACTGTCCTGAAAAAGAAACAGGGTCCATCTGAAGTGGTTACTACCTACTAACCTGGATGAGTTTCACTATCCTGGTGCCTCTTGAGGGCATCTCCCTTGTTAAGGACTGACTTCCTACACACCATCTGTACAGACAAGGTATACTTCCCATAGGTGGGCCCAACCCACTCTCATTGGCACAGAGGACTGCTCTCTAAATCCCTTGCTTTTAAGTGTGTCCATGGGCCCTTTCCCTGCTCTTAGTCATGGTGGTACCATTCTTTCCCTTAGCATCCCCTGTGTATCCTGCAAATATTTTAGCACCTTTTCATATGTAAGTGTCAATTTATATCATAGGAGGCAATACTAGAAGAGAATAGTGTACTGCTCAAAATGGAAACATTTCCATCCATCCATTTTAAAAACCATGTAGTGCAACTTAGGGTTGCAAGTGGCAACAGCGTGTCCTGGCTACATAGGAAATTATTCAGGAGCTGATTGTTGAGAAACTGCCATTGTAGATAGATAGATAGATAGATAGATAGATAGATAGATAGATAGATAGATAGATAGATAGATAGATAGATAGATAGATAGATAGATAGATAGATAGATAGATAGATAGATAGATAGAACTTTATTTGTCCCTAGGGGGAAATTTGTCTATATTCATAGAATAATATTTTTTATTTATTTTCAGGAGGAAGAAAACAAAAGCAAAGAAAGGAGCTACTAAACTGGAAATGGCATGAAAACTGTAATGTTTGTTTGGGTGAGGGTGGTTACTTATGGGGTGGGGGGGTGAATTGATCTTTTTTTATTTAACACAGACAAATTGCAAATGGGATGAATGTATAATGCTAAATAAAAGATTAATTAAGTGGCTTTTTTATAATGTAAAATTATTTACATTTGTTTAACAAGGTCAATTGCAATATTCAATTATTTGTTAATTTTTCTACTAATTCAAAAATAAAAAACAAACAAAAACACACTTTACGTGTATTTTGTGTTAAAAATAAGGTTCAAACACAGTTCATGTGCTATATGCAATGTATTTGTGCCTGATACATCAGTAAAAAACCTGCCTGTGTGCTGCATCCAATAAACACCCAAACATTTTCTTTAAAATAATCAATCATATTATGTATTTTTAACATAATATACATAAAATATGGTGCATTCAGAAAATATTCTCTTCCATTTTTTCACATTTTGTTAGGTTGCAGACTTAAGTTAAATCCATGTAAATTAATTTTTCCATCATCAAGCAGCGCTTAATGCCCCAGAATAACAATGTGAGAACAGGTTTTTTTTTGCAAATGTATTAAACTTAACAACTGAAATATCACATTAATACAAGTATGCATTGCCTACAGTGCTTACAGACAGGATTGTGTTGAGGCATACAGGTGAGGAGGTTGCAAAAAATGTCTGCATCATTAAAGGTTCCCAAGAACACAGTGGCCTCTATAATTCTTAAATAGAAAAAGTTTGGAACAAAAATGACTCTTCCTAAAACTGGAAGCCCAGCTAAATTGAACAACTGGGGGAGAAGAGCTTTGGTGGGAGAGTTGACAAGGAACCCAATGGTCACACTGGCTGAGTTCCAGAGAACCTGTGATGAGATGGGAGAAACTTCCAGAAGGACAACCATAGATAGATAGATAGATAGATAGATAGATAGATAGATAGAACTTTATTTGACTTTTTACAGAAGCTCTTTAAATACATAATATATATAAGGACCGGGGAAAAGAGCATCCATAAGGCATTTCCTTCCCTGGGACACTACAAGGCAGCCCTCCTGGGCGGCTGTGGTACCATGGACTCCCACAGGGCATGCTGGGAGCTGGAGTTTGGTACAGCCCTGCTGGGTTCCATGGGGGCTGCCAGGGGGAGCTGCAGAGCCCTATAATGGTCTTCTACCACACTTGGAAGTGATTCCAGGTAATCTTGACGAGCCAACTGGAACGCTCCCAGGACCTCTAAAAGGAGCCAGTCACCACCACTTAATGGCCTGAGTTGGGAGGACATGGACGAAGCTCGTGAGGAAGAGTGGAGGCGGAAAGACTGGCAAAGAGAAGGGACTGTGGTGCTGTATGGACTGGGCTGTACTTTGGGGGAGCGAAGAAGACACACTTTCCTGACTGTAAATAAATTGTGTGCTGTGTGGTGAAACTCTACATCCTGGCTGTCTTTGTTGGGTTAGGGCGGCTGTACGGGCCCTGGGCTTCATAATATATACATACACACATACTATGGTCTGAAAACACATAGATTGACTAAAAATGAAGAAAAATTTTAAAAGAAATAACACTTCTATCCTGGCAGTCACAGTCATAATGAGGCATTATGCAGGCATATTGCTGTTGGTATAAAGGAGCCCCAGTAGCACTTCTTGACACACTTCTATTGAATGATTTGTTGGCTGAAAGTCCTCAATGTTAGTGTGTCAGAGAGAGGATGTGCAGTATTGTTCATCATGGCACTGAGTTTTATTTTAATTCTCTCTTTTGCTATTAACTTCAGGTGGTCCAGAGTGCGTTCCTTAACTGAGACTGACTGCCCTTTATGGGACTAATCTAAGCTTTATAGCACAGTGGCCAGGCAGAAACCTCTCCCTGGTAAAAGACACATGAAAGATGGAGTTTGCAGAAAAGCACCTGATGAGACCAAGTTTAAAGAGTCTGGCCTCAATTCTATGTGTCATGTCTGGAGGAAACCAGACACCACTCATCACCTGTGAAATACAAATCCAGTGGTGAAACATTATGGCTGCTTTTTAGCAGCAGGGACTGAGAAACTATTGACAGAGCAAAGTACATCTATATCCTTAATGAAAAAACTTTCTCCAGAGTGCTCTGGACCTGAGAATGGACCAAAGGTTCACTTTCCAACAGGACAATGACTCTATGTGTAAAGCAAACACATATGCAGGAGTGGCTTAAAGGACAATGTTGTTGAGCTACCCAGCCAGAAGCCTAGACTTGAAACCAATCAGATATCTCTGGAGAGAACTGAAAAAGCTGTTCCGCCCAACCTGACAGAACTTGAGGGGATCTGCAGAGAAGAATGGCAGAAACTCCCCAGATCCAGTTGTGTGAAGCTTGATGTATCAATCAAGCCGACTCCAAGCTGTAATGGCTTCCAAAGGTGCTGCAACAAAGTACAGAGTAAACGGTCTGAATACTTACATCAATGTGATGAGGAAAAAATTAATTTACAGTAAAAGGTTTTAGCATAAGGCTGCAACATTACAAGATTTGTAATAAAAATGAAGGGGTGTGCATATTTTCTGAATGCACTGCATATACAGTGCATCCGGAAAGTATTCACAGCGCATCACTTTTTCCATATTTTGTTATGTTACAGCCTTATTCCAAAACGGATTAAATTCATTTTTTTCCTCAGAATTCTACACACAACACCCCATAATGACAACGTGAAAAAAGTTTACTTGAGGTTTTTGCAAATTTATTAAAAATAAAAAAATTCAGAAACCACATGTACATAAGTATTCACAGCCTTTGCTCAATACTTTGTCAATGCACCTTTGGCAGCAATTACAGCCTCACGTCTTTTTGAATATGATGCCACAAGCTTGGCACACCTATCCTTGGCCAGTTTCACCCATTCCTCTTTGCAGCACCTCTCAAGCTCCATCAAGTTGGATGGGAACTGTCGGTGTACAGCCATTTTAAGATCTCTCCAGAGATGTTCAATCGGATTCAAGTCTGAGCTCTGGCTGGGCCACTCAAGGACATTAACAGAGTTGTCCTGAAGCCACTCCTTTGATATCTTGGCTGTGTGCTTAGGGTCGTTGTCCTGCTGAAAGATGAACCGTCGCCCCAGTCTGAGGTCAAGAGCGCTCTGGAGCAGATTTTCATCCAGGATGCCTCTGTACATTGCTGCAGTCATCTTTCCCTTTATCCTGACTAGTCTCCCAGTCCCTGCCGCTGAAAAACATCCTCACAGCATGATGCTGTCACCACCATGCTTCACTGTAGGGATGGTATTGGCCTGGTGATGAGCGGTACCTGGTTTCCTCCAAACGTGACGCCTGGCATTCACACCAATGAGTTCAATCTTTGTCTCATCAGACCAGAGAATTTTCTTTCTCATGGTCTGAGAGTCCTTCAGGTGCCTTTTGGCAAACTCCAGGCAGGCTGCCATGTGCCTTTTACTAAGGAGTGGCTTCCGTCTGGCCACTCTACCATACAGGCCTGATTGGTGGATTGCTGCAGAGATGGTTGTCCTTCTGGAAGGTTCTCTTCTCTCCACAGAGGACCTCTGGAGCTCTGACCGAGTGACCATCGGGTTCTTGGTCACCTCCCTGACTTAGGCCCTTCTCCCCCGATTGCTCAGTTTAGATGGCTGGCCAGCTCTAGGAAGAGTCCTGGTGGTTTCGAACTTCTTCCACTTATGGATGATGGAGGCCACTGTGCTCATTGGGACCTTCAAAGAAGCAGAAATTTTTCTGTAACCTTCCCCAGATTTGTGCCTTGAGACAATCCTGTCTCGGAGGTCTACAGACAATTCCCTTGACTTCATGCTTGGTTTGTGCTCTGACATGAACTGTCAACTGTGGGACCTTATATAGACAGGTGTGTGCCTTTCCAAATCATGTCCAATAAACTGAATTTACCACAGGTGGACTCCAATTCAGCTGCAGAAACATCTCAAGGATGATCAGGAGAAACAGGATGCACCTGAGCTCAATTTTGAGCTTCATGGCAAAGGCTGTGAATACTTATGTACATGTGCTTTCTCAATTTTTTTTTATTTTTAATAAATTTGCAAAAATCTCAAGTAAACTTTTTCATATTTTCATTATGGGGTGTTGTGTGTAGAATTCTGAGGAAAAAAATAATTTAATCCATTTTGGAATAAGGCTGTAACATAACAAAATGTGGAAAAAGTGATGCACTGTGAATACTTTCCGGATGCACTGTAATAACATAGTTTAAGTGCAAGTGGGATTACCTTTATCACATTGCTCCATCTTTCAAAGTGCTGCGCTACACCACATCCAGCCATGGTTCCTGCCCTGTACCTGATGTTGCTGGAGGGGGACCCATCTCCTTTCCACCACAAAAGTGGATTAAGTGAGTTCACTAAATGGACAGATGGGTCTTTTAAAGCATTAAAGTTCATGGGATTATCGTTAAGTGTGCATTGTGTTTGATATAAGAAAAACAGTGCTTCTTCTCAAAGAGAAGTAAATAATTAAAGAGCAGCCTTTCTTAAGAAATATATTTAAACTTTGATTAAACTGATGGAAATTGGATCACTAGAATAAAACTATGGTATAAACTCAGTAATAGTGCATTGTCATAAATGGTTTAATGCCGGACATTTAGACCCTTGCTGATGGACAAAGTCAACTGGGAGTTTTATATAATGGTAAATGCATTGCCGCTGCTGATTTGGGGTTTGGTGTTGTTCTTTGGAGGGTTTCTCAGCTTCTGTTCTCCCATTTGTTTCTACTGTTCCACTGCAAACTGTTCAGACTTTTTTGAAGGGTCAGTCCCACACTGCTCCCACACTGGTCCCACACTGACAGAGGTGTCCACAACAGAGGCAGATTCCTATCAGTAGTGTAGGGCATCTTGCACCAAGTCCTTTATCCACTGAAAATACTAAGAATGACTACAGTAGTAATTAATGAATGATTAAATATGTGTGGTGTGGTGTTGGAGGCTAAAGGCTTATTACAAGCTTAGAAACATAAAAAAGCAACATTTGGTAACACTTTAGTTTAGGTACTGCATCTACTCATTTACTCTTATGGAACAAGACATTAACAAAGGCTTCTTTTGGTCTTCATGAGGCTTATAAAACATCAGTAATTAGGTTATTCATGTCTGTGCAGTGTGGCATATTAATGGTAAAATTCCTTGTTAATATGTAAAATTTGCAGGTCTTATACAAAATAGGTAATACTGTATCAACAACAATAGCATATATTTATATAACACATTTTCATACAAACAATGTAGCTCAAAGTGCTTTACCTGATGAAGAAAGAGTAAAAAGACCAAATAAATAATTAAAATTAGGGAACACTAATTAACATAGAATAAAAGTAAGGTCCGATGGCCAGGGAGGACAGAAAAAACAAAAAAAAAAACTCCAGACGACTGGAGAAAAAAATAAAATCTGCAGGGGTTCCAGGCCACGAGACCACCCAGGCCCCTCTAGGCATTCTACCTAACATAAACGACCTCAATCAGTCCTGTATTCAGGGTTCTCATGGAAGAATTTGATGATGATGGTCACGTGGACTTCTGGCCTTTAATCCATCAATGTAAGGACATCACGTTGCTTTGATTAGGTGGTGAAAAAGAACAGAAGAGAAAGTACGGGTTAGTACGGATTTTGGAGCCACCATGAATAATAATGATAATTAATTAAATATACAGAGCATCAGGATTTAACTAAGATGAAGCTATGAGAAAGCCATGTTAAAGTAATGTGTTTTCAGCAGTGTTTTAAAGTGCTCCACTGTATTAGCCTGGCAAATTCCTATTGGCAAGCTATTCCAGATTTTAGGTGCATAAGAGCAGAAGGCCGCCTCACCACTTCTTTTAAGTTTGGTTCTTGGAATTCTAAGCAGACACTCATTTGAAGATCTAAGGTTACGATTTGGAGTGTAAGGTGTAAGACATTCCGAAATATAAGATGGAGCGAGATTATTTAAGGCTTTGTAAACCATAAGCCGTATTTTAAAGTCAATTCTAAATGACACAGGTAACCAATGTAGCAACATCAGAACTGGGGTGATGTGCGAGTTAACATTCTAGCAGCTGCATTCTGCACTAGTTGCAATCGATTGATGTCTTTATCAAGAGAAATGTGTCTCGGTTAAGGCACCTCAGACCACTCCAAAGTGACGATTTATTAGTAGGCCACATTGCAGAGATGAATAAACAGTTTACTGATGCTTTGTAAGTGTTATAAAGACCCAAAGAAGTGTTTGTTACATAATTGTAAACGAGCAACAGATGCCTTTTTGCAGTACCTAAAATAAAAGTGTAATCAACATTAAATTTCACACAAGAATACTTCTGAAATGGCTTCCGTTTCACAAAATTTACTTCCCTATACTATTAAATGTGAAATTGAATTCTGAGTACCTTCCAGAGAGCAGGAACAGAATGCGGTGTAAAAATACCACTCCTGCAGTCTTACAGGAAGTTACAAAACTTCTGCTGTAGGCTTCTGTTTCTATTTTACTTGGTATATTTTATAAAGATTTAATTTATATTTTGTCAGACAGTGTCGCCTAGTTTGTTAAGGCACTGAACTTGTCGATTCTGCGTCTCCCTTGCAACCCCTTGTGCCACTTAATCTGCCTCTGCTCCACTATTAAAAATCTATATGTGTATTTAATTATACAGTACTGTGATTGCCCACCTTATTAGGACCTCCCGCCCTTTCCTTGGAACTCACTGCATCAGTTAACTGGACAGGGTCCAGTCAATGATATGTATATGTGGAAGGAGAAAGGGCAAAAATAAGGCATCTATGATGGACTTGCTCCCTGTCCCAGGTAGGTCCCTGTTTTGTATCTGATGATGCTGGGTTGATTCTGGTTCTCTGAGGAAAACTCTGTGGTGTTGGGCCTTAAGATTTGGGGGATTTCTGGGGTTACCTTTGACTCACTTTGTGATGCTGAGCCTGTGCACCAGTTGTGCTCTTTGTCTATACTTGTAACACACTTTTCCATGGTGTTTCACCTTAGAAAGGTACTATATAAAATAAATACTGAATATGACACTGAATTAGATTGATTGCATTTAACCCTTTAAACTAAGCCTCATTTTTGTCTGTTTTCAACTACTTTGATTTAAGTGGCTATAACCTCATCATCCTTCACTCAATATTCATGTTCTGTCCCTCAAAATAAAGGTCAGACATTTCTCTTCCTAAAGCTGGAGAATTAGGTAAATGCAGTAAAGTTTTTACAAAAAAGCTCTTTGAATGTTACTCTTATTACTGTAGGTGTTGGAATAAGCTTTCAAACACCACAAAAGTGTCAGTGAATATGTAAGGAACACTCAGAAAAAATAGTAATGAAATGTCTACAAGTAATAAATGTACTGTAGCTTTAGTGATTTGAAGCAGTACGAAAACAGGATTCTTTTTCTCTGCTTTTACTGTTTTCAAGTATCCATAGCAAACATACAGTCATAGGAAAAAGTTTGGGAACCCCTCTCAGCCTGCATAATAATTTGCTCTACTTTCAACAAAAAAGATAACATTGTTATGTCTTTCATTTCCTAGGAACATCTGAGTACTGGAGTGTTTTCCGAACAAAGATTTTTAGTGAAGCAGTATTTAGTTGTATGAAATTAAATCATATGTGAAAAACTGGCTGTGCAAAACTTTGGGTCCCCTTGTAATTTTGCTGATTTGAATGCATGTAACTGCTCAGTACTGATTACTTGTAACACCAAATTGGTTGGATTAGCTCGTTAAGCCTTGAACGTCATGGACAGGTGTGTCCAATCATGAGAAAAGGTATTTAAGGTGGTCAATTGCAAGTTGTGCTTCCCTTTGACTCTCCTCTGAAGAGTGACAGCATGGAATCCTCAAAGAAACTCTCAAAAGATCTGAAAACAAAGATTGTTCAGTATCATGGTTTAGGGGAAGGCTACAAAAAGCTATCTCAGAGGTTTAAACTGTCAGTTTCAACTGTAAGGAATGTAATCAGGAAATGGAAGGCCACAGGCACAATTGCTGTTAAACCCAGCAGGTCTGGCAGGCCAAGAAAAATACAGGAGTGGCATATGTGCAGGATTGTGAGAATGGATACAGACAACCCACAGATCACCACCAAAGACCTGCAAGAACATCTTGCTGCAGATGGTGTATCTGTACATCGTTCTACAATTCAGTGCAATTTGCACAAGGAACATCTATATGGCAGGGTGATGAGAAAGAAGCCCTTTCTGCACTCATGCCACAAACAGAGTCACTTGTTGTATGGAAATGCTCATTTAGACAAACCAGATTCATTTTGGAACAAAGTGCTTTGGACTGATTGAGTTATTTGGTCATAACAAAAAGTGCTTTGCATGGCAGAAGAAGAGCACCGAATTCCAAGAAAAAAACCTGCTACCTACTGTCAAATTTGGTGGAGGTTCCATCATGCTGTGGGGCTGTGTGGCTAGTTCAGGGACTGGGACCCTTGTTAAAGTCGAGGGTCAGATGAATTCAACCCAATATCAACAAATTCTTCAGGATAATGTTCAAGCATCAGTCACAAAGTTGAAGTTACGCAGGGTTTGGATATTCCAACAAGACAATGACCCAAAACACAATTTGAAATCTATAAAGGCATTCATGCAGAAGGAGAAGTACAATGTTCTGGAATGGCTGTCACAGTCCCCTGACTTGAATATCATCGAAAATCTATGGGATGATTTGAAGCAGGCTGTCCATGCTTGGCAGCCATCATATTTAACTGAACTGGAGAGATTTTGTATGGAAGAATGGTCAACAATACCTCCATCCAGAATCCAGACACTCATCAAAGGCTATAGGAGGCATCTAGAGGCTGTTATATTGATGTAATATCTCTGTTGGGGTGCCCACATTTATGCACCTTTCTAATTTTGTTATGATCCATATTGCATATTTTCTGCTAATCTGATAAACTTAATGTCACTGCTGAAATACTACTGTTTCCATAAGGCATGTTATATATTAAAAGGAAGTTGCTACTTTGAAAGTTCAGCCAATGATAAACAAAAATCCAAAGAATTAAGAGGGGTTCCCAAACATTTTCATTTGACTGTATTCATTATTGAAGAACCCTGGCCAATGTATCATTTTTTAAAGGCATATCTTACTCTGTCAAAATATATATAGTTGGTAAAGAAATGATACTGTGTATCCAAATTACAACACCAATGTTTGCATGATTCAAAAATGTCTTTACAAAAAAAAATAATAATAATAATTCTGAAACACAGAAAGTGGAACATATTGAAAGAGGATGTGGTGTCATTTGAAACTTGAAACACCACTCTTATTTAGCAGATAATAGTCTGCCCATCAATTTGTGCAAACTTAAATGAGAATATTCAAGAAAGGCATGGTGGGGAGGTTGGAAGCAGGTGTTGCTGTGATATAACAATTTGGCCATCTTTGAAGGAAGAAAGAAAAACATCACAATGTGCTATCATGGCATTCAATATGGCATTTTAATGGCAAAACACTACTTCAGTTATAGCAATGAGGAAATTACTATCTGTGCATAGTTTTTTAAAAAGTTTGTTCTTGAATTGTGCAGTATGCTTGCTGGGTTAGGCTCCAGCAAGTGCATTAGAAAATCATGAGTACACAATATAACCACAATGTTTGACCCACACCTATTGACAAAACCTATATTAATATATTCATTTTGTCTCTGAAATTGTATTACAATATCAAGTTCTCTGCATTTTCAGGACATATAGTACACTGTTTTTATTGAGCCCATTTGTCCAATTCTAAGTTCATGAGGAACCAAAATCATTCCTGGTAGCATTAGGCTTCAAACACAGGTCAGTACTAAATGAGACAGCCTTCTTTTACAGGAAACACAGTCCAACATTTTACCCTCATTCTTAAAATACATGGCCTGTTTTGTATCATATGTCTGTCTAACCTGAAGACCATCAGCATGGGAGAGGAAACCGGAGTATCTGGAGAAACACACATATAGATGCTGGGAGAAAAGTCCACATAAACAGTTACTGGGTGAGGATTTGCACACATACTCCTCAAGCTGTGAGGAGTCCCACAATTATCATCGTCACCACCACCACCACCACACCAAGATCATAATCCTAGTACGTGATAAAACTGTTGATATGCCAGCCAGTTATTCTCACTTTGGTCATGATGTCTATGTACTAACTGAAGGAATGCAATTGAATAGTGCAAGTGGCTGAAACTGGGTTCCTTTGCAGGGTTTCTGGGCTCATTTTCCAAGATGATATGACTAGCTGCAATATTGGGAGCACCTTGGAGTAGAACTGCTGCTTCTCCAGATTAAGTGGAGGTACTTTGGGCATGTAGTATGAAACCTCCAAGGGTGTCTCCTGCAGAGGTGTAGAAGGTATAGCCTTTTTGGAAAAGACCCAGAATACACTACAGATTACATCTCTCTGGTGTCTCAGTAGCATCTGAGTATTGTGGCAGACGACCAGGGACCTTGCCCCACTGGGACGCCTGGGGAAGGGAAGGACCATGAGAGAGTCAATATCTTCCCTGGGGCACGAGAGGGCAGCAACCCTGGATAGCATCAGGGCCACGGATACAGAGCTGGGAAGCACAACCCTGTGGGAGTATGTGGCCACCACCAGGGGGTGCCTGAACAGTTCCGGAGCCTTGGTATACAGCACTTCCGCCACACCTGGAAGTGCTGCCACAAGAGGAGCTGAACTCGCAAGCAGCACTTCCACCACACCTGGAAGCGCTGCCAGATGTTAATTAGGAAACACCTTGAGCACTTCCAGGTGCAGTATAAAGGAGGCCGCCTCACTCCACTCGGGGAGCCGTGCTGGGAGGAGTGGAGGTGGGGGAAGAGAAAGAAGAAGAAAAGGGCAGGACTGAGCATGGTGGCTGGTTGGTGCACTGTGTTTATTGTGTTGTGTGTGTAGAAGGGAACAGCCCGGACACAGACAGGCAGACACATTGCAAGCCATCACCACACGTTTATTTACCCAGTACTACTATTATTTTGTACTATCTATCTATCTATCTATCTATCTATCTATCTATCTATTTACAATGTCTTAAGTGCACCCCACAAATCCCCACCGACTCCCAAAGTCCTGGCTTTTCTCCAAGCCATCTCTTCACTACACACACAATATTCAGGGCCTCTGCTTGCCGCCTCCTCTGACCTCGTCCACCTCCTCACCCGACTCCAGCCTTGATTGTAGGGCGGCGGCTCCTTATATAGGCGGCTGATTGAGGGCCGCACCCGGCCACCTGCCACAGTGCTAATAGGATAATAAACGTGTGTCTTTGGGACTGGAGAAAGTTGCTGAAGATAGGAAGGCCAGGTCAGCAAAGTTCAGTGTGTTGCTACCACAGCCCACGAAAGGAAACGTGGAAAGAAAATAAAAATGATCATAGATGCAAAGAACAGCAGAACTTAACTCAATTTCAGATTTAAATTTTTGCTGCAATTATGTTCAAATAGTTAATTGGAACAAGAGTTGGAACTGTTGTGTAGCTTTAGTGATTTGCACCAAAGTATAGCCACATAAATAAACTTATAATTCACATACCATTATTACCATTAAATAGAGCTCACTAATGCTAAAATATCTAGTTAACTATAACTCAATAAAAGGGCAGCTTTGTATATTTTAAATCAGTATTGCAGGGAAAGTGGCCATTTTTGTCCCTTATTTTTTTCCTTTCAGAGTATGTGCAATTACAATTTTGTGACTTGCTTTGAGAAAGATTAATTCAACACTCTTAAAAAATAAAGGTGTCAGCGTGGTTCTTTAGAGCAAAGCCATAGGTGAACTATTTTTGGTTCCCGAAAGAACTGTCCACATTAAGATTCCAGAAAAAAACTTCCTTTATTTAGATCCATAACAGCCTTCATACAGTAAATATCCATGAACAAATGGTAACAGATTTATGAAATTCCAATAGATCCTGGTTTTAAAAGGACGTTTGCTACATTCAATACCACAGGCTAAGTCCAAGTTTTCTTAATCTTTTCGTGACCAGCTATGTAGCCGTATTTTAAAGAGTTAATTTTTTTCTACATATTAGGAAGGTTTTCAAAGCACAAAAAACTAACTTCATATGCAAAGAACTCTTCCCAGAATGTAATAGTGCCTTGTCAAGCTAAAAGTTCTACAAGGAACCACACAACCTAGTAAAGAACTATAAAGTGCCATTAAAGAACCATTCTAAGAGTGTAGGCCTTGAACAATAAATATATTTTCTGGTGTTACACTAGCCAAGACTTTAGGAAATTTGCAGTGCTGCATACCGTTTTCATTCATTATGACCACATTTGTCTTATTTATCACTAATACTTGATAGCCTTAGTTATTCTCACTTGTTATAATCAATGACATCTCTATTTGCTGCTGGTAGCATTTCCACCTCACAACACTTTGGCTCCTGTTTGGGCTGCCTTATGTGCAGAGTTTGTATGTTCTTTTTGTGTATATGTTGTTTTTACTGGTTCACTTTGGTTTCCTTACACATCCCAACTTATGGACTTACTGACAGCTCTAACTGTTGCTTCCTGATCTGTGCCCTGTGGTCAAATGGGGTCCTGCATGGTGCTGGTTTTTGCCTTATGCTGACTGCTCTGGCTCAGAGTAACCCTATACCGCAATACTAACAAAGTTCTGAAATTGAATGAATGAATAAATTAAGGATTGAAAGGAGTAAGACTTGGTAAGGACCTTAGCCCCTTTTTTATAGTAGTATAATTACATTAGACATTAGTCCACTTCCTGGATTATTCCTGTACACTCTTAAAAATAAAGGTGCCGGAGTGGTTCTACAGGGCAATGCCATAGGGGAACCATTTTTGGTTCCCAAAAGACCTATCAGTGTGAAGGTTATAGACAGAACCTTTATTTATTTAGATCCGTAACAGGCTCCATAAATAATCCTGAACAGATCTGTGAGATACCAATCGGTCCTGAGGACTCTTGATGCATACAATAACATAGACCAAGTCCAGGTTTTCTTAATCTGTTAGTGTCCTAATAGGTAGCCTACAATACATTAAAAATGGGAGTTTTTTTCTTAATGGGAAGTTTTCAAAGCGTAAAGAATCAACTTCATATGAAAAGAACTCTTCCTGTAACTAAATGGTTCTTTGGTTTGCCATAGTGGCTCTAAGACAAATCATACACCCCATATACCTGTAGAGCTCCAGCAGACCCCCGTGACCTTTGTGTTAGGATATAGCGGGTTGGAAACTGACTGGCTGGCTGACCATAAAGTGCAATTACAGAACTATTGGTTTTTAAGAGTGTATGTAGTGTAGCTAGCCAAAGTCTGTCACTGCAGCATCAGGCACAAGATGAGGATTAACTCCATACCAGTCTTTTCAAGAGCACAAACACACTCACCCTTTTCAGTGCCACTTTAGAGTCACCTGTCAATCAACCGGCACATCTTTGGGATGTGTGAGGAAACTGGAGTGAGTCCCTGAAGTAATCTAAGGGAACAGGAGACACTGCATCACATGTGAACAGACTCGTAGGGGGGTGCAGAGTGGGCTATCTTATCAGGGTGTTGCGTAACTTCAGATATTGCTCATGAATACACCCTAACCAAATTAAAAGAGACCTTTGCTCCTTTGTGTCCCGTCTTTCACTTATGAAATATAATGAGTCATAGCAATCAATACTATACAAGAGTTTGCTTTCCACCTCTGTTAATTGCTCTTTATGTTGGAATGCCTGCCTGGGACCTGTGTGGACTATGTATTAAGGTGACATGGAGTGTCAATGGTTTGCATTACTCACAATGACACTTCACCTTGACTACAATTGAAAGAACAACAAATAGAAATCCTCACATTGTCTCTATTAAATCCTTCATCTACTCTTTGCTAAAATATGAAGTAATTTTCTATTTATTTGAGATCTTATGTAAAAAATAAAGAAATTAACCGTTTTGATTAAAACTGGAGTTCTCTTTAGTATAATTCAATTATACATTACACACACTGCATGACTGTTATTAATTACCCCCCAAGACTATTTATTCCACGCCTAAATAGCATTACTAACGAACAATGATAAGCAGAATACATAATCATGGATTCCAGGCCACTTCATTTTATTTTTAAAAGGCGAGAATTTATTTACTTATTATTTATTTATTTATTTATTCGTCCCTGTACGATCAGTGCCAGAGCTTGGTCCGCATTGCCAGCAGTAAGTCGAACCCGTTTCCAGTGAGAGTTGGACTCCGCCAGGGCTGCCCTTTGTCACCGATTCTGTTCATAACTTTTATGGACAGAATTTCTAGGCGCAGCCAGGGTGTTGAGGGGGTCCGGTTTGGTGGGCTCAGGATTGGGTCACTGCTTTTTGCAGATGATGTTGTCCTGTTTGCTTCATCAGGCCGTGATCTTCAGCTCTCTCTGGATCGGTTCGCAGCCGAGTGTGAAGCGGCTGGGATGAGAATCAGCACCTCCAAATCCGAGACCATGGTCCTCAACCGGAAAAGGGTGGAGTGCCCTCTCAGGGTTGGTAGCGAGATCCTGCCCCAAGTGGAGGAGTTCAAGTATCTCGGGGTCTTGTTCACGAGTGAGGGAAGAATGGAGCGTGAGATCGACAGGCGGATCGGTGCGGCATCCGCAGTAATGCGGGCGTTGCATCGGTCTGTCGTGGTGAAAAAGGAGCTGAGCCGCAAGGCGAAGCTCTCAATTTACCAGTCGATCTATGTTCCTACCCTCACCTATGGTCATGAGCTATGGGTAGTGACCGAAAGAACGAGATCGCGAATACAAGCGGCTGAAATGAGTTTCCTCCGCAGGGTGTCTGGGCTTTCCCTTAAAGATAGGGTGAGAAGCTCAGTCATCCGGGAGGGGCTCAGAGTAGAGCCGCTGCTCCTCCGCATCGAGAGGAGTCAGATGAGGTGGCTCGGGCATCTGATCAGGATGCCTCCTGGACGCCTCCCTGGTGAGGTGTTCCAGGCACGTCCAACCGGGAGGAGGCCCCGGGGAAGACCCAGGACACGCTGGAGGGACTATGTCTCTCGACTGGCCTGGGAACGCCTTGGGATTCTCCCGGAAGAGCTAGAAGAAGTGGCCGGGGAGAGGGAAGTCTGGGCATCTCTGCTCAAGCTGCTGCCCCCGCGACCCGACCTCGGATAAGCGGGAGACGATGGATGGATGGATGGATGGATGAGAATTTATTTAACTGACGACAGTAAATTATAACTGCGGTTGTGTGGCGCCCCGTCCGAGGTTTGTTCGAGGCTTGATCCTCAGGCTAGCAGTACGGAGAACTGACATTAGAGAGTTAACAAATGAAAGGAATGAATATTACAATATATTTGGCAAATAATAATAAAAATGAAATAACTGCATAAACCCGATAGCAGTGCCATATTTTCGTTACTTTGAAAATATATCCAAGAGCAAACCGAAGCCTTATCCATCCTAATAGCGGGTCTTATCACACTTAAGGTGGAAATGTTTCAGGGGAAAGCTGCTAAATATACGAATGTAAATTGAAGGCAATAATTTACAATGAACTTAAATAAATATTACACTGATGTGTTTGTAAGATTAACGAATAGAGTATTTCTGTATTTATTTCAAAGACAAACATTTAGACCACCATAACTCAACGATCCACCTTAAATAATTCAATAATATCTTATATAGCTTGGAAAATGTGGGGGAGGCGTCTATTGGCTTTTTAAAAAACGATTGCAACTAAGTCTCATGTTCTTCTCTGTGTGCTGCAGTTTACATGCTGGGATGCGTACTGGTTAAATTTCATCAGAACAGCACAGTTACTCAATGTGTTCCGTTTTGACAGTTTTTAAAAGGCATTTTACAGACTCGTTTTGAATATTACAAGCTTCCTGCTCGACGCAGCTCTAAGTAATAAGCCCCCCAAAACTGACTGGCAGACGGGCAGGAAGAAGACGTCTAGTGAATGTCACTAACTGCCGAGAAGACAGTAAATGTTTTGTGTTAGGGATTGAATTTTTGGCTGGATTGACACCTATCGACAAGCGGTCTTAGACTTTCTTAGCATCCGTTTATCTGACCGGCAATGGCTGAGGAGACTCGAGAGGACTTGGCGACTCTCAGCGAGCTGGATGAGAAACGTTTGCTGGAAGCTCTTAGCACCAGATTTACGCAAAACCACATCTATGTAAGTAGAATATTTTCTGTTTGATAAGACGTTGTGTCAGATGGCTGGCTTGAAATGTACATGAAAAAATATATTACACTGTGAAAAAGATAAATTATGTTTTTGGTTTTATTAATGAAATATAAGCGGCATGTCACGATAAAACACCCGGTTGCTTGTTTGGGGTCCGGTCGGCTTTTGTTGGGCTGGGATACACGTGCGTTTTTTTGGTTAAACTGCAAACATTGGGATTAGCGTGGAGTAGAGCGAGGTGGGGCTTTACTTTACTTTAATTGAAACATGTTTTTATTGTTTATCTGAGGCTCGAGTGTGTATTATACATATGCCGAGGCCGGGTACATCTGGGAACTGTGGACACTTGAATATCATTTTAAAGCGAGCAAGTCGGCGTCGTAGATTTACTTAACACACTGCACGTGCTTGCACCTGGGCAGCACGCCATTTGGATACTTGTCCTTCTAACTATGCACCCCGCCCTTGACGTGTTAAAAGTCCTTTGACAGCCCCGCAGCGGTTAAATCTAGTGGTGTATGACTTGGGCGGCAATGACATCCAGAGCCTGGATGGGCATGCAAACAGGATCCAACAATGTAAATTAAAACAAGCCGTAAAAGCGAATACACAAGTAAGAAAACCAACACCCAAGCCTGAGGGATCTCGTCATCCAATTTCACGAAACAGTCCGGTGTGCAATTTTAGGAGTCTGCGTGATTTGTTCAGCCATAGGAATGTTGTCATACCGGACCTCGAGGAGATTCACTGGCGTGCAGTTCAGGGCCGAGTGTTTCCAGACTCAACAGGCACCGTGTCATCAGTTATGCCGAAAACGATTAACTCCTTTTAGGGAACAGATTTTTTGTTGAAATGAAATAGCACAAACATCTGCTTTTAAATTAATGGGTGTACAAACGGGTAACAACCTAAAGGGATTGATTTTGGTGATGAGACATCTTCTGGACTTGGCAAGTGTGGTACTGGCTATCAATGGACACATGCAGTTAAGTTAGTATTCAGGCTGAAAGTGCTTTCAGGAAGCAGAAGTTGTATACAATACAATTTATTTTTTGTATAGCCCAAAATCACACAAGAAGTGTTGCAATGGGCTTTAACAGGCCCTGCCTCTTGACAGCCCCCCAGCCTTGACTCTCTAAGAAGACAAGGAAAAACTTACCAAAAAAACCCTTGTATGGAACAAATGGAAGAAACCTTGGGAAAGGCAGTTCCAAGAGAGAACCCCTTTCCAGGTAGGTTGGGCGTGCAGTGGGTGTCAAAGAAGGGGGTCAATACAATACACAGAGCACAAGTAAACCTCTTGACATACTGTTTCTTCAGAATAACCCCTACTCCATTTCTCCTCCAATCCACACCATGATAGAACAATTTGAATCCACCTCCAACCCACCTGGCCTTACTCCCCTTCCATTTAGTCTCTTGCATGCACAATACAGTGAACCCTCGTTTATCACGGTTAATCCGTTCCAGACTCAACCATGATAAATGAATTTTCGCGAAGTAGGATTCTTTATTTATAAATCGAATATTTTCACAGAGTATAGAAAACCTGTTTACGACCTGCTAAATACATTTTTTAACATTATTAGAGCCCTCTAGACATGAAATAACACCCTTTAGTCACCATTACACTCGTATTACCCAATGTATTAGACAAAATAAGAGAAAATAAGACATATTCGATGTTACAAATATATTGTTATTATTGTACTGTACATTTAATTACATACGCACACAGTTCTTACTACACACACCCACTAACCTATGAAGGCTCGACCTCAGTAGGAGAGTCATCAGGTGGTGCAGTATCTTCAGCAGGTGCGTCGTTGTCTTCTTCCGCTGAAGGAGTACTAGGAGTAGGCAATGGGTGTCTGGGTGCGCGGCTGAAGAACATCTTGATAGGCAGTTGCTGGCGCTGTCTTTTCATATGCGTGAGGAGGCTTTTGTAGGGTATTGCCATCTTTGATCATATCTAAGAGTTTCACCTTCTCCTGGATGGTAAGCATCTTCCTCCGGCGCTTAGTTTCATTGTCAGAAGGCTTAGAAAAAGCAGCACGTTTAGGAGCCATCATGGGGCTTAGATAAAAGTTCTCAGAAAGAGCATGGGTAGTGACGCAAGCATGTATGTGAAAAAAATCGCGATAGAGTGAAGCCGCGGAAGTCGAAGAGTGATATAGCGAGGGATCACTGTATATCAACCTTCCTTCTCTCTATCATATCGGCTAACTCTCTCCACTTACCAGTCATACTGCCAACATTCAAAGTTCCTACCCTCAGTTCCACTCTCTTTACCTTCCTCCTCTCCTCCTGCCTCTGGACATATCTCCCCCCTATTTTTCTCCTTCTTCAGCTAACAGTAGCCCAATTCCCACCAGCACCCTGTTGACTAACAGTACTGGTGGTGGTCGTTGTTAAGCCGGGGCTCGACCAATCCGGTATGGAAATTTGTATTGTTGTCTGCATATTGATATGGCAAAATTTTACACTAGTTGCCCTTCCTGACGTAACCCTCCCCATTTATCCGGGCTTGGGACCGGCATGAAGAAACACACTGGTTTGTGCATCCCCTGTGGCTGGGATACAAGTAAACCTCAATACAGTATAAAAGTAAAAATATTACAAGTATGGAGCAGAATTTAAAACTAGGTGATTTCACATAATATGATTTGATTATATAGTGTCTTTACAATGTAATTTATGTTTAAAATGTGAGAGTTTTACAATTGTGACAACTGTTTGGTCCACTTTGGTTTTGAATCCTCAACGTAATAAAGAGGAAAAAAAAACCAACAAGCTCCAGTGACATTCAAAATGATTACTGTGTTTTTTCTTGTATCTGTACAGAAATGTGACAGAAAATGCTATAGTGGGTATATCATATAGGTAGAAAGATAAAACCAGAAATTATTTCATACAGTGAGCAGCATAATTTAAAGCCGTGGAGTCTCTGATATGGGTATGCTATGAAGGGGAGAAGTAATATATGGGATAAGAAACTGTATAAAAGTACCCCCTCGAACACTGATCATTCTTCTTTCAAAGCCTTATGGCATATTGTTGCTATATGAATTACAGTGCATCCGGAAAGTATTCACAGCGCATCACGTTTTCCACATTTTGTTATGTTACAGCCTTATTCCAAAATGGATTAAATTCATTTTTTTCCTCAGAATTCTACACACAACACCCCATAATGACAACGTGAAAAAAGTTTACTTGAGGTTTTTGCAAATTTATTAAAAATAAAAAAATTGAGAAAGTACATGTACATAAGTATTCACAGCCTTTGCCATGAAGCTCAAAATTGAGCTCAGGTGCATCCTGTTTCCCCTGATCATCCTTGAGATGTTTCTGCAGCTTAATTGGAGTCCACCTGTGGTAAATTCAGTTGATTGGACATGATTTGGAAAGGCACACACCTGTCTATATAAGGTCCCACAGTTGACAGTTCATGTCGGAGCACAAACCAAGCATGAAGTCAAAGGAATTGTCTGTAGACCTCCGAGGCAGGATTATCTCGAGGCACAAATCTGGGGAAGGTTACAGAAAAATTTCTGCTGCTTTGAAGGTCCCAATGAGCACAGTGGCCTCCATCATCCGTAAGTGGAAGAAGTTCGAAACCACCAGGACTCTTCCTAGAGCTGGCCGGCCATCTAAACTGAGTGATCGGGGGAGAAGGGCCTTAGTCAGGGAGGTGACCAAGAACCCGATGGGCACTCTGGCAGAGCTCCAGAGGTCGTCTGTGGAGAGAGGAGAACCTTCCAGAAGGACAACCATCTCTGCAGCAATCCACCAATTAGGCCTGTATGGTAGAGTGGCCAGACGGAAGCCACTCCTTAGTAAAAGGCACATGGCAGCCCGCCTGAAGTTTTCCAAAAGGCACCTGAAGGACTCTCAGACCATGAGAGAGAAAATTCTCTGGTCTGATGAGACAAAGATTGGACTCATTGGTGTGAATGCCAGGCGTCACGTTTTGAGGAAACCAGGCACCGCTCATCACCAGGCCAATACCATCCCTACAGTGAAGCATGGTGGTTGGAGCATCATGCTGTGGGGATGTTTTTCAGTGTCAGGGACTGGGAGACTAGTCAGGATAAAGGGGAAGATGACTGCAGCAATGTACAGAGACATCCTGGATGAAAACCTGCTTCAGAGCGCTCTTGACCTCCGACTGGGGCGATGGTTTATCTTTCAGCAGGACAACAACCCTAAGCACACAGCCAAGATATCAAAGGAGTGGCTTCAGGACAACTCTGTGAATGTCCTTGAGTGGCCCAGCCAGAGCCCAGACTTGAATCTGATTGAACATCTCTGGAGAGATCTTAAAATGGCTGTGCACCGACGCTTCCCATCCAACCTGATGGAGCTTCAGAGGTGCTGCAAAGAGGAATGGGCGAAACTGGCCAAGGATAGGTGTGCCAAGCTTTTGGCATCATATTCAAAAAGACTTGAGGCTGTAATTGCTGCCAAAGGTGCATCGACAAAGTATTGAGCAAAGGCTGTGAATACTTATGTACATGGGATTTCTCAGTTTTTTTATTTTTAATAAATTTGCAAAAACCTCAAGTAAACTTTTTTCATGTTATCATTATGGGGTGTTGTGTGTAGAATTCGGAGGAAAAAAATGAATTTAATCAATTTTGGAATAAGGCTGTAACATAACAAAATGTGGAAAAAGTGATGCGCTGTTAATACTTTACGGATGCACTGTGTGTCAGGCAAGTCAGTAAAACTGAAAGCCTATAGAACTATAAGGAACAACCATCTAGCAAAAGCTGTCCTATTTATAGTTTTGAAACATTTGGCCTATTGTATTCCTGAGGTTAGTTTTTAGTGTTTTAGTTTTTAATCAAAGACATATCTCTGGATTTCATTAAACATTTTTATTTATATTGTTCTATCCATCTTCACAGCCTATTTAGTACAGTTTCTCTTTTAGAGTGAAAAAAACTTACGTATGTATTGCCACTTGTTCACTATTACTAGAACCCAGTCTAAACTTTGTTTCTGCTTTGAATTTAACATTCTTCTAGAGAATCCTGCCCAATTAGAAAATTGCTCAGCATTCTTACTTCCAGCTCGGTATATGGGATCTGTGCTGACTTGTACACTTCAGGCTATTTAGACATCAGTGTTACAGGTTGGCTTCAACTTGTGTTGTCATGCAAATGACAAGGTCTGAACCTGAAGCATTATTTTTCTTCATGCTCTTTTTAGATTTTTGAATATGCCTTGTTTGTAAATGCCGGCATCACAATACTGGTAGACCAAAGATGAAGTGCATGTTCTTATTCATAGTGTTTTTAACTTGATTTGCAAATTTCAGTATGGAATGAAATGTAGCATATAGTCAAATGTTAAAGAAGGTAGCTGAAACCGGTGCCTTGTCAGTGTAAAGCTGTGGTGAGGGAAAGGAAGCAACAAAAAAAAAAAAATCAGTGAAGAGCATGACTAACATATTAAGTGTGAATTTTCCATGTTGATATTTTATAAACAGTACTTCCTTTAAAGTTATTGCTTGTAATGGCTAGCCACATTCCTTAGCTATTAATTAATTTTTTAGAGTTTGCTTTATTTTATATGTCCAAATAGTTTGTATTAAATTGGCCTTTTAGTATGGGACACATGTAGACATTGAACATTGTCAAGGAGTGTTTTAAATTCAGTGCCTTTACCCCTATGCGGTTGTTATCAAGCAGATACTTGTACTTGATATACTTTGTTCATTCCAAACTAAAATTCCTCTCTCGGTCTTTCAAAACTCGCGCATTTGTGACTCACTGACTCATGTGTACAGAACTGTGGGCGTGTGTGTGTGTGTGTGTGTGTGCGTGCGCACGAGAGAGAGAAGACAGGGAAAAACATCTTGGGAAGGCATATGGTATGTCCCAAGAGAGCTGAGTGAGGGGCAATGTTTGATTACTGTAGAGATGCATTAGTACCAACAGCAGAATCTAAGCGTTTTATACAAGGAGTGAAGACAGATGTGAGCAGAAATGCAAAGACAAACCTGTTTTACTGTTTTGCAAATGTCCTTGCAACCAATAACGGTGGCAGCATAAAAAACCCCCCCCACAAAATAGCACTTTTTGGTCTTGCACATAAAAGCTCCTGTTTGGCTTGTTTGAAAAATAATCAAAAAATTGCTGAAAATTAAATTTTAAACACTATACTTGTGGGGCTTTTTGAGTTTCAAAGGCAGTGAGGCGTGTATCACTACAGCTAAAATCTGATAAAACCATCGAAATCAGATACAGTATACAGTATATTTCAATAGAATTGGAGTGACCCAGTTGCAGTCTGCTGTTTAAACAGATGGAACTTTATTTGCTTCCAGGGGAAATTTGGCTTTTTACAGAAGCTCTTTAAATTAATAAATAATATATATTTGTGGTCTCCTACTGCTATAGCCCATCTGCTTCAAGGTTTGATGTGTTGTGCATTCAGAGATTCTGTTTTGCATACCTTGGCTGTAATGGGTGGTTATTTCAGTTACTATTGCCATTTTATCAGTTCTAGCCAGTCTGGCCATTCTCCTCTGACCTCTGGCATCAGTAAGGCAATTTTGCCTAGAAATCTGCTGCTAAGAGGATATTTTCCATTTTTTATACCATTCTCTGTAAACTTAGAGGTGGTTGTATGTGAAAATCCCAGTCAATCCCCATCTGGCACCAACAGCAATGCCATGTTCAAAGTCACTTAAATCCTCTTTTTTTTCCCCATTCTGATTCTCAGTTTGATCTTCATCAGGTCATCTTGACTATATCTACATGCCTAAATGCATTGAGTTACTACTATGAGATTGGCTGATTAGATATTTGTGTTAGCAAGCAGTTGTACCTGATAAAGTGGCCGGTGAGTGTATATAACCACACGGTATAGTCTGAACACACAACAGAATGATTAAAAAGGAAGAATATTAAAAGAAACAAAAAACTTTTGATTTGGCAGACCCGTGAGGAATTATGTAGGTGCATTTCTGTTGGTATAAAGGAGCCCCTGTAGTGTTTCTTGACATAATTTGTTGGCTGAATGTAATAATAAATAATAATAAATTTTATTTATATTGCACTTTATACTGTGTTAGTGTGTCAGTGAGAATGCACAGCATTGTTCTTAATTCAACTCCATTTTGATTTAATTCTCTCCTTTGCTGCAGACTCTGGGGGTCCAGAGTGTGTCTCATAACTAAACTTTATTTTTAATTAGCTTGTTAATTTGGTGGGCCTCTCTTGAAGTGATGTTGCCAGCGCAGCCTACCACAGTGTAGTAAAGTGCACTTTCCATCACAGAGTAGAAGATCTGAAGGATGTCACTAACCACATTAAATGAATGAAGACTCCTATGGAAAAAGAGCCTGCTCTGTCCCTTCTTATATAGTTTCTCTGTGTTGGGGGTCCATATCAATGACAGGTTGGACTGAGCTCACAAGTACTTGCAGGAGTGCACCACCTCCACATTCTTTCTCTGAATAGTGAACCAACATAGAGGCTGTTTGGTGTGGTGAAAGTCAATAACTGGTTCCTTGGTTTTGCTGAAGTTAAGCGGCAGACAATAGTTTCTGCACCAAGTAACAAAATTCTCCACCTGACCCCTATACTTTATCTCATTCCCCTTGTCAATACTCCTCACAAGTGCGGAGTGATCTGAGAATCTCTGATAAAGGGTTTATATGTATAGTCTGAGCTGTACAAAGAGAAGGAGAGAGTTTAAAGTATATTCACATTTATTGGCTAACCTGATCTATTTCTGTTAACATCAGTCCTATACTAGGATCAATTCCATCGGAATCTATAATTCTTAATAATAATTCTTTGCATTTATATAGCGCTTTTCTCACTACTGAAAATGCTTGAATTTGGCAATTTTGTGTCAATGTCATAGCTCTGAAGACTGAAGTAAAATGAAGATGAAGTAAATGCAGGGTGTTAAGAGGAATCAACGAAGACTGCCATGCACATGCTCTGTGTACTGTTATATGAGAAAATGTAAACAGTTATGTACAAATATATACAGATATTACAAACACTGAAATGTTTTCTATTAGTGTAATTATTTAGTGCAGAATAAAATTTTGGATTTAATATATTGATTAGACTGCATAGGTGTTAATTGTTATGAAAACACTTTCAATTAATCTTTAGAGTAAAAGACACCAAAAGAGGCAGTAATTTTGAGCAAAATTAAGTAAAAATTTAAGAAAATACAGTGCGCCTGGTATGTGTGTGTGTGTGTGTGTGTGTTTCTTTTGTTAGTGCATTTTGAGCTAAAATTTTTCTTTTTTTGCAGAGATAGGCTTCTTAAATTTTTTTTAAGCCAAACACAGTAATAACTAATTGTTTTGCATAAATAAAGTCAGTTCCCCATCATCTGCTTTTTACCTAAAAAAATAACTTCTATTAATAAGGGAAGTAGTTGTATAGTGGTCTCATTTTGTGTTTTTTTTTTTTTTTTTTTTCACTCAATTTCTGTTATCCATAATGCAGCCAAATTGTTAATGCTAGTCATTATTGATTAGTGATTGTTGTATTTCACAAAGGAAATATTTCAGATAATTAGGACTTCCCAAGACTATTTAGAATGACTTGGCTTCTGTTTTCCATCCTACTTTAATTTATAGAAGTAATGCTTTTAAATATACTGGAGCTGGAGAGTACTATAGCATTAGATACTGCATTTTTATTTTCCATCAGTTTCATTGCCAAGATAAAGGTTTTATTCAAAATAAGTGCATTTTAGTTTAAGTAAGTTTACATTTTAGATTGCTTTCATCGTGAGTTATATATAGCTTAAAATAGATAGAAAGTGTCATTTCATCCAATGCAGACTTTTTTTTTCTCTCTCTCTCTGTCGTCTTCTTCCCATTTCTCACCATTGTGTACAGAATTCTGTGTTGTGGCTTGACCTGAAATAGTGGTATGCATATGCAGTACAAATGGTATAATTCTAAATAAACTGAAAATTGATTAAAATACAGTAAAATTGACACCTGTGAAGATGTGAATGGACATGTTGCTATCTGTGTTCAGTACTGTTTGCCAGCTGACAGTTTAGCGTTTCATGTATTAGATGCATTAAAACATTCATGCTATAGGGTCATTATTGTCATGTATATATACAGTGTCTAGTGAAATTCTTACTATAAAATGCTAATCAACAAGCAACATGTTACCATTCTCCAGCACCGTGGTTAATAAGTATGATTACCCTACCTTGAAACGTCTGACTTGCTTACCTTATATTACTACCTTAATTTTTTTTTTTTTTATCTGAACAATTTCGGAGAATTAACATTTATTTGATTTTGTTAATACAGTGGAACCTCTAGATACGAGTTTAATTCGTTCCAGAACTGAGCTTGTATAGCGAATTTCTCGTATCTAGAACAAACTTCCCCATTGAAAATAATGGAAATCCAGTTAATCCGTTCTGCACCCCAAATATATTAACATAAAAATCAATTTTCCTAACAAATAACACTGATAAATTATATATACTGTAGTCTACCTTTAATAAATAACACTGGTAAATAATATAACTGATTATTAAAAGAATCAAAACAGGTGTCCAAAGTGCAGTAGAGCATTCAATAAATCTTTAAATAAATAATCCTTAAAACAGTTGTGAAGTGGAGGTTCAAAATACACAAGAATAACAATCCTTTAACACGAGGTTACAACGTCAAAAGGATGCCGTCTTTAAAAAACAGATGACAATCCCCGGTGCTTCTTCTCTGTTAGCGTCTCACCTGCGGGCTCTGCAACAGGCGAGACACTCTTAATGCAGCTGACCTTCTCTACACCGTCCTGCTTCAGCTGTTTGGCTCGCCTGTTCAGCTCACTGTTCAGCTACACGCGAGCCTGCACTCGCTCACCCGCACGCACGCACGCCTGCCTGCCCCCCCTCTCCCTCTCCCTCTCCCTCTCCCTCTCTCTCTCTCTTTTCTTTTACTTTTTCTCCCCCTTAACCGGCTCACGCTTCTCTATATATGCGGGGAGGACATGGCAGCTGCAGCCAATCAGCCACAGGAACAATCATGGATGTGGGCAGTTTCCCACCTGTGCACTTAAGTGAGAAACGCAGACACCGCAGATCGCGGCTCGCAACTGCTACCACGCCCCCTTGCTAAGCCGCGAGCTATACCCACAGCCTGGCTCGTGGCTCGTTACGCGAGCCAATGCTCGTATTTAGATCTGAATTTTTCGCTCATACTTTCCTCGTATTTTGAATTTCTCGTATACAGAGGTGATCGTATCTCGAGGTTCCACTGTACAACAAAAATTGTTCTTGCTTGGTGGGTGTGAAATACCTCAATTCTCTTTCTTTGTCATTTCCCCTTATAAATGTTACCATAAACACAATATCAGTTAGTGGGGCACAGTTGAAGGGTTCTTTTTATTGACACTTAGTACACTGTTTGTGATAAGGAACCTGACTGAATGAATAACATCAGTCTCCCTACATTTGATTTAAACTTCCTTTAACCAATAACTACTTCTGATTTATTCTTCCTTTTTAAAGACAATAATACAGAAGAGCACACTTCCTACAATAAAAATGATACAATTACAATACAATGCAATTTATTTTTATATATCCCAAAATCCCACAAGTGCCACAATGGACTTTAACAGGCCCTGCCTTTTGACAGTCCCCCAGCCTTAACTGTCTAAGAAGACAAGGAAAAACTCCCAAAAAAACACTTGTAGGGGGAAGAAAAATGGAGGAAAGAGAGACCCCTTTCCAGGTAGGTTGGGCATGCAGTGGGTGTCAAAAAGAAGGGGGTCAATACAATACAATATACAGAACAGAACACAAGTAATCCTCAATACAATATATAGTGCAATAGAAATATTACAAGTACAGAGCAGAATTCAACAGTAGACGATATCACATAATACAATTTGGATTTGTTCAGAGTCCTGGAGACCTTGGCCATCAAGCTGCCTCCCCCTATTGACCATTCCACAGCTGAGTCCATGCTGGGCCAGCCAATCTGATGAAAGAACCCCTCTACCCGATGATTCTTGCAATCCTCCATCAGAGATTATTTTACCTAATAATAAGATGGATGTATTGATGAACTTTTACTGGATTTATGCTTCTTACTGAATTCTGCCAAACTTGGCCAAGACAAAACACTAGAGTCATCAATTCTGAACACCCTACCAATTCATAAATTGGCTAGACATGAGTGACTGGGTATGTGTTTGTGTCTCTCTCTCTCTGTGTGTGTGTGTGTGTATCTCTGTACTTTGCAGTGAGCCAGTAAGCCCATTCAGAGATGGTCTCTGCTTTTTTGTGCCCAGTACTGCCTTAATATTGAAAAATAAACAGCCATGTAAAAATTAGAGTTACATGTATATTGTGGAGGTTTCATGAGAATCTTTTTTATTTTTTTTATTCTTCATTCACTAGGGGGCTTCGCTCGCCAACCCCTGGCGTTGGGGCATGACAAAGAGTGAGATGTATGAATTAGATATAGAATAGTGTGCAGGTTTGGATGATGCCTATATAAATACAAAATAGAGTGTTTGGCATAGAGTAAAGTTTTATTGGAATATTTCTCTGTATACAACATTAGTAGTAAAGATGGTGTCTTGTCTTTGAATGAGCCTTCCTTGGCATGGATCATTTTTAACTTTAACTTTAATGTGAGATGAACGTCGAACACATGAGAAGGCAACATAATGTTGTCCATGTCCAAAAACGGGTTCAGAGAGGTAGATGCCAACTTTGTCCATGGTTTGTCCTTGTGATTTGTTGATTGTCATGGCAAATGCAGGTTTAATGGGGAACTGTCGGTGTTTCAATGTAAAAGGTAATTACAGGTCAGAACTCGTAAGGTCAATTCCAAGAATGAGAACAGTATTGTTAGCATGTGAATCTGAAATAACTGTTGCTTGAATAACATCGTGGGTTATGGTGTTGACGACTAACCGTGTGCCATTGCATAAACCCTGTTTAGTGTTAAGGTTTCCTAATAGCATGATTATTGTTCCGTTTTTAAGGGTAAGGTTGTGTTGTGGTCATCCATCCGGGTTAATAGTGTTCAAATATTGTAAGGGTAAATTCAGATGTTCATTGTTGTCATCAGAGTCAACTTTGTCAGAGCTTAGAAAGAGCCGTGTCTCTCCAGGAAATAATGAAATGACCTGGTTAATAATGTGATTAACATTAATATTTTTTGGACATAATATAGTGCGTTGTGTTAAGCACATATGCGAAACCACTATGGGCCATTGCCTTTTGGTGGCCTGATATCTACTCCGGTAGATGCAAAAAGCAAATGAACTATTGTAGGATCTAATGCAGTTCATAAAGTTTTTACTTTCAGGCACATCCTTAGTTATAAGCTTCTGTAGATATTCAGGATATGAATGTAAAGGAGGCTTTCTAATCTGCCCCTTTTGACAACAACGTGTAAATTCATTATTTGTATTGCCAGTTGTTTCTTCTGTGAAGTTAAGTGAATGACAATGATTGCAAATGACATTCATTAATCCCAATGACTCTTCCTCAATAGTGGACTCATTATTGAAAGCGTTGTCAGCCAACTGGCGTAAGCGTTTAGCAGACGTCTGGCGTTGATGTCTGCGACGGGCATGTTTTGCTTGTGGTGTTTGAGTGCCGCGTTGTTGCATGTCCATTATTTGTGACGCGCTATTTTTGATTTTTAATTGATTCGCCTCCGCTTTGCGCAAAGTCCGTTTCACTCTACGTCGTGCATTGTTTGTATCGTGCCTTGTCCGTTTTTGTATGTCGGTCAGTTGAGCTTTCTGCTTTTTGAGTCCCGCTTGCTTGTTTTCTGGCCGGTCATATGCGCGTTGCTTTGCTCCCTTTTTTGTATGTCTGAGTCGCGAGCTCTTTCTTTTGAAATCGTGCTTGTTTCGATGCAGCACTTTGAGACGCGTACTGTATGCATCTACGTTCAATGTGTCTGTTCATTTGGGCACGTCTCTGTAACGGGGTTACTCGAGCTTTGAATTTTTTGATCCGAGACATTTTTTTCTCACGTATTTTCCGAAGCGCGTTGTATGCGCCGCCGTGTATTGTTTTGGTTTCATTCGTGTTCGTATGTTTGGTCCCGTTATCCGATCCGAATCGTTTTGTACCTGTGACCGTGTATGCATGACTTGTTTGTTCCTCAGCGTGCGAAATATGTATAAGTAATAAGGAGGATCGCACTCACTGTTAATATGGAGCCTTTTCTCCAGTTGAACGGTTAATAGTGCTTTATTTTAATGAGATCCACTTATGCTGCCTAGTGTGAAGGTTTTGAGATGACGTATGTTTAATATGGACGTTTCCTTTAGATATGTGGCTTTGGGTGTCACTTCTTATTGATTTGGGGGGGGGGGGGTGAGGATTGTTGTTGCGCGCGCGTCTTCTTTCGTTTTGTGTTCCAGGGGCTTGTTGAATCCCCCTCTTTGTGTGTGTCCCGTCCGTTGCTTGTAGGGTGTGTGGGGTGGTTTTGTGTTCTTTTTTTTTGTGTTCCAGGGGCTTGTTAAATCCCCCTCTTGGTGTGTATCCCGTCCGGTGCCTGTAGGGGGGGGGAGCCTTGCCGTTGTGCGCGAGCGTCTTCTTTTTTTTTGTGTGCTAGTTTCGTGTGCAATGGGTTTCGTGCGGTGCCTGCCTTTGACTACATTTTTCTTTGCCTTTTCCCTTTTTCTGTGCTTGCGGCGTCTCATTTCTTTGTCCTCTTGTTTCTTTGCTCACTCCTTTTTTCTGTGGTCTTGTCCGCCTCTCGCGGCCCCTCATTCGCCTCTCGCGGCCCTTTCTTGCGCCTGCGCAGTACGTCTTTTTGCAGCTACGGCCCATGGCTGGATGTGCCTGCGTCCATCATCCGGTTTAGCATTCTCGGTTAGTAATATGGATAATATTTTGATACAGTGTCAGACTGATTTACTACCTTGACCATTGTTAGTATAGGTTGATTGCTATTAGTGAGAGTGTAGCACTGTGCCTAGTAGCAAAATGGTACTCCTTTTAGAGCTGATTTCTGAAAGAAGCACCATGCTGCAGATATTAACCTTGTATATTTTCCAGTGGCACTGTGCACACATGTACTTCTGCCCTATGACAATTTATACAATGACAAGTTTCAGTATGCATGTAGCAGTAAATGCACATGATCTAGAGCAAGAACACTGATAAAAACTAACTCTCATTAGAGATTTTGTTCAATTGTAACGTAATTATATGTTTTACAATTTCATAAAACATGTTCAGCACAAATACTTTGGAACTGGCATTAATTTAGACCCAAACATGAACACACTAATTATGTGCTATGTTCCATCCAGCATAGGTACAACAGGAACTAATCTATTTTAGGTGTAGAAGTCTATACAGTTGTAATCCATATTACTAATCCATATTACTAACCGAGAATGCTAAACCGGATGATGGACGCAGGCACATCCGGCCATGGGCCGTAGCTGCAAAAAGACGTACTGCGCAGGCGCAAGAAAGGGCCGCGAGAGGCGAATGAGGGGCCGCGAGAGGCGGACAAGACCACAGAAAAAAGGAGTGAGCAAAGAAACAAGAGGACAAAGAAATGAGACGCCGCAAGCACAGAAAAAGGGAAAAGGCAAAGAAAAATGTAGTCAAAGGCAGGCACCGCACGAAACCCATTGCACACGAAACTAGCACACAAAAAAAAAGAAGACGCTCGCGCACAACGGCAAGGCTCCCCCCCCCTACAGGCACCGGACGGGATACACACCAAGAGGGGGATTTAACAAGCCCCTGGAACACACAAAAAAAAGAACAGAAAACCACCCCACACACCCTACAAGCAACGGACGGGACACACACAAAGAGGGGGATTCAACAAGCCCCTGGAACACAAAACGAAAGAAGACGCGCGCGCAACAACAATCCTCACCCCCCCCCCCAAATCAATAAGAAGTGACACCCAAAGCCACATATCTAAAGGAAACGTCCATATTAAACATACGTCATCTCAAAACCTTCACACTAGGCAGCATAAGTGGATCTCATTAAAATAAAGCACTATTAACCGTTCAACTGGAGAAAAGGCTCCATATTAACAGTGAGTGCGATCCTCCTTATTACTTATACATATTTCGCACGCTGAGGAACAAACAAGTCATGCATACACGGTCACGGGTACAAAACGATTCGGATCGGATAACGGGACCAAACATACGAACACGAATGAAACCAAAACAATACACGGCGGCGCATACAACGCGCTTCGGAAAATACGTGAGAAAAAATGTCTCGGATCAAAAAATTCAAAGCTCGAGTAACCCCGTTACAGAGACGTGCCCAAATGAACAGACACATTGAACGTAGATGCATACAGTACGCGTCTCAAAGTGCTGCATCGAAACAAGCACGATTTCAAAAGAAAGAGCTCGCGACTCAGACATACAAAAAAGGGAGCAAAGCAACGCGCATATGACCGGCCAGAAAACAAGCAAGCGGGACTCAAAAAGCAGAAAGCTCAACTGACCGACATACAAAAACGGACAAGGCACGATACAAACAATGCACGACGTAGAGTGAAACGGACTTTGCGCAAAGCGGAGGCGAATCAATTAAAAATCAAAAATAGCGCGTCACAAATAATGGACATGCAACAACGCGGCACTCAAACACCACAAGCAAAACATGCCCGTCGCAGACATCAACGCCAGACGTCTGCTAAACGCTTACGCCAGTTGGCTGACAACGCTTTCAATAATGAGTCCACTATTGAGGAAGAGTCATTGGGATTAATGAATGTCATTTGCAATCATTGTCATTCACTTAACTTCACAGAAGAAACAACTGGCAATACAAATAATGAATTTACACGTTGTTGTCAAAAGGGGCAGATTAGAAAGCCTCCTTTACATTCATATCCTGAATATCTACAGAAGCTTATAACTAAGGATGTGCCTGAAAGTAAAAACTTTATGAACTGCATTAGATCCTACAATAGTTCATTTGCTTTTTGCATCTACCGGAGTAGATATCAGGCCACCAAAAGGCAATGGCCCATAGTGGTTTCGCATATGTGCTTAACACAACGCACTATATTATGTCCAAAAAATATTAATGTTAATCACATTATTAACCAGGTCATTTCATTATTTCCTGGAGAGACACGGCTCTTTCTAAGCTCTGACAAAGTTGACTCTGATGACAACAATGAACATTTGAATTTACCCTTACAATATTTGAACACTATTAACCCGGACGGATGACCACAACACAACCTTACCCTTAAAAACGGAACAATAATCATGCTATTAGGAAACCTTAACACTAAACAGGGTTTATGCAATGGCACACGGTTAGTCGTCAACACCATAACCCACGGTGTTATTCAAGCAACAGTTCTTTCAGATTCACATGCTAACAATACTGTTCTCATTCTTGGAATTGACCTTACGAGTTCTGACCTGTAATTACCTTTTACATTGAAACACCGACAGTTCCCCATTAAACCTGCATTTGCCATGACCATCAACAAATCACAAGGACAAACCATGGACAAAGTTGGCATCTACCTCTCTGAACCCGTTTTTGGACATGGACAACATTATGTTGCCTTCTCATGTGTTCGACGTTCATCTCACATTAAAGTTAAAAATGATCCATGCCAAGGAAGGCTCATTCAAAGACAAGACACCATCTTTACTACTAATGTTGTATACAGAGAAATATTCCAATAAAACTTTACTCTATGCCAAACACTCTATTTTGTATTTATATAGGCATCATCCAAACCTGCACACTATTCTATATCTAATTCATACATCTCACTCTTTGTCATGCCCCAACGCCAGGGGTTGGCGAGCGAAACGAGCAGGGGGCGGAGCCCCCTAGTTCTTAAAGAATCAATTAGATACTTTATAGGAACAGAAAATCTATATATAAAAGCCACAACATCCTTACTGAATCTCTTTGTACTTGAAGAGAAAAGTGCAATCACAGGCAATTTTACTAGTAGCAAGGAACTAAAATATGCAAAATGTAATTGTAAAATAATGCAGTTTATAATATTTTTAAGTGTTAGGTATAAACTTTTATAGTATAAAGGGGAAAAAGAACAGAGCAAGATTTCTCATGTCACGTCTATGCAATTCAGTGTACTGGGTTTTCACAGGAAGTGATACTATATGTGATGGTTGTTTTTAAATCTGCAAGAACTGTGGAAAAAATACTTAAAAATGGATAAGACTATAGTGACTTGAGGAGCTATGTGGCAATGAGGCAAGGCATGTAATTAGATATGGGCAGTACTACTGTATTTCAGTCATGAATACACACTATACAATTCTTAGCAGCTTAGTTTTTAGTATAGCAAAACTTTCTCAGAACAATCTTTTGAAAATTCCATCTGTAATATCTTACGTAAATGCTGTCTCTCAGTATAGCTGTTACTGAACTGAATATCACAGTTTGACTGTTGCGCTGTTGAGGAAGGTAACTATGATGACATATTCCTAAAATATTTTACGGGCTACAGAACTAAAGATGTGCTATGTAAGGAGGTAAACAATAAAATACAATACAATGCAACCTATTTTGGTTTAGCACTCTTCATGGAGTGCTGGCACAGAGCACTGTAAACAAATTTGCAGGTAAAATGCAAGCATAGATTATACTAATTAGTACATATAAAGATACATATTTGTTAAAACACACAGAAAACAAAATAGAAACTGAATAGCATAAATTGAAACCAGCAATATCTGATTAACTGTAATCAGTGCCTCCTTCTCCTCCTCCTCCAGCCAGTTGGCAACAGAGAAGATGAAAATTGTGAGGGACAAAGACATAGTCACAGTCTTGGAAAACCTGCCTACCCACTCCTGGACATTCTACAGTACAGTCTGTGCTGAGCCGTCTTATCTTTCCATCTGATGATTCCAATACTTCTGTATCTGAGATGACTTTTACATAGGAGAGCAGCTTGGCGAGAGACCAGTGGCAGCAACATCCACATCAAGGTACAATGGAACCTTGGTTAACGAACGTCTCGGAACATGTACAAATCGGTTTATGACCAAAAAGTTCGCCAAACTTTTGCATCTGTTCACGACCACACACTCTGTATATGAACAAGTTTTACTTTCGGTTTGTATGTGTTCAGTCTCTTCCTGTGCAGCAAGCAAGAGAGAGAGCGCGAGAAAGCGCCACACACACACACGAGAGAGAGAGAGACACACACACACACACAGGCGCGAGAGAGAGAGACACACACACACAGAGGCGCGTGCGAGAGAGAGACACACACACACACACGAGAGAGAGAGAGACGGACGGACGCACGCACGAGGGAGGGCTGGACGCATAAGGTAGGAAGGCAGTTAAAGAATGCACTGGGCTTGTTATTGTTTTCACTTCTGTTTACAGCAATCGGTTCGTAGCATGCATTGTTACAATGTTACTTGGTGGTTTATTAAATTACAGATTTTTTCAAATGTTCATTTTTTTCCATGTGCTTAAAACTCATTAAAAAGTGTTTTTAGCCAGCGGTTAGTAGCGCTATAGCGCGAACTATGGCAGTGTTCGTTTTCTCTGTTGTTCAAGGTTTTCTCAGTGTTATTCAATGTTTTTACATTTAGTTTACTATTACGCTGTGCATTCTATGGTTTAAAATTAACTATATTTGTGCTTAAAAACAAAAAAATATATATTTTTACATATAGTTCGTATGTCTGGAACGGATTAATTGTATTTACATACAATCCTATGGGGGAAATTGCTTCGGTTCACAACCAAATCGGGTTACGACCGGAGTTTTGGAACAAATTATGGTCGTGGACCAAGGTTCCACTGTACTAAGAAGAGAAATAGAATAGAGGAGGATTAATAAATATTTTGTTAGTTATATTTTTGTACAAATGACTATCAAACAAAGATGCAGTGTTCCGGTCAATCAGCAGCTCTAGTTAGGGTATGCTAGACTAAAGTATACAGTGAGGAACATAAGTATTTGAACACCCTGCGATTTTGCAAGTTCTCCCACTTAGAAATCATGGAGGGGTCTGAAATTCACATTGTAGGTGCATTCCCACTGTGAGAGACAGTAAGAAAAAAAAAAAAAAAACCAAAAAATTCAGGAAATCACATTGTATGATTTGTACAGAATTGATTTGTATTGCACTGCTGCACATAAGTATTTCAACACCTGAGAAAATCAGTGTTAGTGTTTGGTACAGAAGCCTTTGTTTGCAATTACAGAGGTCAAACGTTTCCCGTAGTTCTTGACCAGGTTTGCACACACTGCAACAGGGATATTGGCCCACTCCTCCACACAGATCTCTAGATCTGTCAGGTTCCGGGGCTGGCGCTGAGCAACACGGAGTTTCACCTCCCTCCAAAGATTTTCGATCTTTCGAAAACTTTCCTCTGACGGAGGGAAAGAGGTTGTTGCTCAAAATCTCACAATACATGGCCTCATTCATCCTCTCCTTAATACAGTGCAGTCGTCCTGTCCCCTTCGCAGAAAAGCACCCCCAAAGCATGTTGTTTCCAGGGATGGTGTTCTTCGGATGCAACTCCTCCTTCTTTTTACTCCAAACACGGTGAGTGAAGTTTAGACCAAAAAGTTCTATTTTGGTCTCATCTGACCACATGACTTTCTCCCATGCCTCCTCTGGATCATCCAGATGGTCATTGGCAAACTTCAGACGGGCCTGGACATGTGATGACTTGAGCAGGGGAACCTTCCGTGCAATGCGTGATTTGAAACCATGACGGCATAGTGTTCTACCAACAGTGACCTTTGACACTGTGGTCCCAGCTCTCTTCATGTCATTGACCAGCTCCTCCCGTGTAGTTCTGGGTTAATTCCTCACCTTTCTTATCATCTGTGATACCCTACGAGGTGAGATCTTGCATGGAGCCCCAGTCCGAGGGAGACTGACAGTCATCTTTACCCTCTTCCATTTTCTGACAATTGCTCCAACAGTTGAACTATTTTCACCAAGCTGCTTGGCAATTGCCCCGTAGCCCTTTCCAGCATTGTGGAGGTCCACAATTTTGTCTCTGGTGTCTTTTGACAGCTCTGTGGTCTTGCCCATGGTAGTAGTTGGAGAGTGACTGACTGTGGGGTGGAAAGGTGTCTTTAAAGATCTCAGACAGGTGCTACTAATTAAGATTACTAAGTGGAGTAGAGGTGGACTTCTTAAAGGCAGAGTAACAGGTCTTTGAGAGCCAGAATTCTTGCTGATTGCCAGGTGTTCAAATACTTATGTGCAGCAGTGCAATACAAATAAATTCTGTACAAATCATACAATGTGATTTCCTGAATTTTTTTTTTCATTCTGTCTGTCACAGTGGGAATGCACCTACAATGTGAATTTCAGACCCCTCCATGATTTCTAAGTGGGAGAAAATTGCAGGGTGTTCAAATACTTAATGTTCGTCACTGTAGTGAGTCTTCAGCCTGGATTTAAAAGCCAAGACTGAAGGGGCAACTCTTATGTTAGCAGGCGGATCACTCCACAGCTTTGGGGCCAGTCCTGTAACTAAAAGCTCTACCATCTCGAAATCTTAATGTATGCTGTTTTTGTAAGTAGTGACAAGTTCAGGTGAGTAAGCAGGGCCTTGGTCATTTAAGGCACTATATGTTAAAAGGAGAATGTTGAAACACAGTGTACTAAGCTAAGCTGTTGCTGTTTTTTGTTTCAAGAAGTCAGTGTCTACACTTCTTTAGTTTTTCTTTTTCGGAGCCGTGATGAATCTGGAATGAAATATATACTGTGTGTGTGTGTGTATATATATATATATATATATATATATATATATATAAAAGGACTGAAACACACACATGACACATTTGACTTCTGACTGGTTTTATCTTCAAGTATACTACTAGTCTATTGCTAATATAAATGTTTACCGTACTAAAACGGTACCGTTGATATGATAGCTAACTAAAAGCTGTAGTGCTGAGAGGTGAGCTGAATTTAATTTGTGGTTAGGGAATTTCTTTACAATGTAACAACACATTTGTGATCAATATTGACATGTGGCGGCTTTCAACATATCTTAAGCGCTTTTAACATGGGAAAGACACTATGTAAATTGTGCTATTATTATTATTGTTGTTGTTAATTATTATTATTAGAGTTTATAGAAAAATGATACTGTATGGTCATTCTGGACTACCTGATTTATCTGACCACCTGCATGTACAACTGAGCCACAATTTCTTTGTCTTCATTCAAAGGAGTTGCTGTTTCTAAAATCCATTTTAATATCCCATTTTCACCTTGGCATTCTAAGGTATTGAATGTAACTTGATGAGGGGGGAAAAATGAATTTAAACGATGTTCGCATAGTGCTGCAACATAGCAAAATGTGCCAAATTGAAGGAGTTTGAATACTGTTTCAAATTAAGAACAAAGAGTATGATCCTTCAGCTGTCATTTTTGAGAGAGAGAATGAAAGTAGGGAGGTAAATGTTTTAAAACATTAATCTGGTACCAAATTACGTTCACAATATCAGACATTTTCAGCTGTGAATGAAAAACTATGAACAAAAAAATGAAAGCTAAAGTAAAATAAATAGAATAAACACAAATAACATAAATAAAAATGTTTTCACCAGTGTACAAGATGTAGGCACTTTTGTCAAGCTACTAAACTTTACCTGTAGTTCAGTAAAGGTACTGCCAAAAGACCTTAAGCATAAGCTTCAATAACAACACTCTGCTCAGGTAATATAGACCTAGTGAACCTTTCTATCAGTGTTTTATTTTCAACTAGGGATTTTTCCTGTGTGAAGTGATAGGTAAATTGTTGTCAACAAAATAAAGAAACCTGAGATATAAGCCAAAATGTTTTTTACATGTGATTTTTTTTTTTATATACAAAAAGTGCAAAGATAGGCAGCAGCTCATCACAGCTGACATCAGACCATATATGAACCCTGGAATTTTGTCTTCAAGGGTCTCATTTATAAAACTGCATGAATTCCATAGAAAATGTGTGCATGCCAAAAAACAGAAAAATGCATACATCAAAAAAGCAAAATCAGAATAATAAAACCTGGTATATGCACATTCCTATGCAATCAATTTGGCTAGGTTGTTACCCAGAAACAACCATACTATGCTAATAAACCTCATAAATATGTATTCACGATGCTGCAGATGTTTATTGACTAGTAGAGCAGCTTCCCATCCGAAGCATCCAGCCACCACTAATTGCAATTGAAGAATTCTATGCTGCTTTCCTTGCTGCACAAGGCACCAGCGTCTGAGCGGGTAGTCGCTATCATCTGGCACATAGCATGACATGATTGCTATTACAATGTGTAGTGTAGACCGTATGAAACACTGAGGGTTCTGCCAGTTACCTTACCAGCAAGCCTACTGCCACGTCTGGCACTTTCAGCAAGTCGTGTGATCAACGCTGTTTTCCCTCAAAATAAATGATACACGTTGACCCAGCTAACCGAGTCACAACCTCATCTTGACATAATGGATGACTTTTGTGGTAATGGAATGTCACTGCTGATTGCATCACTCTATAGGTGCCCTTATTGCAATATAAGTGCCGTCATTTGTCATGATTCTGTTAAGAAAACCGGACAGTGATGCATATTTCCTTTTTATGTTGGCACTGTTGCAGAAAATAAGAGTCTTGAGCCATCATTATATGTGAATTTGAAACCTGGCCATCCTTTATTTGTACATATAGGTGGTGACCCCATGTACGTTTTTCAAAGCATTGTGGTAGACTGAAGAAATCTTAACAGAAAGCTTCCTTTTATCAGTTCAGTTAATTTAGATAGATATAGATCTTTATTTTCATTGTGACTTTTAGAAAGGAACAACGAAATTGAAGGTGCAGTCGACTACATAACAAGTTTCTATATATTATAATTTTCAACAATCTGCTTTAAACAAATCGTATGCTCTAGAAACACGTCTTAATTATTTAAAGTCTCAAACTAGTTAAACATATTAATTTCTGTTTATAAAAAAAGACTTCTGATATGTAAACTGCTGTCACAGAAGAAAGCACAAATTTACATGCTATACATGGTGATATTTTTAAATCTAAAATGTTCTTTTCCCTTACAGCATGTACAACCCAACCATGCAGAAACTAAATGTAGCACCTCATGAATTGTTTGCTGCAGCACAGTGGGCATGATGAAACTGAAGCCCGTTGGCCAGTTCCCTCTGTTAGATGCCAGTTGCCAGAAAGCCAACAGTTGTTAAAGCCTGCATATATGTAGCTGAATTTCATTAGTCTGTCTTTCTAATGGTGTGGCCAATTCCGCATGTAATTCCAATAGAAAGTCTCTTGAATGTCTAAATTGGCAAATAAGCCAGTCATCATCATAGACAAAGAAAAAAAATCTTACCAGTCCTTAAGCTTGTTTCCGTCATATTTGGCTATTTGCATAGTCTTCAGGTAGTATCAAACAAGCCATGTTGTGTTCAAACCATTGGGCTATAAATAGGCTATAGGGCATGAGATTTATAGCTTTCTGTATGCAGCGAGTGAATCTCGTTTGTGTTTTTACTGCAGTTTGGCTTACAATCTTTAGAAGTGACAACAGGTAATCTATATAAACTGACAAAAAAAAGCTGAAAATGTTTTTCAGTGCAAATGTGCAGCGTTGGCCATCTTAAAAGCTAACTACAACTGAGTCTGTACATCATATTCATAATTAACTTTTGAGGCTTAATATGTTTGTTACGTCACACACATTATAATAACAGCTTGGTGATATGAATTATTATACGTGTCAGTCGTTTATCTGGTTTGGCTGTATTTCCCTACTTTATCAATGTCATTATTTCTCAGTTTTTTTGCAAAATGTTGCATACGGATGGGTCAGAGATGCCGTAAATTTACGTACTTTCTCCCATCAAATTTTCTTTTATAAATACCAAGGTTTGCTCTGAAACTTCTTTACCAATATTTCAACCATCTTTTTTTGCATACACAGATTTTATAAATCTGATCCCAGGTGTGCTGCTCCATCAGTTGTGGTACATATATGTTGGACTCGGTCACAATCAATTACATCTAACCTGTGCTTATGAACAAGAGAAATTCTGTAAGGGATCATCTGTATCTTAGGGAGTTGTTATGATACCAAAATTTGAATCTTTGATACAATACTAAGAAAAGTACTGAAATTGGATACCATTTTCGATACTCAGTGCAATTAGATATGCAACTCAATAAAAAAATAAAATAATTTACAATTCTGTATGCATTAAAACTTTTACATTGCTGAAAGCAAATAATGGAAATTTTAGTCATTAACCTCCTTGGCATTAACCCCAAGTGTGACTTCTTCTTCTTTTGGCTGCTCCCGTTAGGGGTTGCCACAGCGGATCATCTTCTTCCATATCTTCCTGTCCTCTGCATCTTGTTCTGTTACACCCATCACCTGCATGTCCTCTCTCACCACATCCATAAATCTTCTCTTAGGCCTTCCTCATTTTCTCTTGCCTGGCAGCTCTATCCTTAGCATCCTTCTCCCAATATACTTGGCATCTCTCCTCTGCATATGTCCAAACCAACGCAATCTTGCCTCTCTGACTTTGTCTCCCAACCGTCCAACTTGAGCTGACCCTCTAATGTACTCATTTCTAATCCTGTCCATCCTCGTCACACCCAATGCAAATCTTAGCATCTTTAACTCTGCCACCTCCAGCTCTGTCTTGTGCTGTTCTGGTCAGTGCCACCGTCTCCAATCCACATAACATAGCTGGTCTCACTACCGTCCTGTAGACCTTCCCTTTCACTATTGCTGATATCCGTCTGTCACAAATCACTCCTGACACTCTTCTCCACCATTCCACCCTGCCTGCACTCTTTTTCACCTCTCTTCCACAATCCCATTACTCTGTACTGTTGATCCCAAGTATTTAAACTCCTCCACCTTTGCCAATTCTACTCCTTGCATCTTCACCATTCCACTGACCTCCCTCTCATTTACACACATGTATTCTGTCTTGTTCCTACTGACCTTCATTCCTCTCCTCTCCAGAGCATATCTCCACCTCTCCAGGGTCTCCTCAACCTGCTCCCTGCTATCGCTACAGATCACAATGTCATCAGCAAACATCATAGTCCATGGGGACTCCTGTCTAATCTCGTCTGTCAACCTGTCCATCACCATTGCAAATAAGAAAGGTTTCAGAGCCGATCCCTGATGTAATCACACCTCCACCTTGAATGCATCCGTCACTCCTACCGCAGCCCTCACCACTGTCACACTTCCCTCGTGCATATCCTGTACAACTCTTACATACTTATCTGCCACTCACGACTTCCTCATACAATACCACAACTCCTCTTGAGGCACCCTGTCATATGCTTTCTCCAGGTCCACAAATACACAATGCAGCTCCTTCTGGCCTTCTCTATACTTCTCCATCAACACCCTCAGAGCAAACATCGCATCTGTGGTGCTCTTTCTTGGCATGAAACCATACTGCTGCTCACTAATCATCACCTCACTTCTTAACCTAGCTTCCACTACTCTTTCCCATAACTTCATGCTGTGGCTCATCAATTTTATCCCCCTGTAGTTACTACAGTCCTGCACATCCCCCTTATCTATAATAATAAAAGGCAAAGTCCTCACTGACTGACTGACTCACTCACTCACTGACTGACTCATCACGAATTCTCCAACTTCCCGTGTAGGTGGAAGGCTGAAATTTGGCAGGCTCATTCCTTACAGCTTACTTACAAAAGTTAGGCAGGTTTCATTTCGAAATTCAAAGCGTAATGGTCATAACTGGAACATATTTTTTGTCCATACACTGTAATGGAGGAGGCGGAGTCACGTATCGCGTCATCACGCCTCCTACGTAATCACGTGAACTGAAAACAAGGAAGAGATTTACAGCACGAGTCACACGCGAGAACGAAGGTAAATAACGTTAATTTTTGACTGTCTTTTAATACTGTGTAAGCATACATATTAACACGTCCAATTAAACGTGTGCATTTACGCGGTGATTTCTCAGGCTTAAAAGCTCGCCTTTTACTAAAAAGGTAAATGCAAAACTATTTTCAATCAGTTTATTGAAACGCTCCCGTTAAGGATTGCAATAACATATTCGCGAGATAAAACAACGAAGTAGGGGGAAATGGAGGAACAGCCGCAAACAGCGAAGAGCAAAAAATTTATTAAACAATTGAGAACGGAGGGAGTTAAGCATACAATAATAATAAATAATAATTCATTACATTTATATAACGCTTTTCTCAGTACTCAAAGCGCTATCCACACAGGGAGGAACCGGGAAGCGAACCCACAATCCTCCTACAAGCATGTTCATAAGGGAAACAAAGCACGGTGTAAAACGTAAGTTTAAATTAAGTTTATAGAAACGCTCCCGCTGCGGATTGCAATAACATATTCGCGAAATAAAAGTTTAATGAGAAGACACGAGGTATAAACGAACCACACGCCGTGGCGCAACGTTAGGGGCAACAGTTTCAACCATTCTATGATCTGCTTCTCGCAACTGAAAGACGGCACATGGCGGATGTTAGCCGACTTGCTGACCGCAACGTTAGGGACTTCAACAATGGCGCTGACGCCACATCTCAGTGCCAACACTTTGCAGACTGTACTTAAAAGACACGCCCTCCTCACTGGACAGTTAAAAACACCAATCAAACTAACGATGACATCAAGTATTACCCAATCAAAACTAGGAAAGGAGGCATCTTCATAAAATGCGTGTGGGATGATTTGCATGAGACGCTGCTTTAAAAAAAAAATGATAAAAAAAATACGGGATAAATCCCGTCCAGTATTGATTCAAAACGGGACGTGCAATTTCATTCTCAAACGCGGCACGATTCCGTATTTTAAAGGACGGGTGGCAACCCTACAGTGCCAGGTAACCACCCATACAATCACATTGTGATTCAGACTAGGAATGCAATGAATGTAATTACCCCGATCTACATACAAGGCGAAAGTCTTGCAACATTCAAAGATGATGGTTTGGGATAAGTACACCATACAACATAAAAGAGCTTATGAAGCCTTGAACTGAAAAAAGCAAGATCTCAGAGATCGTAAAAAAAAAAATAGGAGGTAATGTCGTTTTACTCGCTGTAGATTTTAGTCAAACATTACCAGTTATTCCACGAGGGAGACCAGCAGATGAACTCAACGCGTGTTTAAAATCCATGCTTCTCCCACGCTCGGTTATATGTCGCGTGTTCTCGGGTAGGTGCACCAAAAAATTTATACATTTAAGCATGTAATGGGCAAACAAAAAATGAGGTATACCCGAAGGCACTGCAGTAGTACTTAATGTAACTTTACTTCTTAAATTTTAATGTTTTACTGTTTAATAATTTATACGCTTCTTATATGTTGTTCAAATTCTTTTATCAAAATACCACTGACAGCGCAATGCACGATAACATGGAGTCAATACACCATACGCATCCGCCCACGGCTGCCCTGCTGTGCGCAGATAGGAGTTGATTCTACAATAAAATAAAATAAACATAAAAAGAGTAAAACAATCATCACCCATAAACCGTGTGTGTGTGTATATATGTGTATATATATATGTTGATATGTGGATGTGTATATGTGTATATATATATATATATATGTATATATATATGTATATATATATGTAGATATGTATATATATGTGTATATGTATATGTATATATATGTTTATATGTGTGTGTGTATATTTTATATATATAAAACACAGCAACACTCATAACAATGACAACACAATTACATTGACAATCATGTTACGTTATTTTTAAAATGTTTCCTTTTTTTTTCATAACCTCTTTAACACACTACTTCTCCGCTGTGAAGCGCGGGTATTTTGCTAGTTCTTAAATATTGGCACCAGTACTCTTCTTCTCCAATCCTCAGGCATCCTCTCACTTTCCAAGATTCCATTAAACAATCTGGTTAAAAACTCCACTGCCATCTCTCCTAAACACCTCCATGCTTCCACAGGTATGTCATCTGGACTAACAGCTTTTGCATTCTTCATCCTCTTCATAGCTGTCCTAACTTCCTCCTTGCTAATCCATTGCACTTCCTGATTCACTATCTCCACATCATCCAACCCCTTTTCTCTCTCGTTCTCTTCATTCATGAGCCTCTCAAAGTACTCTTTCCATCTGCTCAACACACTTTCCTCACTTGTGAGTACGTTTCCATCTTTATCCTTTATCACCCTAACCTGCTGCACATCTTTTCCAGCTCAGCCCCTCTGTCTAGCCAATCGGTACAGGTCCTTTTCTCCCTCTTTAGTGTCCAACCTCTCATACAACTTATCATACTCTTTTTCTTTAGCCTTCGCCACCTCTCTCTTTACCTTGCGCCTTATCTCCTTGTACTCTTGTCTACTTTCTGCATCTCTCTGACTATCCTACTTCTTCTTTGCCATCCTCTTCCTCTGTATATTCTCCTGTACTTCCCCATTCCACCACCAGGTTTCCTTTTCCTCCTTCCTCTGTCCAGATGTCATGCCAAGCACCCTTCTTGCTGTCACCCTTACTACTTCTGCTGAAGTTTCCCAACTGCCTGGTAATTCTTCACTACTACCCAGTGCCTGTCTCACCTTCTCCCTAAACTCAACCTTACAGTCTTACATTTTCAGCTTCTACCATTTGATCCTTGGCTCTGCCCTCGATCTCTTTCTCTTCTTGATCTCCAACGTCATCCTACAGACCACCATCCTATGCTTCTTAACTCAACTTTCCCCTGCCACTACCTTGCAGTCTTAAATCTCCTTCAGATTAACTCTTCTGCATAGAATGTCATCTACCTGTGTGCATCTTCCTGCACTCTTGTACGACACCCTATGTTCCTCCCTCTTCTTAAAGTACATATTCACCACAGCCATATCCATCCTTTTGGCAAAATCCACTATCCTCTGACCTTCTTCATTCCTCTCCTTGACACCATACCTACCCATCAACTCCTCATCTCCTCTGTTCCCTTCACTAACCTGTCCATTGAAATCCGCTCCAATCACCACTTTCTGTCCCTTGGGTACACTGTTCATCACTTCATCCAACTCACTCCAAAAATCTTATTTCTCATCCATTGCACACCCAGCTTGCGGGGCATATGCACTAACAACATTCATCATCACACCTCCAATTTCTAGCTTCATAATCATTACTCTGTCTGACACACTTTTCACCTCCAGAACATTCTTGACATACTGTTCCTTCAGAATAACCCCTACTCCATTTCTCCTCCTATCCACACGATGATAGAACAATTTGAATCCACCTCCAATCCACCTGGCCTTACTCCCCTTCCACTTAGTCTCTTGCATGCACAATATATCAACCTTCCTTCTCTCCATCATATCGGCTAACTCTCTCCCTTTACAGTCTCTTGCATGCACAATATATCAACCTTCCTTCTCTCCATCATATCGGCTAACTCTCTCCCTTTACCAGTCACACTGCCAACATTCAAAGTTCCTACCCTCATTTTCACTCTCTTTACCTTCTTCCTCTCCTCCTGCCTCCGGGCACATCTCCCCCCTCTTCTTCTCCTTCGGCCAACAGTAGCCCAATTTCCGCCAGCACCCTGTTGACTAACAGTACTGGTGGCGGACGTTGTTAACCCGGGGCTTGACCGATCCGGTATGGAAATCTGTTTTTTTGTCCATATATTGATTTGGCAAAATTTTACACCGGATGCCCTTCCAGACGTAACCCTCCCCATTTATCCTGGTTTGGGACCGGCACAAAGAAACACACTGGTTTGTGCATCCCCTGTTGCTGGGTTAACCCCAAGTGTGACTCTGGTTCAGAATTCAGTGTAGTTAGTTAACCATAAGCTATACTCTGGGTGATGATTAATCATCTGCTTTACAGTATAAAGACTGAATAACTCTCGGGACAATATTCTTCTGCCACCTAATGGATGAAATATGTTGCAAAAAAATATTTTTTTCTATGCATTCTGCCACTCTAAGATAACATCAAAATTCATGAGGGGGCAGAGCCTTCAACAATAACATCATAGCATGTAAACGAGAGGCTATAAGGTCCATTTTAGAACAATCTGAAACTGAACCATTAGATGAATCAAACAGTAGTGATGACAATGTGAATTGGTCATCAGACATTGACAGAGATAGTGAAACAGATGCATACTGTATGACCAAATTGTCATAATATGCGTGGTGACTTCATCACAAAACCTGTGACATCATGTATAAAAAGTTTTGTAATTTCTATATGGTGTGGCCAAAATGTATGCAAATACTCTTAAGTTAAAGTCTCCAAAGAGCACTTTACTCACATCTCAATTGTTTGATTTATAATTTTAAGCCGTGAAACAGAGGGGTAAATCAAGGAAAAATGTGCCTTTGTCCCAAATATTATGGAGGGCACTGTATGTGGCAAAAAGGCAAAATGATTGTGATCAAGTGGAAGGAAAGGGTGTTGGGAGAAATGATGAAGTCGCTATGCCTTGTACTATGGTACATTAACAAGTGGTCTATTATGAGCATTGGGCACTGACATTCTACCCACTCATGTGCAAGCTACAGGAAAAAAAAATATTTTAGGAAAAGTGCTCAAAGAAACGCGCTTCTGCTGTCTCGATTATAACGTTTCGGTTGTGCTTTGGTGACTGTCTCAAAATATCTAACATGAATGTTGTGTACTATAGCTGCATCAGTAAGGCAGTGGACACTAAACACACCTTTCCACCCATCCATCCATTTTCCAACCCGCTGAATCCGAACACAGGGTCACGGGGGTCTGCTGGAGCCAATCCCAGCCAACACAGGGCACAAGGCAGGAAGCAATCCAGGGCAGGGTGCCAACCCACCGCAGGACACACACAAACACACCCACACACCAAGCACACACTAGGGCCAATTGAGAATCGCCAATCCACCTAACCTGCATGTCTTTGGAATGTGGGAGGAAACCGGAGCGCCCGGAGGAAACCCACACAGACACGGGGAGAACATGCAAACTCCACGCAGGGAGGACCCGGGAATTGAACCCAGGTCCCCAGATCTCCCAACTGCGAGGCAGCAGCGCTACCCACTGCGCCACCGTGCCGGAACACACCTTTCCTACAGCATTTATATTGATATTTTGATATTTACATGTTTCTGTTACATGTAATATATCAATGGAAAAAAAATACTGTCAGAAACTCAACATAGAGTCATGAAAAGGTTTGGGGCAGCCACCTGTATAATTGGTTTCCTGGCTGCAAAGTTGCGTAAATAAATATAGCACTGCTGTGCACAAAACCGAGTCCAAAACAGAACTAAGGGAATAGGGAAAAGGTGCAGGCTTTTAAAGGGGAAGACAGGAAGTGAGATCATAGGGGTCGGGCTCATGGAGGTCTTCAGCCATTGGTTCGAGCCCGGACGTGACATCACAGGGGCCGGAGCCGGCAAGGTCTCCTTCCATAGGCTCGGTCCTGGAAGTGACGTCGAGAGCCAGGTAGAATCTCCTGTGAATGGTCTACAGGAAAGGGAGAAAAAAAGTCAGTGCACTTTGCCACATCCCGGTATGCCTCGGAACTACCCTTACTCAAGCCCTTTAGCTGCCTCCCATGCGCACGTGTGTGACAATTGCTGCAATGAAATGTTACAAATGCCATTAAGTGTTAATTGAATAAGTATTGCAATCTTTTGTAAACAACATACATAAAAAGTAAAAAATAAAAAAAAAATGACATTTTCAAGTAAAAAGAACATTAATGTGTTTTTTGTGAACAATTGTTCAGAAAGTAACACACAGACTACTAACACATTTAAAGGCTTTGCATAAATGCACACCGTGCACATTGTATTTTTGTGTAAATAAACTGCTACTTAGGGTCTACCTGTGCAGGACTTGAATTTCTGTCAGTCAGGTAGAGTGGCTTGCTTACTTAACATGTCTCTCTCAATCCTGTTCTTTGTTCCAGCTGTTCTTGTGATTCTAGATTTGAGTCACCTCTGACTTGAGGCTTCCTTTCATGGGGACACCTTCAGCTAAAGCTTAGAGTAGGTTTTGGGACCAGGGTGAACCTGTTTTGGCTGTAGAGACACAAGGCCTAGACCCCTCAAGCAGCTGCTGGTATTTTTCCTCCCCTTATCTGCAGTAGCCCTAAAATTGACATGTCCTTCAGGTAGTTTGTGGGCGGTCTAAAAGTTGATAGGATCTAACTGTTCTCATTTGGGAACCATGTTCTACCACGAAATTAGTTGGAAAGTTAAAAATGGTGTTCTGTCCTTTCGGACTTCAAACTCAAGGGCATCATGGGAGGCTAGATACCGTATGTAGCATATATGTGGATATGGTATTCTAGCCATATTCCAACACTTCAGGGCCTTTCTTCCATGCATGTCTGATCAGGCACCCGTGGCAAAGCCTAGTTCCTATTATACTGAAAGCCTAGTTCCTGTTATACTGAAAGAATCTAATTTTGGTGCCCCTAAGTACTATACTTTTGTCCAGGTCTAGCATGTAGAATTGCATTATTTCTGTGAGTGTGGATTTTCCTGTCTTTGGTAAGCCCTCACTGGACCATCCCCTTTTTATGTGGTAAACTTTCCTCAGTGGAAATCCAGACAGAAAGTTATGTTTAGAGGTAGACTGGCCATCTTAATCATTTTATTTGCCAAAGGTTGTTCAAAGCAAATGGTTATCTCCTCCATTTAATAAAAGCAGAATTTTCTGTATCATTATATATATATATATATATATATATATATATATATATATATATATATATAAAGGAGAGTTGGGATCCAAGAGACTGTGTTTGTGGAGGGATGGAGAGTTAAGGCGGGTGTTTGAATCGCGTGATCATCTCCCCTCCCATTCACCTCATTCACTTCATTTCTCTCCGAGCTGAGCTCCGCAGCTGATGCAGTCTTGCCGATCTTTTCCCATAGTGTTTAGTCATTTCTCCTTTACTGATTTACTGTTTAGTAGACGCGGTGCTTACTGAATAGTATTTTTTCCTTTAGTGTTTCTACTTAGTGTTTCTTAGTGTTTAGTAGACGCGGTGTGCGAAAGGAGAGTTGGGATCCAAGAGACTGTGTTTGTGGAGGGATGGAGAGTTAAGGCAGGTGGGGGGAGTCACGTGATCATCTCCTCTCCCATTCACCTGATTTCATTCACTTCATTTTGCTCCGAGCTGAGCTTCGCAGCTGACGCGGTCTTGCCGTTCTTTTTCCATAGTGTTTAGTCATTTCTCCTTTACTGATTTACTGTTTAGTAGACGCGCTACTTACTGAATAGTATTTTTTCCTTTATTGTTTCTACTTAGTGTTTCTTAGTGTTTAGTAGACGCGGTGTGCCGGTGTTCCCAGTGGTGTTGTGGTTTTCTGTTACTTTCAACTTCGTTTTTGTACTTTAGTGTTTAGTAGACTTTTACTTATCTCATTTAGTGTTGTTCCCGGCGGTGTTGCCGTTTTTTACTGTTAGTGTCTACTTAGTGTTTGTGTTTAGTGTTATGGAAGGAGTGATCTTACCACTGTCAGATTTTGCAATGAATGAGTTGGTAAATAATGATTATTTATCAACAGATCACATGAGCAAATTCAACAAAATTTTAGCTGCGCATACAATTTTCCAACCTCAAGAGGTTTTGCTAATGTGGACTCCTGACATACCTATAATGCCCATTCCACAAAATGCAAAACATATTCAAATATTACCTTCTGTAACTACTGAACGAGTGACTCACTGGGTGTGTACCTATTATGATGGTGCTGTAATTCATGTCTATGACAGTTTAAACGCTGATAAAAAATTCGACCTCACCGAAGAGCAGCTTCGTTTCCTTCATGCTTTGTTTCCCTACAAACCTCCCATAGTTTATGAAGACGCACAGCAACAATTAAATCATACAGATTCTGGTGTATTCTCAATTGCATTTGCTGCGTAAATTTTTTTAGGTATTGACCCAAGTGATCAAGTTTTTACTATTTCTTCAATGCGAAATCACTTACAAATAATTTTTGTTACTCGACAATTGCTTCCATTCCCTGTGGAAAGTAGCCGACGGGCGACACCAGTTACAAGTATTCAGTGCATTCAAAGACCTGTACGAAGTACGGCCACTAACACAGTCACTCATAAAAGGGGAGATGACTCGGTGCAGGAAATGGGTATTGACACTACCTTGGAAGACATGCAATCAACGAGGCGAATAAACGGATCTCAAGAGAGGTCTTCTAGGTTGGAAAAAAAGCGCTTGGCTGCCAAACCATATATATAATATATGTGTGTGTGTGTGTATATATATATATATATATATATATATATATATATATATATATATATATATATAATACACACACACATATACATCTATACTAATAAGAGGCAAAGCCCTCACTGACTCACTCATCACTAACTCTCCAACTTCCTGTGTAGGTAGAAGGCTGAAATTTGGCAGGCTCATTCCTTACAGCTTACTTACAAAAGTTAAGCAGGTTTCATTTCGAAATTCTACACGTAACGGTCGACAACGTCCACCATGTTAAACTTTCTTATTTATGGCCCCATCTTCACGAAATCTGGTAGGCGGATTCCCTGCACTAACCAAAACCGATGTACGTACTTATTTCAGTGGTATGACACCACTGTCGGCCGCCATATTGAACTTTCCAACGGTCTTTGTTACTTAATGGGCCCATCTTCAAGAAATTTGGTACGTGGGTTCCCAAAGCTAACTGAATCCTACTTACGTACATATATACGTCCATAGCCTGCAGCTCGGTCCACACTCTGAATCCTCCAGGCACTCCTGAGTATAATCTAATTTTGAAGGTTGGGGCACCAATAATGTTACTGAGAAACTTTGTAACGGCACGAGACTTCAGGTCACATGCCTGCAAAAGAACCTAATTGAGGCAACTATTTTTACTGGCGGTGGCTCAGGGGAGAGAGTTTTTATTCCTCACATCCCCGTTATACCCTCTGATCTCCCATTTCAATTCAAATGCCTACAATTTCCAGTAAGGCTCTGTTTCGCAATGACAAATAATAAGTCTCAGAGACAGACCCTACAAAAGGTTGGCATTGATTTGAGGCAAGATTGCTTTTCACATGGCTAACTATACGTTGCATGCTCAAGAGTAAGCTCAGCGCACAGCTTGGTCATATTACAACCAGAGGGGCGAACTGACAACATGGTATACAAAGAGATCCTTAACAAATAATTATTGGTATATTTTCCCTCAGTTTATTATTTAAAATTTTAAAGCAGTACTTCGCCACTGCGAAGCGCGGGTATTTTGCTAGTATTTTATATATTAGGAACTGAATTTTTCATGGTAGAATGTTTGCAGACTACGGATTTTACTTGGTTTGTTTTGCTTTGTCCTTTATTTAAAATGGCACTACTAAAAGGATTTTTGTTTTTCATTTCAGACATACATTGGCGACATTCTGATTGCTGTTAATCCTTTTAAATATCTTCCTCTATATGAAAAAACAGTAAGTAGGCCTTTTTTTTTAATCTTTCATTATGGAAACCGATTTTCAATATATCAATTCCATTTATTGTATGATGCTGTTTAACTGTTGTGCAAAATAAGTATTTAACACTAGAATCCTTGAAGCTTATGATTTTTTTTTTTCATTGTCCCCAACCTCTTTAAATTTTTCTGACATAAACCAAGAAGCTCATAGCTCCTTATTACTGCTCTAATAGCCTGCTTTTGTTTTGCAGATGTGTGGTTTAGAAGAACACAGCCTGCTACATCCCCCACCCCATGTTACTTTTCCTCACACACCGACATTCATATCAATATGTCATTTGAACAGTTTTTTTTTATTCAGTTTTTTTTCTTGAACAAAACTTAATTTTAATTATTTTTTTATTCAGTTTTAGATAGATAGATAGATGGATAGATACTTTATTAATCCCCAAGGGGAAATTCACATACTCTAGCAGCAGCATACTGATAAAAACAATATTAATTAAAGAGTGATTAAAAACACAGTGCAAGTTAAAAAGTGCAAGGTGGAGAGGGCGAGGCAGGTATAACAGTCAATAACATTGTATAATGTTACTGTTTACCCCCCCCCCCCTTTTATTCTTGGATTCTTTAATAAAAAATCATTCAAATTGCATGTGAATGTCCATGTGTGAGGAAAAGTAACGTCCACCATAGACCGTGGTGTCTTGTTTGCTCAACAAGACACCAAAAAGAAATGATTGAGCTTTGTTTTGTATGTCTGCTTTTATACCTTCAAGCTAACTTTTACAAGTACCATAAATTTACACCAGCTGTTAACAGACTCAAATCAAATATACAGTGTTATGTAAATGTTTGGGCACCCCTCTGAGATTGAATGATAATTTGCTCATAAGTGAAGATCGCAGCAATATGCCATTTTTTTACTAGAGAAATGTAGACAAGGGGATGTTTATAAGACCAAAATTCTCAGTGTAGCATTATTGAGTTGTATGAAATAAAATAAAATGTAAAATTGGGATGTGCAACGGTTTGGGCACCCTTTTAATTGCATTAATTTGAATACCTGTAGTCATTTAATGCTGACAGGTTGCAGCACAAAATTGCTTTGATTAGCTAATTAGATGTTAAACTACAAAGACAGATGCAACCAATCATGAAAAAGGTTATTTAATATAGGTAATTGCTAGTTGTGCTTGTCCTTGGTTCTCTCTTAGACAGTGGCAACATGAGAACCTCTAAAGAACTCCCTACTGACCTACAAACAAAGATAATTCATCATTATGAATTAGGAGAAGGGAACAAGAAAGTATCACAAAGGTTTGGACTGTCTGTCTCCATAGTCAGAAATGTAGTTAGAATGGAAGACCACAGGAGCAGTCCTTGTGAAAGAAAGATGTAGTAGGCCAAGAAAACATATCTGAAAGGCACAGCCGAAGGCTGGTTAGAATGGTCACAGACAAACCACAGACCACCGCCAGAGAGCTACAAGAACATCTGGATGCTGGTGGTGTCATTGTACATCGTTCCACAGTCCAGCACACTTTGCACCAGGAACAGCTTGATGGAAGGGTGATGCGCAAAAAACCTTTTATGAGTACTTGCCACAAGAGTCGCATGAGGTATGCAAAAGCACATCTGGACAAGCCAGAAACATTTTGGATAATAACACTGTGGACAGATGAGACTAAGATAGTTATTTGGTCACAACCAGAGGTGCTATGCATGACAAAAAAACACAGCATTCCAGTAGAAGAACTTGCTGCCTACTATAACATTCGGTGGAGGGTCCTTCATGTTATGGGGCTGTGTGGCTAGCACAGGTACTGGAAACCTTGTTAAAGTTGAGGGCCGCATGAATTCCTCCCAGTATCAGTAGATTCTTGACAAGAATGTTCAAGAGTCAGGCACGGTTAATTATTGTAGCGGGATCTACCGCTCTCCTATACACGGACACAGCAATCATGCAGGGTTGTGACCAGGTTAGAGGCCAAGGAATACTGTGCCCTTGCATTTATAATGTTCCTTGCATCACCCATCTACGGCAGGCACTTATAGAGCAACTGCGATCTTTATGGCAAACTGCTACAGCTCTGGGAGCCTGCGGTTGCTTCGGGACAGTCTTCCGCGTGTCGTACCGTTGGGGCGTGGCGGGGAGATGCTGGTCCCAAACGATAAGCATTTTAAAAAATTTTGTGTCCAGGTGTAGTGACTCTTCAGGCAAAGCAACTGTAATTGTATAGGTTCCTCGTTAAGTCGCAAAAAAAAAGATAAAGATTCCAGTGAGCCAACAGATAGCAGTGATTCCTTTAGAGTGAAAGTCGTCCTACACAATAACCCTCCTCCTCCTCCTCTCCAGGTTAATTTGTTTTACATATTTTTACTTTATATTTTGTATTAATCATTTTTATATGAATATTTTTGGGTTATAGAATGAATCATCTGAGTTTCCATTATTTCTTTTGGGGAAATTTGCTTTGATAAATGAGTGCTTTGGATTACAAGCATGTTTCCGGAACGAATTATGCTCGCAAACCGAGGCACCATTGTATGTAAATAACAAAAATGATCAGAGAGCCCTTGACAGACATTTTTGCCAAATTTACTTCTGTCAAGTGCAGGGATCTAAAGATATATGGTGTATTACTATGTGGACATGTCAGGACTTCTTGCAGACAATTTGATAATTTTATTTCGTTCTTCAAACGTGGTGGTGGATTTACGAAAAAAATTAACATACAGAAAGTTTTTATTCCCATTAACTTTAATTTGAAAGTTTCCCCAGAAATACCTATAATTTCATATAACAGTGTATAAAAATATTTTTTGTTTGAAAATGTGAAATGTAAATGTACTAGAAATGATGGGAAACAGATATAACTAATGAAGACATTTTAAATTGAGTAATTTTTCTAAAGGGAATATTTATTACATTTTACTACAAGAAACAGTAAACTTAAGTTCCTGTTATTTTAGCAATGTCTAATAGGTTGAAAAAGTTTATCAAAATCCGCGCATTCATTCACTAGTAAACAGATAATAAAAAGAGAAATGTTTACAAATATCACTCAGAAAATGATTAAATTGTGTAAATCGGTTAAACATCCAATAAAAAAAAAGCCTGGAAAGCACTTCAGTATTTACAGGCCTTACTCCTGGTAAACAAATTAATTTTTGACTGTTAGAATTTTAAAGTACTGTTACTCAAGTGTCTGTATGCTTCGCTATCCAGTCATGTGATAAAGTACACCCCATGACATATTTTTTTTCTTTTTTAACATATAAGGACATTATTAAGATTTGATCTTTATTATACAGTATCTATAGGTAAAGGTGATATAACAAATATCGTGGCAGATTTACATTTTGTAGTCCATTGTATAGTTTAATTCAAGATAAATGCAGACTTTGCATGTGGAAAAGTCAGTACACCCCTACATTTATTATCACCTTAAATACATAAAATTATAAATGGGTGCATGAGATCAGGGTTTAATAATTAGAACATCATTAGAGAGAATCATAGAATAACCTGTCTTATTTGAACCACAGACTTTTACTAAAATTATAAATTGGATCACCAGATCAGGTGTTTGATTAGTACATCATTACAGAGAATGTTGGAGGAATCTTGTCTTATTTGAACCTTGGACAAGGAGCAGTTTGAAAAAATTTTCTCCCTGTTGATGCCAGTTACTTGTAGACAATTATTGGAAAGGCATACTTGCAGTTATTTCTATCAAAGTGGACAATACCAGCTATTAGAGCTATGGGTTATTTACTTTTTCCCACAGACAGAAACCACATATCTGCTCATTTTCAGTGAAGAAATGATTACACAGTAAGTTTTTTTTTCCCCCCCCAAATACATCAGCTTTATCTATAGATACTGTTCAAATGAAGATCAAATCATAATAAATTCACATATATTAATAAAGGAAAAAAAACATTTCATGGGTGTTTCCTTACTTGCTTTTTCACATGACTGTGTGTTTTTGAATCTCCTGGGCAAATTATTCTCACTATCATCAAAGAATAATTGATTGTTGCAGCCTGTGTCATGATTGTCTATAAGCTAGATTTTTGGATATTGGAAAAGTTAAGCAGGCATTTAATTTATTTCATTTTTTTTTATTTCACTTTGAAGGTATCTGACCTATATAAATGCCATGAGAAATCTTTGCTGCCCCCTCATATATTCTCTGTTGCTGATCGAGCATATCAGTCTATGTTGGGAAAGCTAGCAACAGGACCAAGAAATCAATGTATTGTTATAAGGTGAGTGCAGATGTGAAAATAATCAGTTTGAAATGATTCCTTTTGTGAAAGCTTGTTGTGTAGTTACTTAAAAATCACAGTAATGTATTTTGAAGATGGAAACCTTGTGCATAATGAATGGAAATGGCTTGCTTTAAAACGGAGGGGGTATTTCTATGTATTTAGTGTATTAAAATGTGACAGGAGTCATTCTGTGAGGTGAGGTTATATTTAAACCTATCATGCAGCGCTGTTTAGGTGAGAGTGGCCTTAAAAATGAACAGAGTGATAATTTTGACATTAGCATTGCAGTTTTAAGAACCTTCAGCTCGAGAGGCTGTCTTCTTTATTACTTCAGCAAAGGTTTCCAGTTTTTATGCCTGTGTCAGAAATGGGTGGGGAGTGAGAGGAGCAATTCATGGTTAGCTTGTGGCACTACAGGTATGTGTTTAGAAACCAGAGTATCCCAGTATGTAAAAAATATGTATTTCTTAGATGGAAAAATGCACTTATGCAGTATTATAATACACCAATATTTACATGTGTAGTAATATGAATTTATACATAGCAATACCTACAGCTTTTTGCAATTCATGTTGCATTAATTATATTATAGTCTAAGATTTAAAGTGGACATTGATAATTGCATTGTGAGTAAACAAGAAAATCATAGTCAAATTGGTCCATCCTCAGTCTAACATCTCACCTCAAAATTTAAATAAGGATGCAAACTACTGTAGTTGTAGTTTGTTGAAAGGATGCTTTTTAGATTTGCATTGGATGTAGGTGTTTTTTTGGTACAGGACAATATATAAGCCTTCACAGCTTAACAGCTTATGAAGTTCTTTTTGAACAACATCCTGTCACACTATATCTAAGTAGAGATCAGACACCCTGTAAAATGTATATAGTTTTTTTGTTAGGCTGTGCAGTAGAAAACTTGTAGGTTAAAACAAACATTTTCAAAAACACACTTATAATTTGCTGCCAAAATCTTTTTTTTTTTTTTTTTTTTTTTTTAACCTTATTCTAGCAGGTAGGCATTTGTGATAAGACTTTAAGTGAGCTGCATAATGGTAAGGTGCTGTGCTGTCTGAAGAGTTCATGCCTTTTGTTTTGTAATAATCTTTAAACATGATATGGTAATTTATTTTCAATGTTTGTATTTTTATTATAATAAGTATGTAGTTTGCCTTTTATTTATTGTAAACACATTTTTCCTCACCAGTGATTTTACTCTTTAGTTCCCCCACGGTGACTATCTAGTTATGAATTTTTATTAATTTTGATTGTCCAATCTTCATAGTTGCAAGAAGCCTACTTCTGCTTTGTCAATTTTTATGGTTTATTGTTTAAGGGTTGAGACATTTTTATAAATTTTGTAACATTATAAAGGCAAAATAAAAGAGAAAACATTTTATTAAATATTTAATTCCAACTTCATAAAATATTTAAAAGAATACATTTATATGTACTAATAATGTTAAAGAAAATGTGGAGCCATAAATCAAAAGATGATATTCCGACTGAAAAGAGTTACTGTAGGTTAGGCTTCAAGAAGAAAGTCAGTTGATTTTGTTGTTAAAATGTAAATGTATGATTCTATCTAAATTCTTAAAGGCAAACCTCAGACAGGGCCTGGATTTAAGTGGAGGGAGATCCCTCTCCGGATTTATGGCTTAGGTTGCAGATATCAGTGTGGGTTTAATAAAGAATAATATGGTAATCATGTTCTGATTTATCATACTGTGGGCACCTAGTAAATATATTAACTGCCATTTTCTGTTTGCTTCCTGAAAAATAAATACTATTTAAAATCAGCTTTAACAAAGTCAGATTCCAAGCTTTATTATATTAGTGCCGTATGAATCAGTAAATATCAAGATTATCCAGAGTGTTGTCCTTTCCAACACCTTAGTTACAAAAAAAAAAAACTCTTTAAAGTTGCTCTTTTTACAGCACACTTTGTTTGTGTTAGTACATGTAGGAATTACCAAATGGCTGATAACAGTGAATGAAAAGTAATATTTATTATTGGAGAGATTCCTTTCTCAGTGTTACCTAAGATTCTCTAGAGATGCATACTGCTATCACAGTTCTAGTAAAATATATTAATAAGTGGAAATTGAATGAAAGTTAGTTCTTTTCAAAGGTTTCTAATCTGTAAATAAAATATGGTGTCAATTTAACACAGGATATTTAAGATATAGCTGATCAAAAGGTGTACTATAGGTACATTTTCAATACAATGTCTTAGGCATGGAATGGAATTTGGTTATTTATAATATACATTCTACATCAATCTGAGAAAAACATGCCTCAGTTGATCTTAAAATTGTGCATTGTTACTCTAAATTCACTTCTTTCAAACCAACATCCTTCCATTAAGCAGTTGTCCTGTTTGAGATGCTTGCTCAGTTTGGCTGGCTGATAAGTTGTCTTACTGTGATTGAGCCAAGATTTCTGATATTCTATAAAATTTGTTTGTTTATTTCTCGGGAAGAGATAGAGGAAATGAGATATGTTCAGTAAATCAAGAGAGAGGTTTTGATGGCTTGGCTTTTCCTTAAATTGTGCTAGTTTTGAATTTATCTAGACAATTTTGTTGTATTTGTATATCTTCATCTGTTGTGTCTTAATTGTTTTGTAACATGTTAGAATAGCGGCTTGTATGTAACGTTTTATTAAGCTAGATAGCTTAGTTGGTGTTCTTCTACCTTGCTTCTGTTTTGTGCAGCTGCTTACATTTTCTTTAATGGATTTATTTAATATGGCATTTGTCTTTTTCTTATGATTTAGTGTGGTGGTTTTTTTTTGTTTTTTGGGGTGTGGGGGGGGGGGGGGGGGGGGGGGGGGGGGGGGGGGTTCTCTCTATCGCATAATGGTGAGTGGTCTACCTGAGTAATGAATGACTTATAACTGTATGTAGAATTGCCGGATCCAACCATGTGCGACTTCAAAACCACAGTTCTAATTAAAATGGTGGTACACTACATACTTAGTCCAAGTTTTTGGATTCATTTATAAAAGTCTTTGTATAGTATGTCCTAGCTAAAAAATATTTCTCTTTAGATAGATTGGAATTTTCCTAGAATTTTTGACATGGATTTTTGGTTTACACGTTAGGTATGGTGGATATTACCCCTTTTCAAAAAGAGGTTATTACCCCTTTTCATGTTTTGGTGTACTAGTTCTATCGTTAATCTCCTGGTTGATCCCATAAATTGCTTTTTGACTTGCTTCTTGTCATCTTGGCAGGATATCATTGCAGTCATCCATGCAGACAAATGATGTGGCTAAAGAGAAGATAGTGTTTGTTCAGTATCACTAAAGAAGGCATCTGACAAACCCACAGCTAGCTCACTCCATTCTAATTCTGGATTTAACAGCTGTTTCCTAATGACCACAGGAACATATATAGCACTACCAAATCCAAGTCATTACCTCAAATAAATGTAATCCACTCTACTAGCAATGTAATGTGCACTTCAACAGCATTGCATCCCAATGCTAAATCAGATCTGATATCCACAGTATGGAGTAGAACATTCATAGCCCACTTCAAACTCTTGTTTTAATACACTTAACCTATACAATGTTGTATCAGACAGAGGCAGGACCACTTAGAATTATATATAAAAAAAAACTGAGCAGCACTAGTAAACCTTTAACAGGCATGTGGTCATCAGGGTTATTAGATATTGTTACAAATCCATTAGTGATAAAAGGTTCACTATTATTAATCAGCTGTATTGCAGCCGTACATTGTTTTCAGGGCTTTTTTTCCTTTGTTGTTCTACTTTAAAATAATTCAGAGATGGCACAGTCAAAATTTTGTCCAAACCAGAGTTTTCAAATTCCGTTTTACTGAAGGACAAAAAATAGAACTTTATATAGTATACCCAGCCTGGGCTGGAATATAGCAACAAACTACTACTGCCACACTTTATTTACAAACGAGGCACACAGGTACCTTTCTGTTCACCACAACTATATACTGTATATATATATTCTGCAGATTTATATTCTATTTTTATTTTAATCAGCTTTTATCCGGTTGGACATTGCAGTTGGTTAGGAAAGACATTAGCAACCACAGTACTGTTATCAGCATTGAGAGAAATAATTAAATCAGAATATAAAGTCGAGGACAGTGTTAGATACAGTACAGGCAAGAATTTGTTGCTAAGTAAAAGTACATTTTTAAGGATTACATTTTCATGAAATGTTCTCAGTCCACAAAGGCTTTGGTGTGTGTGTGGGTGTGGGAGAGTTTCAGCTGTTTTTGCTCATTTATGTAGCTCATGATTTGTTTAGGAGGTGAATTTCTAAGATCCTCAGGCAGAATTAAATCTCTTTTGAGAAGCACAAGATCTATCAAAAAGGTTCTCTTTTTCAAACAAACTCAACAAAAGTCTGATTTCTCTATTTTTAACGCTTTCTAAAACTTTTGTTAGTATGCCCCAGGAATGAAGTCATAAATGTACAAACAGTTTTCACAGAATTATTATTCATACTACAGAAAGAGCAAAAAATGCTTCTTGCACTTTCCCAGTCAATTTGCAATGGAACAGCAATGTCCAGACATTATCTGGTCAATGCAACCTATGTAGTTGCAACATGCTTAAAGATCGTACAATATTTGTCAACTTTAGTTCCTCTGAGAAGAGGAACTAAATGAATGTCTGCTAACCTCACACATACTGTATGAGAAAAGCATGGGTTTAAAAAGATAGCAACCAAAACCTGAGACATAAGTTCATGCAATTTAACTTTTCCAAACTCTTTCCTTCTACTTATGTATAATTTTTTCTCAGGTTCTGTAACCTTCAGCTGTTGTAGTTTTAAGCTGCTTTATGTCCGACCTCAGTAAGCTTCAAGATCAAGTCAGTCCAGGTCTGTGACTGTAGTACTCTCTGCTATCTCACCAGGCTGTGCTCTTCTTACATTATAGCATGGCGTACAACTGTAGCCCCTCCAGGTTGCATGGCTTCCACAGCAGCATGGTAAAAAATAAAGTAAATCAGCAAAGTAGCTAAAAGCTTCAGTGAAATATAAATGAGAAAGCTAAATATAATTAGGGGTCAGTATCAATAGTGACAATAATGCATAAATCTAAAAGAAAAATTAACATACATAGAAAACAAATTTAAAGAAAATACATAAGATACTATGCTATTTCTTGAAATACACTAAGCAAATAGACTAGCAATAGGCAAGCAAGTGGATATAATTAGTGCATATAAATACATACATGAATGAAATAAATGCTTTTATACAAAGCCCCCTATTTTAAAAGAAGGCAGGCACCGCTTCACCAAAGACGTAAGACAGACCAGTGGCACTTACATCTCACATCATGAAGACCTTTGAGAGGCTGGCAATGGATTATATGATTTCTGCTGTGGTAGACCACTTGAACCCACTGCAGTTTGTCTAACTGACTAAGATTAGAGTGGAGGATGCAATTATCTGTCTGCTCCACAAGACTTATTCTCACCTGGAGAAAGCTTGTAGCTCATTTGCCTTATCTCTACATTCATAGTATAAGTCAGGATTTATTTACTCATTTTTTGTGATCGGAGTCTGGAGTACAAGATTCAGGGCAGGTGACATCTACATGTGTGTTGCTCAGTCTTTAATAGTCTTTAATATGAAAGTATATGTCTTGAAAGACTGCCATAGATATGTTTGTGAAACTGTAAATGTACTTAACAATAAAGCTGTTTCTGTCAGACATCTTGTAAGGAAGGAGTGGTCATTTAGTTGGAATGAGTCATATCAAGGTAGGAATTGAAAAGGTTAATATGTGACTACAGTTCCATTATAATTGGAGGATGATTGGAGATTAGGATAGCTTCATAATTATTACACCTAACAATGAAGGCATAATCAGTTTAAGAGACTTTAGCACTAAAGAGGCAGATGTGCAAGTGGTGGAAAATATCTTTGTGTTGCATATTTTATAAGTCTTCAATAAATCATGGATTGCTAATGCAGTCATATAAAATAATTACCTGTATTAATAATCACCATTTGGGTCAAAAATCCGCTTTAAGTGCATATGCAAATGCATATGTTGGGGAAGGAAGGCACTTAAACTCAGACTAATTGCAAATGAGAGTATTCAGGTAAGATACAAGCACCTGCTCTGTACTATATTTCAGCTACAGCCTCATAGTGAACTCAATGATCAACTGTAAATTGAGAATCTAAAAAAAGAATGGTCTTGGCTATCAAGGTGCCTGTTCCTCTGTAAATTGAAATTTACAATTGAATGTCTGTCATGTCCATCTTCAGTCTAAAGTGGCATCCAGTGTGTAAGTGAGTATATTGTAGAGGATCGATAGCTCCCTTAGATTATTGAAGTTAGAAAGAGTGTCACAGGACTTAATCACAAAGTAAATCAAAATAACTTAAGTACAGTTAGCCACTGGATCTGATATATGGTTTAATTTCAGGTATGTTAAATACTGTAAATTAGCCGACACCCGCCGTAGCATATGGCGGTATAAGAATAGGAACGGAAAACGGTGAGAAAGGAATTCAGAAATCAAGAAGAAACAAATACTTCTTGAAATACACAGTTGTGAATAGATGTTGCCATGTATTGATAGTACTCCTGACTTGTTGTGATAACTCGACTTGCGTTGGAAAGAACAACAGGAAGAACGTCTCCAAATCTGTCCCAATGTGATGCAACGAAATCTGCTGCCGTATGTCATAGTGAGAGTGCATTGCCTTTGTCAACCGTTTGTGTCAAGAAATAACCCACTGATAGAAACGGGCAGTTGCCGGATCCCGGAATAGAGATGACGTTGTACAAAAACCTTTTCGACAGAGAAGATACTGTCGTTCATTTTATAACAAAGGCTTGGGAAACAACTGCTGCAGTATAATGAAAATACGAAGGAGCGAAACCAATAGCAAGGAGCAAAACCAATGCCAATGATTGACAGAGTACCTTTCTGTAGCAGGCTACGGAAAAGACTCCCAGGCGCACACATGATTGAAGTGAAAGGTCACGCGGTCAGGCTAGATATAGGGCGGTGACGTGACACCAATGAGATCATGAGAGAGGAGCGGGGAACGCGGTAGTCCGAAGGAGGAATAGGAATTGAGAAAAGTGGCGTGGGGGTGTATGGGAGGCCTCAGGCAGCATGGAGAAGGGTTTGGAAGAGCAGGAATAGGAATCGAGAAATGGCGTGTCGGCTGCATGTGGGCGGGACCGGTTTTGAAGAGGAGCTGCAGGCAGCGTGGGGAAAGGTTTAGAAGAGGATGAATAGCAGTCGAGAAATGCCGTGTTGGCTGCGTGTGGGTCAGGACCACTTTTGAACAAGAAGCACGATGAACCAGAAGAGAAATATATATATGAGAGAGTGGAAATTTGTATGGCCGTTTAAACTTGAAATGGAAAGCTCCTGCTTCTTGTGATTCAAAGGGCTTTTAAAATCTCCAACAAATTATATAGTTTCAAAACTAAAATTAAAAAAATATATCTGGATTCAATATTTGGATAATTTTACTAACCAAATAAACCTGATAGAATCAAGTGTGTCTTCTTATGTTACATTTTCACGTTTTATTCTTCTTTTGGAATTTACAAATGTAAAAATGTAAAAAAAAAAAATTGAGATATATAATATACACACACACACACACAGGCAGTCCCCGGGTTACATACAAGATAGGGACTGTAGGTTTGTACTTAAGTTGAATTTGTATGTAAGTCGGAACAGGTACATTATTTTAATAAATACTATTGTTGACCAACTGTAACCAAGTGCTGTGCCAATGAATGATGGAGTTTCACCTCTCTCTGACCTTTTTATTATTTCTACTTTATTTTCAATGGTGATGGTTTTTCTCTTCTTTACTGTATCACCAGCACTTGCATCAGATTTGTGTTTCAGAGACATTCTTGAAGGGTGAAGACAAAAGGTTAAGATGAGCTCTTTGCACAGCACTGTACAGCTATCACAGCAGGCAGGCATCACTTGTCAGCATGTCTGGTGTACTGACAAGAGACAACTTTCTGCTATGTATGTAACAGTACAAGCAGGCTTGCTATTGAGAATGAATGGAAGTAGCAAGGGCGGTTCACTACCCACCCACCACACGGTCACCTCCACTACAGTATGCAGCCTGCAGCGTGCATCTGCCCACCGAGAACGAACACGGTGCGGCCAAAGGTGTGTAGTAAATCGCCCACCACCGCCCCCATTCGACAGGCAGCCACCCGAAGCACACTACAATGCTACCCCCACCGCCCCGTTCACCCTCAATGGCCTCCGTTCAGCCACAACTGGGTCACCGCTTGCAGCATTACCAGCCGCCCACCGAAAATGATTCGGGGGAGCCGTGAGTAGTGGGCAGGCAGTGAAACGCCCTACACCGCTCCATCCAGCCTGCGTCCAGTCAGGAGCAGTAGCTGCGGCGGCGTAGTGGGCAGACAGCGAACTGCCCCATTAAGCCTCCATCCTGCACACGAGCGATAGCTGTGGTCCCAGTAACTATGGACCACGGGTCACCGCTCACTTGCCGCCAGGAGCTGCCCGAGGGACACAGGGACACTATACTGCGTGAGCAGTGAAATTGCACCTCTCCAGCCACTACTTTCAGCGTCATCTGGCCAAAGATGACGGAGCAGCAGTTAATGAGGCGCATGCGTCACAGCTGCGGCCTTGTTCGTAAGTCGTAGGTCAGATGTCCGTAACCTGGGGACTACCCGTATATATAAATTGTTTTTATATTGTGTATATATATATATAATATAATATAATATAATGTAGAGATAGAGATATATAGATAGATATTAGCACTTCCACTTTTTCAGTCCCAACTCCAAGTTTAAGCTGGATAAAATCACCATGCATTGAAAGCTTTCCATATTGTAAGAACTGAAGTTGCTGCCTTTGGAGGTTAATATAAATAAATATTTGCAAATAAAAGAAATAATGGTATTACTCTTAACACTGTGCTGCACAGTGTCATTGTGGATAGAGTGGTCTTTCTTGCTTGTTTTCATTAAATTTTTAAAGTACAACTTAGTAAGATAATGTCAGAATATCTATGCTAATTGGAGGTATATTTATTAATTTCTAAAAGGATTTACATGTTCTCAAGAGTTCTCCCCCCCCCCCCCCCCATGAGTCCAGTGATTTTTCTTAGACTAGAGCATGTCCACTTAAAGCCAACATCACTGTACATATTTACAAATACAGTTAAAACGCAAAATAACACGGAGTAAAACACAAACCACAAAATTAAACACATAATATATGCATATTGTCTAAGTTTTAATTTTTTTTATTTATTAATAATTTAAATTATAAAAACTGAATTCCGGAATGCAGGTGGTGCAGATGAATGTCTACATCTCTGTTAAGTCTGCTGTCTTAACAGGCCTTGTGTGCCACTAAAAGCCTAGCCAAATGTACAATGCCTATTCTGTCTGACATGAATAAACGTCAGCCTGGGGGACTGTTTTGGGACAAGTGTTAAAGGACAAATCACACGAGAAGAATTCTGAGCACAATACTACCTAACAGCTTAATACTGGGTAGGCAGAAATTCACCAAATAATAGTCACACTTTGAGGTAGTAAGACTTTTGATTGGAGTTCGGCAACTTGTTCCACCAGCTAAGAAATGCACATTAAAAGAGTCTGGACTGAGATTTGATACCACACATAAATGACATCAATAGACCTGAGTGCTTGAGTAGGAGCACAGGACCTCACAAATTTCTCCTTATACATACAGTAGGTGCTGACCCATTGACTACATTGATAGCAAACATCTAGGATTTGAACCCAATACATGCCACTACAGAAAGCCAGTGTAGTGATCTGAAAAGAAGAGTCACATGTGCCCACCTTGGGTGGCTGAACACCAGACATACTGCTGCATTCTGAATAATCTGCAGCTGCTTGGTGAAAATATCGGTCTATTAATTAATTGTTGAGCTATGGCCGGTTGATAACTGAGGAGAGGAAAACAAAACCTCCAGTTAGTAGCGTCCCTGGAGAGAGTAAACCAAACCTCTGTTGTATCCATGGTTAATTATAACTGTGAAAGTCAGTATCCTGGAGACCTTGGCAAACTGGTTTCCCTTCTGCTCCAAGCCATTTTACAGTATATGTTATGCTGGGCTTAAAGAATCCATTCATTGATTTCAAGGCTTCCAGTATCTGAAATGTCTTTCCGTGAACAGGAAAACAGCTTTGTAATCCAACAGCGACAACCGAGTAACAAATTAGAATAGATAGATACAACTTTATTTGTCCTCCAGGTTAATTTTGACTCTTTACATAAGCTCAATAAATAAATAAATGATATTGTTATATGACAAACAACGACTCCCTTTTAAATGTATATGAGAAAGACTAAAAAGAAAGAACTTTCTGACTTTGCATGAGTTGGCAGTTGCAGTCCCAGGCAGGTGAGTTAACATTGGTTTAAATGAGCCTCAATAGCCTTTCTTGACATACTTCTTCTGTATAATTTGTTGGCTGAATTACTCAGTGCTGATACGTCAGAAACAGGATGTGCAGCATTTTTCATAATGATAGTAAAGGAGACAATGAAAACAAAACTACAACCTTCAGTTTGTTAAGAATGTGTCTCATAATTGAGCCTGCTGTTTTAATTAGCTTGTTGATTCAGTGGGCTTCCCTTGAAGTGATGTCTCTTAAGAAAAGAGTCTATTGTTTCCTTTCTTATATAAATACAAAGAAGAGAAACGGAATAGAGAAAAGTTAGCAATGGTTCATCTTATTGAAATACTTGTATTTTTGTAAATATGACCAACAAAATCAGATACAATATGTACATCTAATGAGCATCTCTAGTCAGGATATGCAAGACTAAAGTAGTAAGTATAGATAAAATATGTACATCTAATGAGCATCTCTAGTCAGGATTTGCAAGACTAAAGTAGTAAGTATTCAGCATGGATTTAAAAGCTGAGGCTAAAGGGACATCTCATATATAATCAGGGATATCATTCCACATCTTTGTTGCCCTGTATGTAAAAGCTCACCGTTATTTTATTAATCCTTGGAATCTTTAGTAGGCTGGTATGTTGATAAACAGGGCCTTAAGCATTTAAGGCTTTACACGTAAGAAAGAGAATTTTGAAATTGGGTCTAAACTTTACTGGAGGTGAGTGTAAAGACCGGAGAACAGGAATGATTTGGTCATACTTTCTTAGCTGTTGTAGCACTTTTTGCAGTAGAATTTTGAATTAACTTAGAACTGCATAAAGAATGTGTTCTAAAAGACATGATCTTGTCAAAGATAATGTCTAAGTTGCTGATTTAGTAAAACTGTTAGTCCAATGGAGTTAAAAATTGGCAGCGATATTGTCCCGGCCTGCATCATTCCCTCCATTAACTAACATTTCAGTTCTTTCTGTATTGAGATACAAGTACCGGTAGTTATCATCCATCCTCTCAAAATAATAATAATAATACATTTTATTTAATAGGTGCCTTTCTTGGCACTAAAGGTCACGTTACTATGAATTAAACAACAGTAAAAAAGATATAAACAAATATGACAATAAAGTCAAATGGCAATAAAGGTAAAGAAGCAGTAACAAACATCAAATGTAACTAACTGGCTGTAACAGTGAAAAACTCATAATTGGTTTGCCAGTTTGAAAATATGTTTTGAGGACAGTGTTAAATTCAGTTTTTGAGCCAAACTGATAGATATGAGAGGACGAGAATTACAGGGTTTAGGGGCACTATGGAAAAAATGCTTTAGCTCCCATAGAATAATGAGTGAGCCAGAGGGAGTGTAAGTCTGTAGGAGATCAGTAAGGTAGGGAGGAGCAATAGTATAGAGAGCTTTAAATGTTAAGAGCAGTATTTTGTATTGTATTCAGTAGTAAACAGGTAGGCAGTGATGTTGGGAGAGAATAGGTGTAATATGTTCAGTGGATTTAGAACAGATAATTATCCTAGCATAAGAATTTTGTATAAGTTGTAAGTGATGGATAAGTTTTTTAGGGATGTCAAATAGAATAGCATTACAGTAATCTATACATGAAGTGACTAAGGCATTAACCAGTAATTCAGTGCTGTGTTGTGTAAGAACTGGACAAAGTCATCCATGCCTTTATGTCTTGGAGACATAACAGAAGTGGATTTAGTGGAGAGATAAAGCTGTGTGTCATCAGCATAACAATGAAATGTAATACCATGATGTTGAAAGGTATTACTTATTGGGAAGATGTAGATGAGAAAAAGACACGGTTCCAAAACAGAGCCCTGTGGAATTCCTTGAGTAACGACTGCATTATCCAACTTAAAACCCTCTTCTTGAACAAACTGCCTCCTTTCAGTGAGGTAAGAAGGAAACCATTGATGGACAAGACCACAGACTCCAAAACTAGCTAGATGTTTTAAAAGTATCTGATGTGATGTGGTATCAAGTGCAGAGATGAGATCAAGAAGTACAAGAACTGATAAAAGTCCCATGTCAGTTGCCCAGAGAAAATCATTTGTGATTTTGACCAGGGCAGTTTCTGTGCTGTGTTTAGGATGAAAGCCAGACTGAAACTGTTCAAAAAGGTTATTTTTTGAAAGGTGGAACTGAAGTTTAGAAGCAACTATCTTTTTCGAGTATTTTTGATATGATTGGAAGATTTGAAATAGGCTGGTAGTTATTAAGGATATTAGGGTCTAAGCCAAGTTTTTTCAGGATTGGAGTAATTGAAGCCATTTTTAATGAGAAGGGGACCATTCCAGTAGTAAGGGAAGAGTTAATTATAGTAGTTATCATGAGGGAGATATTTGATAAACAGGACTTAACAAGGCTTGTAGGGATAGGATCCATTTGGCAAGTGGAAGAATTAGATTTTGTTATAAACTCCGAGATATCATTTTTAGCTGGTGGACTGAACTCTGAGAATAAGGTGATGGATAAGGGAATATGGATGATAGTTGGAAGTGTGACATTTTCTGCAGAAATAGAAGAAGCAAGTTGCTGGTGGATTTTTTTCAATTTTTGAGTTGAAGAAATCCAAAAAAGTACAGCAATGTTCAACAGTGAGGTTATGGTGAATGCCATTTTTTGGTGGTGAAATTAGCCTGTTCATTGTGGAAAACAGAGCTCTAGTATTTTTTCCTCCTGTATAAATAATGTTAGAATAGTATATAGTTTTGGCTGCAAAGAGAGCATTTTTGCAGTTTAATATACAGTATAATCTGAATACATTTACTTATGTACAACAAGACCCGTCTTTTTAGCTAGATGCTCCAATTGTCTGCCCATCATGGCCTTGAGTTGACAGAGTTCAGGTGTGAACCAGGGAGCAGTGTGAACAAATGAAACAGTATCTGTTTTTAATGGGACAGAAGTATGAAACAGTATACAGTAATTCACAATAGCGATTAGTAATGTACTGGTTATTTGATTTTGTGTTAGGCTTGTACTAGCACCAGAATAGCCTTATGTCCGTACAATAGGAATTCTTTTTACTGATTTAGTACTGAATTATAGTGTCATGTGTATGGTATATTTTTTATAATCAAACTTTTAACCCTTTAACACTGTCTAGGGAAACTAGTGTAGGTGACAAATATTGTACATTTTCTGATTTAACCGCCAGTGAGTTAAAAATATCAGATAGTTTCATGAGCAAAAGATGTGTATGTTAGCAGGAAAAACAAGCAGTTATAATTAGCGGAAGAATTCAGTACAAGGATTAAAAAAAGCCCCACAGGACACGCAAAGATAGCAAAAGCAAAAGAAAAATGTTGCCAATAAACATCAGGTTAAGTTTCAAATAAGTGTCAAATAGTGAGATTCAGTCATATTTTCCACTACAGTAACAGCTTTACTTGAAAATAAACCTGTGTTGGAAAAAACAGTTAAAGAATAAACAACACTTAAATGTATAATAAGATACCTGTTTTGTGGCTCAAAGAAAAACTAAACCTTATATGCTAATAATTGTCACTCTTGGATCCCTGTTAGCTAGAGAGTATCTTGAATACATCCATCTTAATGCTGAATATAGTATGTGTTTTTTTTCATCATGACTAACTAAATATGAAGGGCAATTCTTTGATCTCTAAGTTTGTTTTAGCTAAAGAATGTTTTCCCAAATCTACAAATATTATTTGGGGTCATAGTCAAACAATACCCATAGTAATTTAACGTTTTACAAATGTTTAGCTATGTACAAAATGCACCCAGCAGAGATCACTTGCGACTAAGGTAGAAATTAACATAGCAGTGATTCTGTCATTGACCTTTGTAGAATACCTCTTTTGACTTCAGTTCTAAAAATGCTCTTCATACTTTTATGTTATCTTGTATGTGACAGAGTGCTGCTCCTTAAATCCCAGCATCTGGTAGGTAAATGATTGGCCTCAATTGTGCTATCTTATCAAAAGCCTTTTGAAAGTTAAGATATCCATCCATCCATTATCCAACCCGTTATATCCCAACTACAGGGTCACGGGGGTCCGCTGGAGCCAATCCCAGCCAACACAGGGCGCAAGGCAAGAAACAAGCCCCGGGCAGGGTGCCAGCCCACTGCAGGGCACACACCCACACCAAGCACACAGTAGGGACAATTTAGAATCGCCATTGCACCTAACCTGCATGTCTTTGGACTGTGGGAGGAAACCCACGCAGACACGGGGAGAACATGCAAACTCCACGCAGGGCGGACCCGGGAAGTGAACCCGGGACTCCTAACTGCGAGGCAGCAGCGCTAAGTTAAGATATTGTATGTAATATTGTATGCCACATTTTAAAGAAATGCTTAATTGCTTCCTCTTAAAGCCCCATTTTATAACATTTTGCATTATTTTTCATTTGTAGACTTTATGTAATCTTTGAGAATTGAGGACAGTCTGACATGCTCCCTTGACATCTAGATGGACAGTTTGAAATATCCTGTGTTTCAGTCAGACTAGTCTGCAACTTGCTTGGACAAATTCAAATGGGTTTGATTTTACCCAAAGCGTGGCTGGTGGTGGGGCTTTTTTGTGTGAAAGAGCTGAAAACCAAAGAGTACTCACACATACATTCAAGCAGCGGAAAGGAATGAAGAAAAGGAAGGAGAAGAATGACTCGTCTGTTTGCTGTGTCATGTTTGTCATACCACAACAAAAATGAAAAGCAAGGAAAAAAAGTCCCAAATTATGGATGGACTTCCCATACATGGAAAGCATTTGCACAGGCACTGGTGCTGTCAGGCAGCACCTCCATTAGCTGATGAAATTTAAAACTGAAAATTTAAATACTGTTTTGAAAAGACATCATAGAGTTATGAAGTTTGTCATCCGTTTGTTTTCCTAATCATATAGTTTGACATCCTCAAGACAACATGATCTAGCAACTATAACCTTTTAAGTCTGAACTGCTCTCTGACTATAAGTCATCAAATGTGCCAGTGGCATATTAGTGAAACACAATCATCCAAATCCTTACCCCTTGACATTTCTCTGCTCTATAGCAAAAAATGTATTAGCAGATGCTCAGTCTTGTCTTTTAATTGCTTTCATTAATTGTCAAGTGATGCATATCCACGTAACTGCTCTGAAGTTAACTGGGTTGGCCCAATTAGATTTTCATATAGTAGTACACTTTCTAGCATTTAGATACTGGAAGTTCCCCATGTATTGAGCAATGTCATAAAATGCTTATGGAAAGAGTGTTGTTTTTTTTTTTTTTTTTTTTTTTTTACCATTTTTTTCCCTTGATCACTAAATGGTAAATCTAATGTTATTTATTTCAGTAATGCCACTTACCGGTAGTTATTTATAGTCTCAAAATGGTTAAGTATTTGTTGGTTATGAATAATTGCATGTCAGTGAACTCTTTACAGGCGAAAACCACAAACATGTGAATTAAGGGTTATTTCATTTTCTTTTCATTTCCTTAACAAGCTTGAGTTGTATCTTGATTAAAAATATTACTACTACCACCGGTACTAATACTGCTACTACTACAGTAGACTTAATGCAGTAGTAATGGGGAAAATGAAAGGTTATCCTTTTCATTATTAACAATGTTCATTTAATTTTGTATTTTGGCATTTCTCCTTTACTTTAAGTGTTGCTTTCCTATTATTCACAGGCTGTATGTTCAGTTCTTGTGGGTGGTATTTGTAGAACTTACACAATTTGATTTTTCATAAAGTAAGGTTAGAAAAACCTGTCACACAGTACAGTATTAACAGTCACTCTTTGATTTATTTCAGAATAACCTTAATATTCAATTATGCATCGTATATATATTTTTATCTCTTCAGAGCCATTTGCTTAATGCTTGTTTTTTGTAAGACATTTTTGCCATGTGTTGAAACTATAGGAACATTTCATGATTGCAGACAAAATTAAGTGTAACCTCTTGTCTTGTGCTTATTGCAGTGGAGAAAGTGGAGCAGGAAAGACTGAAAGCACTAAACTGCTTCTAAGGCAGATCATGGAATTGTGCAAAGCAAACTCGCAGCTTGAGCGGCAGATACTGCAGGTAGGTACAGAGAGGAATGTGTTTGTTGTGAATAAAATAAATGCTGAACTAAAAAGCTACTAAACTAAAAAGTAAAATTTAAAAGTCTTACCTGTTTTCCTTTCTAATGTACACTCTTGTTAGGCACATTAAAATAGAAAGGGATGCCTTTAGATTTGTGAATTGTTGATGTATTTTCTCTGAATATATATTTATGTCATGATGCATAACTTCAAACGTAAAAACTGCATTTTACAATGTCATAGTTAAAAACTTTGTCCTAATAGGTTTGAAGTGACAGCAGTAACTTTCATAGAGAGCAGATTCTAACTGAAACGATGTTTTAAAAAAAAATTTTTTTCCTGTATAGTTAGTTGATTGTGGATGTCTTTATGGCTTTATGGTTGTTCATATGTCTTAAACAAAAATATTGAAAGAAAAAAACAATGGAGAAGTAAAAACAGTGTCTCAATTTAAAAATTCTCAAATTAAAATTGTTGGCTGCAACTGACCATGATGGATAAGCGGGTTATCGTGGTTCTTATTGCAAATGAAAGCATCTGAAAACTCTTTAAGCTGCAGGTAATGCAGCTATGAGGTTGTGTTTAGTGTAATGTAAATAATACGTTTATTCACTGTATGCCTGTATGACTTACAAAGTTACTCTTAAATAGCAGCTTTACTCTTTGATTCATTACCTTTACTGTCATAAAGATCCTTTAAATTGCTTGTTTTGACTTCAAACAGCAGGAATGGTTAACGTATGTGTAGAAGTTCATGCAAGACACTGATGTAACTAGGGACATGTTCCCATCCGCTTGTGTGCCTCAGGTGGCATTTCAGTAACTGCATTTGGGATTTGTTGTACTATCAAGAAAGAGGAAAGCATTTAATATGTGCAAATTGAAGTAAATTCTCTTAAGGTAAATTTGAAACAGTTAATTATTCAGTAATGAAAATCGCACAAAATGTTGACATTTAAATGGACACTTTTGAAATTCTCCCAATACTTTTAAATTAGTTTTTTTTTTCTTTCAAATTTTAACCATTTATATAGCCATTATATGTGAGGTATCTAAATGGAATTTTAACTTTTGTGACAGATTTGATTTTTTGAGTAATATATGTACCGAGTTTCAACAAAATTTGGCCATTGGGGTGGTTTCCACCTTGCATATGAATACTCAAATAAAATTATTCATGCATTAGTTTTGTTTTGAGAGCCACATTCTCTGTAACGTGTAGAGGATGGAACATAACTTCATTATAAAACACCAGAACATTTCATAAAGGAAGTATTGGGCAAATTAAATAACTTGATCTATCTAATTTACAGCCGTACAATTCTTTTTTTATTTTGTATAAAATTACAAAACTGTGTGCTAGTTTTCATGGGCCTCACCTGGTGTGGGAAATCACCTTGTGTGACATTTAGTTCAGTAACATTTTCCTGAACTAAACAAGTCAGCCTCTATCAATTTTTTTTTTCTAGTGATGCTCCAAAAAATCAGTTGCTGATCTAAAACCAGATGACCCCCCACCACCAAATGACTCCAATGGTGATTGGTACATTTATCAATCTCAAATAACATTTTTTTTTTTAAATATTCTTGACCAGAAGACAGACTTGGTTAAATGCTAATTAAGAGTGCCAAAGCAAAATCTGTCCTTTCTATCATCAAAACATTAATGCTAAGCAGAAATTTTAAGACAAAAACAAAGCAAAGGCTTCAATAACAGAGTATTTCATATCAAAGCACACATTTGTTTTTATTTGTGGTTTTGGATGACCGGGAAATGTACAGCACCAACCTTTAAACCAAAATGTGCAGCCTCTGTCATCTCTAGGTAGCATATCCACAGCAACCCGAAACAAATATGGCAAAACCCATAATTAAACGATAATGGCATTTTAGAGAGACAAACAATACTTATGAACACAAAATATATTTCCTAAGTCATAATTTAAATGCCAAAATTGGATACTTTATGAATAAAAAAGTTTTATAGAAAAGTAAAAAGAAATGAAACAGATGCCAAAAAAGGTCAGAAAAATGTAAAAATAATTCTGTATCATAACAGTGGGGGTGATTGTGGCCGGGGCCACTTTTTGCTAATTACATTGTGTTTTGTTATAATTTATAGAGCAAGAATCATACCAAGTTTTGACATTGTGTGTTGGTCAAGTGTGCATTTGAGAGTTCCATTGCACTTGTTCACATGACAGTAAATCTGAATTAAAAGGATTACACTACATTACATTTTTTTGTCAAAACAGGTAGATTTTTGAAGGAGCCATGGCCACTTGAATGCTAGTACTAAGGCAGTTCTGAACCCATATCATTTTGTCATTTTCAACCAGGTGCCGGAAACACCTGCAGGGTCGCACTACTTTTGCAACAGGAACACTAGGCTAGAACACTTGTATTGACCTATGATGCACTTCCCATGCTGCCACCTATTGGGCTTTCATAATTAGACTTGCACAGTACCCACACCCCTTTTTGAAAAGGCAACATAGAACTGTTTAATACTACTGAGGAAAATGTGCTTCCGTTTTTAGATAAGGTGGTGTTCCCACCACCTGCAATAACCCTCCGTGGTCTCATACTTTCTCTCAGGTTAAGGTTTGATGCACCTTTTGTCCACTGGACCTCCCGCTCCCTAGCATACTGGTATAAAACTGTGCCATGCCTTGACACTTTTACATTCTGTGGTACTCGGACGGGGCTCATGCCTGGCCGGGACGCCCAGGAAGGCAGGAGGAGGGCTCATTCCTCCTCCAGACCGTGAGGGGGCGTCTGCCCTGGTTGTATTGCGGGCCACGGGTACAGAGCTTGGAAGCCCAACCCTGTAGGGGCCCGTGGTCACCGCCAGGGAGCGTCCCCCTGCCTGAAGGACCCTGGACCCCAGTACTTCCGCCACACCAGGAAGTGCTGGGGGGAAGAAGAGTGCTTCCGGGAGGACAGCCGGCATTTCCGCCACACTGGGGCGTGTCCATGGGATTGCCGGTGCACACCTGGAGCACATCCAGGTATGGATAAAAGGTCAGGTTGAAGCAGGACAAGGTGTTAGAAAGAGAGAAGGAGGCGGTCCGAAGAGGCAGAGTGGTTGGCCTGGACTTTGGGGAAGATTGGGGTTTGTGGCACAATAATTGTAAATAGTAGGGTAAATAAACGTGTGTTGGGTGACATGAGTGTGTCTGCCTGTCTGTGTCCGGGCCAGTCTCCACAATTCACTTAACATTTTACACTTGCCACGAAAAAGGTTTGAACTCTACAAATGATTTTAACTTCAGTTGGTTTGAAGTTATTAACATAGCTGTCACCTTTTATACAGGCACACTATATAAAATCTTTCTGTCTACCTATCTGCCTAGCTATTAATCCTGCCATTCTTGCTGTGAGTGCTTTTTAAATAACTTTCCAATCTGCATTGCCCTCCTTCCACTACATTTATTTGCTAAATCTTAAGTATCATGTGTAAACCATATTGAAATAAAAGAAAAACTGAATTACAAATGCTTTTAATGAACATGTTACTGAGGGTATGGTTAGTAAAAGAATAGTAAGTCAAGTTAGAAATATTTTTATTTTTTTATTTCTTAAACATATGTTTTTTATTTAGAGAATGATTCAAAGGATGTGTGAATTGAAGAGACCACATTAAAGTCAAGAAAAACTTTTTGTTTTTTTTGGTAAAACTTAATTTTTGCTTTTATGCATGGTTGTTCTGGCTTAATTAATGGAAAGTGAAAATAAACTTAAAAATAAAGTTCCCAATGGTAAAAGTGTAAGTGTAAATTAAGCCATATACGTTTTTTCTATTTTGTTAATTATGCTTAATTGTGGAATTTTCTGCTATAGTAGTAAACTTTTTAATCTTTTTTTGTGGCATAATGGCTTTTCAGTGATGATATACTGTATTTCTCTCACTCCAGAGCTCTAAAAATGCTCATCAGTTAATACATAAATAGACTGCTATATCACAACGGTCTGTGCGTTTTCCACAACATTATGTTCACTTTTAAGTCCCATTGACCTCCGTTCATTTTACTTTGTTTAAAAAGTCTGTTTAAATGTTTAAACTCTGCTTTTAATGTAAAGTAAATTTTGTAGCTTGAAAAACACTTCTGTTTGATCATCCTTGCCACACAACTGATTGCTCCCACTTTTTCAGGGGAATTGCACTTTGACATTTTCAAAATAAATAAGGAGCAGACCATTTTTTTGCTTCTTTCCTTACTTTACCGATCTGTGTAATATTTTATTGGCAGATGTTGTACTTGGTTTTATTCTAACTAAGAAGCTGAAAACAATTTTGAAATCTCAGTAAATATTTTAAACATTGCAGTAATATGAACGAAGACTTTAAAATCAAACTTGAGAAATGGCAGGTATCACAAAGCATCACGAGACAGTCTTCAGACTCCAACTGAGGTACATATTCTGTAGTAAAAAGTAATAAAGTATCTCTTCAAATCTTACAAGTTGCCCTTATCCATTTGAGCTGAAACTTGAAAACTAATATTAAAAAGAATCTACAAACTGAAAACTTAAAGCTATGTAATAACATTTATTTGTATAGCACGTTTTCATACAAATGTAGCTCAAAGAGCTTTACAAGATGAAGAAAGAAAAAAGAAAAAATATAAAAATTAGGCAATACTAATTAACAAAGAATAAAAGTAAGGTCCGATGGTCAGGGTGGACAGAAAAAGCAAAAAAAAAAAAAAAAAACTCCAGAGTGCTGGAGAGAAAAAAACAAAACAAAATCTGCAGAGGTTCCAAGTCCATGAGATCGCACAGCCTCAACTAGGCATTCTACCTAACATAAATGATCTAAATCAGTCCTCATGGTTTTCCGGCATGGATTAGTTGCAATCGATTGATGTCTTTTTTGGGTAGATGTGTGTGTTGCAGTAATCTAGTCAACCTAAAACAAAAGCGTGAACTAATTTTTCTGCATCTTGCAAAGTTATAAGGGGTCTAATTTTTGCTGCACAGCATTTAAGTGGAAAAAATGCTTTACTAGTTATCTGATTAATATGTGATTTAAAATTTAGGTCAGAGTCAATAATTACCCCTAAATTTTTTACCTCTGTTTTAACTTTCAAGCCTAATGGATCAAGTTTATTTCTAATACCCTCATATATCCATTTTTGCCAGTCACTAAGGTTTCCAATTTCTCCTTATTTAGTTTGAAAAAATTACTACTTATCCACTCAGAAACACAAGTAAGACATTGTGTCAGTGAGACGAGAGTCGGAGTCATCAGGCACTATTGATGAAGACTCAGGATAGATCCTTGTGGAACACCATATAAAATATCATGTGTCTTTGAAGTATAATTACCACAACTAACAAATAATTTTCTACCTGTCAAGTAAGACTCAAACCAATTTAAGACACTGCCAGAGAGGGTCACCCACTGACTAATAAAAGTATTGTGATCAATGGTATCAAATGCAGCACTCGGATCTAAGAGGATGAGAACAGATAAATGGTCTCTGTCTGCATTTACCCACAAGTCATTTACTACTTTAACGAGTGCAGTTTCTCTACTGTGATTTGTTCTAAAACCTGACTAAAACTTAGAACAGCATGATTATTCAAGTGATCATTTAGCTGCATAATGACTGCCTTTTCTAAGATATTGCTTAAGAAAGGCAGGTTAGAAATAGGTCTAAAATTTTCAAAAACAGGAGTAGAGATTAACAACAGCAGTCTTAAGACAGTCTGGGAAGACCCCCATATCTAATGATGAACTTACTATGTCAAGAACACTCTGTTAGCACATCAGCAACTTCTTTGAAAAAAACTTGTTGGTATTGGGTCAAGGAAGCAAGTGGAGGATCTCAGTTGAGAAATTGTTTCATATAAATCGGGTAAATCTATTCTGGTGAAAGAATTTAACTTGCTTAAAATGGAATACAGTAATCCCTCCTCGATCGCGGGGGTTGCGTTCCAGAACCCCACCGCGAAAGGTGAAAATCCACGAAGTAGAAACCATATGTTTATATGGTTATTTTTATATTGTCATGCTTGGGTCACAGATTTGCACAGAAACACAGAAGGTTGTAGAGAGACAGGAACTTTATTCAAACACTGCAAACAAACATTTGTCTCTTTTTCAAAAGTTTAAACTGTGCTCCATGACAAGACAGAGATGACAGTTCCGTCTCACAATTAAAAGAATGCAAACATATCTTCCCCTTCAAAGGAGTGCACGTCAGGAGCAGAGAATGTCAGAGAGAGAGAGAGAGAGAAAAACGCAAACAATCAGAAATCAATAGGGCTGTTTGGCTTTAAAGTATGAGAAGCACCGCCGGACAACGCAGCTGCTAGGAAGGGAGCAATGTAAAGGTAGTCTTTCAGCATTTTTTTAGAGGAGCGTCCGTATCGTCTAGTGGTGCGAACAGCCCCTCTGCTCACACCACCTCCGTCAGGAGCAGAGAATGTCAGAGAGAGTGAGAGAGACAGAGAAAAACAAACAATTAAAAATCAATACGTGCTGTTTGATCTTTTAAGTATGTGAAGCACCATGCAGGAAGCATATCGCTTGACAAAGCAGCCACATTTAAGCCCAGCAAGGAAGATAGCAATATGAAGGTAATCTTTCAGTGTTTTTTGAGGAGCGGCCGTATCTTCTAGGGGTGCGAACAGCCCCCGTGCTCACAATATATTTGAGGAGTTTTATTTAATATGTAATACGCGCTCTGGTTGGGTAGCTTCTCAGCCATCTGCCAATAGCGTCCCTTGTATGAAATCAACTGGGCAAACCAAATGAGGAAGCTTGTACCAGAAATTAAAAGACCCATTGTCCGCAGAAATCCGCGAACCAGCAAAAATTCTGCGATATATATTTAAATATACTTACATATAAAATCCGCGATAGAGTGAAGCTGCGAAAGTCGAAGCGCGATATAGTGAGGGATTACTGTACAGGGGTTTAAGAGGATCAGTATTGGGGGATGTCAGTGTCAATTTATTTATATAGCACATTTAAAACAACATAGGAATGCTGTGGCCAAAGTGCTTTACAATAAAAGAAGAAAAAAACGTACAATTAACATATGTAACATAAACAGAAAGAAATAAAATAAATGAAACATGAAATAAATAATAAATAGAAGTAAGATTACATAATCGCAATGAGGAAACCATCAGTATTACTGAAGGTCATGGAAAGTAAGTGAATAGAAATGAGTCTTTAATCTGGTTTTGAACAGTTCAATTGTAGACGACTCCTTTATGTAATGAGGTAAAGAGTTCCACAGGCGAGGAGCAGCAGCAGCAAAAGCCCTGCCCCCCCTTAGTTTTACAGTTGGTACGAGAGACATCTGACCAGAATATCTAAGCACTCTAGATGGCTGCTGTACTATATTATTTCTAATATCATTCATTTTGTGATTAATAAATGTAACAAAAGCCTCAAAAGTTTCACTGGACATTTTTTGGAGGCATTCCATTGAGTGACCTGGGTTTAGCAAACAATCAATAGTGGAGAATAAAACTCTTGGATTACTAGCATTATTATTTATAATTTTAGAGAAATAGCTCAACCTCTCAAGACAGACTATGTTGTTGTATTCTGTTATTTTAGCCTTCAATATCTCGTAGTGGGTAATTAATTTAGTTTTTCACCATATACGCTCAGCTCTCTGGCATGCTTTCTTTAAAATGGGTACTCATTGGGTCTTCCATGGTGTAACAGTGTTGGAGGATTTTTTAACTGTCTTTTCAGGAATGACTATGTCAGCGGCAGCTCTTGCTAAATAAAACTAATAAAATGTGATACTGTGTTGAAATTTTGAACATTTCTGTAAGGTAGAAAAATAATTTTTTTACTAGTTTATATTAAACCTCACAACATCATTGAGTGCTGACTTGATGCAGATTTAAAAAAAAAAAAAAAAAAAAAAAAATTTTTAACTGGATTCTGACACCCAGTTTTAGGTACCTGGGACATCAAATATTTCACCATAATCTTATTTTGTACTGACTGACAATCTTAACCTTTAGAACAAATGACATTTAGGATGTTTTTATGGGTTGTGAACAAACAAACCACCTTAAATGAAGAGTAAAATGTCAAGTCAATTGTGGTTCAACACTGATCCAAAAGACATGGAAAGGTAACATTTTTCATAAGTGGTACAAATTATAGGATTTTTTTTTTTTTTTAACTCCTCTTTAATTTATTTCAGTCATAAGGTTTCATCCTAAACAGATGAAAAAGAGTTCTTTTCGGGATTTACATCACAAAATTGTCATTTTTGGCCTGAAATGTTGTTAGGGTTTAATTTGAGATCATTTGAACACTGGATCTCAGACAAGCCACATGTGTCTACAGATTTTTCTCATATGGTTTATTCTTGCATCCACTTTCCATGGTCTAGATTACATCTGTATCTGACAAACATTCTTTCACATAATGTTGATGGACATGTCTCTTTTCTGAAGTGCTGAAAAATTTTGTGTAAAAGTTTATATGATTGAAGTGAATATTTGTCATGCTGTGCAAATAGGAATACTTATAGTATAAAAAACATCTCCAGTTTCATAGGCTTTGTTGAAAATGAATGTGCTGTCTGACAAAATTTTGAGGTAATCTGTAGCCTTAAGGGTGATAACTAAAATAGTTGGAGACCATCATGTCAGACTTTGGGTTTAATAATTTGTCAGCAGCCATACCATCTGTGCTTCAGAACAGGTCATCCACCTGAAGCTAAGCATGTTCGAGCCCAGCCAGTAATTGGATGGGAGACCATCTAGGAAAAGCTAGGGTTGCTACTGGAAGAGGTGTTGGTGAGGCTAGCAGGGAGTGCCTACTCTGTTGTCTGTGTGTGGATCCCAGTGCCTCAGCACAGTGGCAATGGCACTGTGCTGTAAATATGGTGCTCTCCTTCAGATGAGACATAAAACAGGTCCTGACTGAGTGTGGTCATTAACTATCACTGGGCATCTTTTGAAACGAATAGGGTTTATTCCTATATCTGGGCTAAATTGCCCATCATAGCCTCACCAATTCTGGTCTCCTAATCATTATTATAATATTATTATTAAGAAGGAAATAGTCATGGTACATGAGAACTCTTAAAGCAGAAAATTATTAAAAAAAAAAAAAAGTCCAAAAATATTTAACATTATTTGAATATAGCTGTATCTCATAAAGCCTGTCACATTTAGCTTTGCAGATTTCCACTGATTAAATCTAATTTTATTCAGATTTATGATAATGGAGCATTAAGTTGGGGAACTAAGAGACCCATGAAAATGTGCAATTCAAATGTCAAAGGCTTTGGTGGCAATAGGTATGGTTAAAAATGTCAAATTTGTATCAGTGTCATTTTGGAAGATGTCAAAAAATGGATTTCTTTGGCCTTAATATCTGCAATAGTTAGCAAAAAGAAAGAAAGCATAATGAATTTTATTTCTGTATTCATTATTGTCCAGTTTGGCTACTGCCACCTGCTGTAAAAGCAAACTGTAGTGTATATTGAAATGTGTTGAGATAAGATTACTGACTGCAGCCTTTTCTCCATTGATGAGCTGTACTATGCCACACCAATAAAGCACATAAATAATTTCAAACCACTTCCACCCAGACCACTTCAAGTAAGTGTAGATAAAATATATTATAAAAATTATATGCTTTACTTGCTTGTATATTGTCCTGCTGTGTCTGCTTGCCTATTGTGTTAATACTATTTTACCAAATGTTATATATGCTTGTGGTGGAATTCTTACGTGACTCTAAACAAAGTGACTATGATTCTTATGTTACAAATTGCAAGTTAATTGACACCTGTTTAGTGATTATTTAACAAAGTTGAATTATATTTCCAGCTCTTGCAGGTGCTGTCTGAGATTGCACAATTCAATGAACACTGTTGTTTTGTTTCGTAGCAGTCTTGTTTATTGTACTTCAGAAATGATAAAAGCTAATCTTTAAAATAGTTCTGATTACTAGCAGTCTTATTTGGATTACTTTTTGAATTACTGGAATTGTAATATAAAATCAGTCTGTGTGTGTGTATTTATCTATATATAACCTGATTATTTATAAGCCAGAGTATGAACTCATACTGAATTTTATCAAGATACTACTGCAGTACACCCCCAGTTTGACTTCGGCTTACCAGTGAAACCTTTTCTAGCATCTTTCTTGCACTCCTCGCTTTCTGTTTATTGGAAATACAGTTTAAGACAGCATATTTAAATGTAATACCATACTGACTATGTTGTGTCTTCACAATATCTAACAAAAGGAAAAAAGACCTAGTTGTAGTTTTTAATCTTTCCTCAGTTATTTTATTGGAGGTGCCTGATCCAGATTGTTGCTTTGTCAAGAGTTTATCTTTTTAAATGTTGGTGTATAGTAGACTGTTTGATAGAGAGCATCACTACACACAAAAGTCTGTACTGCTCTGTCGGTGGGTGCAGCTCTTTGTGAAGGCAGTAAGTACATTGTAAACATGTACTTATGATTCAAATGAGAAGGCACTGTCATTGTTTCAGTGACCTAAGCACGCCATTCCCAGTTAACTGCATATGGTGTTATGTGTTCAAAGTGTGACTGCCAGGTTATTTTCTAGACCAGGGTTGTGCCGGGGGTCTGGCTGGCTCCTAACCCGCTAGCATAGGGCACAAGGCAAGAACAAACTATGGACAGTGTACCAATCCATCAGTGTTGAATACACACACATCCCCACACACACCAAAATACACTAGAGTCAATTTAGATTTGCCAGTCTATCTAATCTGCATGTCTTCCGACAGTGGGTGGAAACGGGAGCAGCTGAAAGAAACCCATGCAGACACAACACAGGGATAACATGCAAACTCCACACAGGGAGAACAAAGGACATGAACCCTGGTCTCCTTACTGTGAGGTGGCAGCACTTCCACTACACCACCATGCCTCCTTATATGTGTTTGTCATATGGTTTAGTTTAGGACGTTTAGGCTGCATTGTTTTTTGGAATTGTATAAAAGCACAAAGTTTACAGCGCACACGCAAAATCATGACTGCCCTTTTAAAATCTTTATAAGTTTTACTCCAGATTTCAACAAAATTGATTTTACAAGGATTGTTGTGAATTCAATCCAGCTTAAAACAAGTCCTGTTTTCCATTTTTATGCCACGTTGTTGGAGTTTGGAAAAAAAAAAAATAATGCAATGGAAAACCTTTTAATAGATGTCTTTTCAAACTCCCTTTCATAACCTTTCAAATGAGGAGGGTATTAAGTAAAAAAAAAAACTTGATCTGCAAACAAGTAACCTTGGCGATTTTTAGTTTCTCAATTCTCATTGGTGTATTGTATATTTTTTCTTTTCTATTTTGTCCTTGGATCAGTAGATATCTTTTCACGTGTTTTGTGTTATAGTTTTTCATCATTCCTGTCAGCTTTAAGCAATTTATATGGAGATTCATAATACACTGTCTCTGATCTTGTTTGCTTACAATTCTTTCTTGATTTTTTGACAAAAAGGTTTAGTGATGCTTCTTGTGCCGTTTATCTCTTAGAATAATGGTATATACACTGGATTTGTTACTTGCACGAATACTTTTTGTTGATGCTATCCTCTGTAAGTAGTGTGAGTTTCAAATATGTAGGGGTGCGGTTTCCAAAAATGGATATGCAAATAATTACCGCCGTCCTGTCATCAAAGCATTCCTTTAGCACATCCCAGCCTTTACTATTTAGTTCCAAGTTGTAATACACTGGAATTCAACATAAACACACAGAATTATTTTAATGCTGTGCATGCATATTTAGTTTGTCTCAGTTTTCCTTTTTTTTTTTGCCGAAACAATCTGTAGACCTCAGACTTTTAATCTGTTTTTGTACAGGTGAAATTTTGAAGTGATAACTTTGTAAAATTGTTCAACAGAACAGTTATCACTCACCCTGGCTTTGCCATTTAAAAAAAAAGAAAAAAATAATGAAAAGTGACAAAAGACTGGTGATGTTGGGCTTTCAAAAAGACTTCAGTACAATGCCTTAATACAGTCAAGCACAGTCCAGTCATGCAACCGTACTTGTAAACCGTGGCAGCAGGACCTTTCAGTGTTGAAATCTTAAAATGAATAGCATCATAGGCTAAATTGCTATTAAATATGTCACCAAGAGTAAGTACATTTTTTCATTTAATTCAGGAACTATCACTGACAAATAACAGATGCATGCCATTAAGACTGGAAGTACCCATGGTTACAAACTACTTGGAGCTGCTTATGGCATACATGGTCTTTCGTAATTTTAGCAGATGGTTAGAGGAAGACATGGGTCTGTAAACACACAACACTGACATAAATGCACTAGTCTCACAAAAGTCTCAAAATGGCATACCTATGTGAAGTCTCAAAAAAATAGCATATGAATAATGCATAAACCTTCTCCTTGACAAATTAACAGGAAATCAAAATGCACTAAAAATGGTATTCCATGAACAATATGTAAAACAAAGAGACTTGTTTATATTCCAGGATACCTTTTTCTGTTTCTGAGATAGCAAGTGCATAAGCATATACAGTAAATGCTTTCTGTTTAAAATTGTGAAAGCAGAATGCTGTACACATTCTCCATTTTAATTGCACCCAATTCCAAAGGTGCCATCAAAAAATAATGGAGGAATATGTAAAAGTAATTCAAGTAGCATCAACATAGCCACGCTAATTACAACACATGCAATCCAAGCTCTCACAGGACAAAGGAAATACTGTACTATAAACATGTACACCTGGGAAGGCAAGTACGGTTGATGAATGGGTGGAAATATTAGCAATATGCTTAACAAGTGGTGCACTAGGTCTTTCTAGGACACATTTTCTGTCTAGTGGTCAGTTTCTGTTAAGTACAAAATAACATAAAAATTATTTCTTATACGTGTTGTTCCGAGTTTAAAAGTCAATTCACCTCACGCCTTGCTTACTTATATCACTTTTCTGAACATGAGCGTTCCCTTGAAAATAATTAAGCCGGCCAGCACAAAGTGTTTATTGCTACCACTTTTGATCATCTATAGGTCTTGAAAGCACAATCATTTTTTTAAGGTTGTTTAGAATTGAGCAGCTGTTAAATTGTCCATCAGTCTATAAATTGGTTACTATGAATGTTTACCAACTGCATATCTACTTGAAATATGAAAGAAATGTAAAAAAATGCATTAAACTTAAATACTCTCCCAAATGAAAGGGCAGTAAAGAAAAACACACTGAAAGAAATACAAATAGAGATTGAAATGTGTATTTATTGTGTATTTTGCAGATTAACAAAAAATACATTATTTTATACCAAGCCTAATTCTAGCCCACAAACACTGCAGCAGTGAGCACAACATCCACGTTAGAGCAAAAATCGCCTAACCTAGTTTTTAATGCTGGTTTAGATTTGAACAAACAGTTCTGAAGCGCAGTACCAATGCCATCAAACAAAGCCTCTGTTACAGCTGACAGGAGCTAGGACAGCTATCGTCTCTGAGGTTCATTTATGTCTTTCCAGATGGTGTGGTTAGAAAAATAGTCCACATCTGAATGGCTTGATGGCTTTTACTTATAAATTATGTCTTCTTTTTTTAATGTCTAACATTTATATATAACAATTTATAAACAATACAAGTCTTCTTCTCACTCCTTTTTCCCATTGTAATCTGAAATTCTTCTAATATGTTTGCAACCATAATTTGTTGTATAATTTCTGTCTGTTTCAAAAGACTTCAGCAGTGCATCATCTTATATTTCCAGTACAAGCTAAAATACTTTTTGTGTAAATGTCTGCTAAATCTCTGTAAAATAGGAAAATATAAAAAACCATATACATCTCTGATAGGTCCATTCTAGGCCAGAACAGCTGTAGATTTCCATTACAATCTTTTAATTGAAATCCTTAACTAAACCTCTTTGAGTTTATTTTACAAAGCATAACAAGTGTGATATCATTGAAATGAAATTAGGTCTTAGCTACTAATCATTATTACTTTCAGATATAGTATATTAAACAATATTATACTTTATCTGCCTAGTTTTTTTCTCTCTGCAAAATTTTGAGACCATGATGCTGTTTATGGATGCTTTAGCATTAAAGTATACATAAGCTGTATAAAAATAGGGGAAAGAATGGTATGAGCACACATGACTCATGCAAGAGAACTTTTATTTGGAAACAGCAGACAAAATCACTCATTGGCTGCCGATAAATGAGGTCAGCGGCCTGTAAAAGTTGCAGCATATTAATATATATATATATATATATATTCTGCTTCAAACGTTCTGCTGTTCATGTGGTCATACTGCAAGAAATACTGTGGAAGCCTTAGAGGGTTTTGACATTTGAGATTTATACAGTTTTATAAGCAATTTATAATTGTCACTTTGATATGCATTGCTTCTGTTTGAGGTTTGAGCTGTAATGGTAAATTGTAATAATTGTGACTACATCAGGTCAAACACTGAATTGAACTACTGCAGCAGTTAAACACCTTACTCTATGAAGGTTAAACACCAAATTATTAATGTTTTGAAAATCCATGCCAAGTAAAACTTACCAGGTTAGGAAAATTAGATAGATGTAAGATTTAGATGTAAGATAAGATAAAGATAGATAAGATGTAAGACCATGCCATTGGTAAGATTTACAGATCATGCCATTGGCATAGATGCTACTTTTTCAGTTGATATTTTAAGTGAGCATTTCCAAAATTTATTTTTAAAAAGTGTCCACTCTTCTATAAATATTGAATAAGTCAGTTTTGGAGGCATACATTTTCCTATATAGTTTTCTTGGAATGTCCCCATTTTCCTCAAGTGGCCAAACTGTGTTGAAAATGACTAAAGTAAAATTAATTTCACTAGAAATGTATTTAGTCTGCTTCTTCCAAAGATTAGAGTGTCCTGTTCTTATAAAGATTATTTTAGGGCTTTTACTTTTTTTAATAAATGTACACAATTCTTAGAATATTTAAAGTTTACAAAAATCAAAGGAGCACTTGTCTTTTTTCTCTCCACTAAATTATAAATAAAATTGTACATGTGTACTGCATGTACAGTTTTATCTGGCAGCAAAAAAAAGATATTTTAAAAGCATACTAAGCCTCTAGTAAATAACATTTGAACTTAAAACGCTTGACAAATGACCAAACATGCTTTCTTTTAATTATGTCTAGAAGTAAACTGCATGCAGATATGTCATCTTTTTTGCTTAGTTAAGATGAAAAAGAATACAAAGGTAAGTACCGTAAATTTCACTACATTGAGAATAATTCAACTTTAGTAACAGTATATTAATATTGATGATAACTGCAAGTAATGTATATATTAATTATTGCAAAAACAGCTCATGTTGGGCAACTGTCTAAAGTGAATGAGTCAATTACTGAATATTTAGGGGATTAAGCATTTCCAAATTTTAATAACAGAGTACTAGATTGTAAATTGAAGGAGAGTTATATCCCAGTGCAAGAAAAGTTTATGGCAGGAGTTACTAACACATTATTAACAAGGTGTTGGTAAATATCAAAAATGTCTACCCATGCAGTATTTCTTTTGTGAATGATTTTGCTACCAAGCATATGACATGTACTTATTCAATTTTTAATTCCATCAAATTGTGAATGAACCAGGCATTTACACTATGGATGTGATTTGTTTCTAGAATAGAGAAATTAGTTTTCAGTGTGCAGTTCAGTACTAAGACTCCAAAAAATCAAAGAGGGTTGGAGAGCCAATATCCCTGTGTTGCATTGTCAAGTAAACATTGCTGAACTGAACTGAAATGGCTTGCAACTTGTCTTTGAAATATTTAGAAGTTTAGTATATTAAAAGTTAATATACATGAAAAAGAAAATGAAACAAAAAATTTTATTTTGAAATTATTAAGGATGTGTACTGTTTATAAAGTTGTAGATTTAATGCTACGACAGCTTTTTGAATTATTTAAATCTAAACCGCTCTAAGAATAGCATAAGGGATTTGTTGCATTAAATAAGTTACTTTAGAAAAGGTAAAGGAATTTCAATGTAGTGCACAGAATTCTACACCTGAAAACACTGGTGATTAACTATATCAGTGAAACTTTAAAGTACATTTAAAAAGAAAAAAATATGAAACCCACTTCATATTTTGTGTTACGATTATAATGTAGCAATTGTAAATTACAAATATGTGAGAAATTAAACAATTTTAATTACAAAAAGTAAGTACAATATACATAAAACTTAATTCATATTTAATAAAAGCATATTAAACCTTATTAACAAAGTAATATATATCAAAATTGTTTACCTATACAGGATGTCTGGTGATTTTATTATCAAGCACAATCCAGCAAATTGTGAATATACCAGTCATTTACACTAAGCATTTATATAGTATGAAGTAATTTCTTTACCCAAAGGGGCAACTTTATACAATTTATTTGTATTTTGTACTATGTTTTCTGTCTCTCTGCAACCTTCAGTGCTTATAAAATGTGTATGAGCCTCTTGCTGCTGTTGTGTAGGTGTTTGTCACAAAGGAAGCAATGAGTTCACAATGCCACATTTTTCTGATATGCATAGACTAAAAATCTGCTTGTGTTTTGCATAGCTGGCTGAAACTTGCTGTATGCTGCTGCTATTATCTGAATGCAAGCACATCATAAGATTTTTTATTTTTTAATTCATAAAAGGAAAAAAAATATAGCGTGTGTGTGATGTGATGGGTAGTGTGCATGGGCAGGCATCCTGACCGGGATGGGATGAATTTCCTTCCCCAGAACATCAGAGCCAGAAGAAGAAACGGAAGTACCTCCTCGGCAAAAATGGGTAACACATCTAGTGTGTGTGTATTTTTATTTTATTTATTTTATATACACACAGAAAGAGAGATTTAAAAAAATGTTTTTTTTTAACTTACAATATTTTTTAATCTGACTGACTGTACTGCTATGAGTGCCAACAACCTTGTACCATTTGACAGAAGACGACATTGCATTTGTATAGTGCTTTTCAAGACACTCAAACTGCTTTACTTAGAGACAGGAGCCACTTCAACCACCGCCAATGTGTAGCATCCACCTGGATGATGCAGTAGCCATTTTGCACCAGTACTTTCACCACACATTAACTATTAGGTAGTGAAAGAGAGATAGTTAGCCAATTAGAGATGGGGAATTATTAGGAGGCCTGAATGACCAGGCCATGATTTTTGCAGCACAGTGGCCCAATCAAAAGTATAAGAATGAGAAAAGCAGTAAGCCGAAGCATAAGCAAAAGAGTGAGAAAAACATCTATACAGTATGGCTGAGGTCTTTATTTTTGCCAGTGGCCTTCCCAAGGCAACAAGTGTTGTATATGTCCCAAACAGAAAGCAGAAGCATTCCAGTAACATTCTGAGATCCCTTTGTCACACTCTACAGAAATGTAAGCTTTCCCCAGATGTCTGAAGAAGGAAGGTTGGTGTGTTCACTTTAGTTCATCAGTGATGGTCAGAATAAGAAATTTTAAAGCTCATCCTTTCAACAGCAACCACACCAGCATAGAGGGAAGTGTGGTCTGCCTTCTGCTTTCCAAAGTCTATGATCAGTACCTTTATTTTGCTGATGTTAAGGGTGTTGCCCTAGCACCATTGAGTCAGCAAAGAAACCTCTTCTCTGGAAGTTGTCTAGTTATTGCTGTTGATTAGGCTTATGATAGGTGTGTCATCACAGAATTTAATGATGGAATTGAAGCTGTGTCTGGCCACACAGTCACAGGTGAACAAGAAGGATAGAAGGCATCTCCGTATGCTAATGCTTCCAATTCATGCATGCTGAGGTCTTTTGATTAGGTAGCCCAAACTTCAGTAATAGTGCTAAATAGATTAATTTGTTGGTCAGCTTTGCTGATACAATGGTGTTAAATGTTAGCTGTTGCATAAAATGGACTCTGGCATAACACTTTTTATCATTCAGAAGTGCCACAATGTTCCGAAGTGAAAGGAATATCCTACATGTACTAGTTGTGGTGATATTTGAAGTGGAAGTTTATAGGATCATTACTGTCACTGTGATCATAACTATCTGAAAAGTTCTGTTTAATATGTGCCAGCATTTACATTTACATTTACATCATTTAGCAGACGCTCTTATCCAGAGCGACTTACAACAGTGCTTAGTAGTCTACGACTGTTCTTCAGTCTTTAAGGCTAGGATTAAATCTACTGTCATTAAACAAGTTACCGCTGACCAAGTTGTACACAAAACCATGCTAGAAGAAAATAGTAAGTTGTTAGTAAAAAAATATTTTTTTTTTTTTTTTTTTTGAGAAAAAGGGTAGAAAAAAAAAAGTATGGGGACTTTAGTCCAAGTGCTGTTGAAAGAAGTGTGTCTTCAGACGACGTTTGAAGACAGTGAGGGTCTCCGCTGTTCGTACAGCAAGAGGAAGTTCGTTCCACCACTGAGGAGCCAACACTGCACAGCACCAGTCTCCCAAAGCATTTGTTAATTACTGGAGTGAGTGCAAAGTCTGGATAGCTGGTCTTTAGTCATTCAGACAGTCCACTTTTATTACCTTAGGTACAGGAACAATTGTTGTCCTTTCAAAACAGGCAGGATCCTCAGATTCTACTAGCAAAATACTAAAGATGTCACTGAAAACCCCAGTTAATTGGTTGTTACAGATTTTTAAAGTATCCCTGAAATTAAATCTGGACAGGATGCCTTATGGACATTAACTTGTTTAAAAGTTACTTCATGTGCAGAACAGAAAATAATGAATTATGTGGTGTTGTAAGCAATCAAATGATCTGTTTATTATAGCAAAGCGGACATAGAAGGTATTAAGCGCATCAGGAGACGAAAACCTGGATGAAATTAGATTTGATTTTACTTTGTAGTCTTTAAGCTGCTTTGATTTCTGCCAATTTTTGTGTAAATCATTACTGTTGTTAAATTGCTTCTCTAGACTTCCCCCTGTAAGAACATTTAGCCACTGTGTTTGTTTGCTTTTATGAGTTTATATCTGCATCTCCTGAGTATTTACCAGTACAGGCCTTTGAAACTAATTGCAGCTTGCATTCTGTAAATTATTGATGTCACTGATGATCAACAATATCTTATTAGGAAATAATACATCCGGCGCCGCCGTGAGTGGCAGCCTTTTCAGCAGCTCCGTGTATGACTGTATATGTATGTGTACTTTTCTACTTTTATTTTTCTATTTTTATTTATTGATCACTCCTACCACTTTATTTTATGTGGATTCCTTCCCTGGACACACTTACTTTTACAACGTGGGCATGGATTTTAACACGCCGAGACTCGCCTATTCAAGTACTCAACTTCGGGCGCTGAGAACAAATGCCAGTGCCGGTGTGGTCCCCTATTTACCCGACGAGGTAAGAAGGCGGTATCGTGGCAGCAGAGCCGGCACTAAGCTAAAAAAGAAGCGGCTTGCGAGAAAGTGGCGTTTCAAGCCTTCGGTGCCTTCTGTGATTCTGGGGAATGTAAACTCAATCTCAAATAAGATCGACGAACTGGCTGCGCTGGTGAAAAATGTAAGGACCTACAGAGAATGCAGTTTGTTGTGTTTTTGCGAAACCTGGCTAAATAACACCATCCCAGATGCCAACGTGGAGCTACCCGGGTTTAGCACAGTTAGAGCGGACAGAGATGCAAGTACCTGTGGTAAGCACAAAGAAGGAGGACTCGCTCTCTATGTTAATACACGGTGGTGTCACTCTGGACATGTTAACGTCAAAATCTCCACTTGCTGCAGGGATATCGAACTGTTGGCCGTAAGTTTACGTCCCTACTATTTGCCCAGAGAGTTTGGACATGTCATTGTTGTTATTGTATACATTCCTCCTCGGGCAGACGTGGAGTCAGCGAGTGACATCATCCATTCCGCTGTTGCTAAGTTACAAACGCAGCACCCTGAGGCGCTTGTGCTAATCGCTGGAGACTTTAACCATGTGACGCTGGACAAAACATTACCTGCATTCTCCCAGTATGTGCACTGTAACACCCGGGGAAATAAGACTATTGATTTACTTTATGCAAACGTTAAAGATGCATACAGCGCCACCCCGCTGCCTGCGCTTGGGAAAGCAGATCATAACCTGGTTCAGCTTCAGCCTCACTATAAACCAAAAGTTAGAGTCCTACCTGTAACCACACGATCATTCAGGAAGTGGACTCCGGAGGCTGAGAATACTCTGAGAGAATGTTTTGGAACTACAGACTGGGATATCCTGCAGGGATCTCATAGTGAGAACATTGAGGAAGTTGTTGACTGCACTACTGACTACATCAACTTCTGTATGGACATTGTAGTTCCAGTAAGAACAGTACGCTGCTATGCTAACAACAAGCCATGGATTACAAGTGACATCAAGGGCCTTTTGAATCAGAAGAAAAGGGCTTTTAAAGACGGTGATCAGCATGAGCTCAAGCGCGTGCAGAAGGAACTCCGAGTCCAACTCAGGGCGGCGAAGGAGCAGTACAGGAGGAAGCTGGAGCAGAAGTTGCAGAATAACAGCATGAAGGAAGTGTGGGATGGGATGAAAATCATCACTGGCTGCAGCTCGAAGCGGGGTACCACCATTGAGAGAGACGTGAAGAGAGCAAACCAAATGAACAACTTTTTTAACAGGTTTGACCACCCTAACCCACTCTCACTCTCACCTCGGAGTAATGCACCCTCCACACATCCTTCTGCTGATACCAGCATAGGAAAGACATCCCCACCCATAATTACAACAGCGCAAGTGAGCAGAGAGCTGAGGAGACTTCGTGCCAGCAAAGCAGCGGGTCCAGATGGAGTATCGCCACGACTGCTGAAGGTCTGTGCATCCATCGGAGCTGGGGGGTCCTCTACAGCGCATCTTCAACCTGAGCCTGGAACAGGGGAGAGTCCCGAGGCTTTGGAAAACATCTTGTATCACCCCAGTCCCAAAGGTATCACGTCCTAGTGAGCTGAATGACTTTCGGCCTGTTGCTCTGACATCACATGTGATGAAGACCATGGAGAGGCTGCTGCTTCACCACCTTAGGCCACAGGTTCAACACGCCCTTGACCCTCTGCAGTTTGCATATCAGGAGAAGGTGGGAGCGGAAGATGCCATCATCTATATGCTACACCGATCCCTCTCTCACTTGGACAGAGGCAGTGGTGCTGTAAGAATTATGTTTCTAGACTTCTCTAGCGCCTTCAACACAATCCAACCTCTGCTCCTTAGGGACAAGCTGACAGAGATGGGATTAGATTCATACCTAGTGGCATGGATCGTGGACTATCTTAAAGACAGACTTCAGTATGTGCGTCTTGGGAACTGCAGGTCTGACATTGTGGTCAGCAACACAGGAGCGCCACAAGGGACTGTACTTTCTCCGGTCCTGTTCAGCCTATATACATCGGACTTCCAATACAACTCGGAGTCCTGCCATGTGCAAAAGTTCGCTGATGACACTGCTATCGTGGGCTGTATCAGGAATGGGCTGGAGGAGGAGTATAGGGACCTAATCAATGACTTTGTTAAATGGTCTGACTCAAACCACCTACACCTGAACACCAGCAAAACCAAGGAGTTGGTGGTGGATTTTAGGAGGCCCAGACCCCTCATAGACCCAGTGATCATCAAAGGTGACTGTGTGCAGATGGTGCAGACCTATAAATATCTGGGAGTGCAGCTGGATGATAAATTAGACTGGACTGCCAATACTGATGTGCTGTGCAAGAAAGGACAAAGCCGGTTATACTTCCTTAGAAGGCTGGCTTCCTTCAACATCTGCAATAAGATGCTGCAGATGTTCTATCAAACAGTTGTGGCGAACGCCCTCTTCTACGCAGTGGTGTGCTGGGGAGGCAGCATTAAGAGGAAAGACGCCTCACGCCTGGACAAACTGGTGAGGAAGGCAGGCTCTATTGTTGGCATGGAGCTGGACAGTTTAACATCTGTGGCAGAGCGAAGGGCGCTCAGCAGGCTCCTATCAATTATGGAGAATCCACTGCATCCACTAAATAATGTCATCTCCAGACAGAAGAGCAGCTTCAGTGACAGACTGCTGTCACTGTCCTGCTCCACAGACAGATTGAGGAGATCGTTCCTCCCCCAAACTATGCGACTCTTTATTGAGGAGATCGTTCCTCCCCCAAACTATGCGACTCTTTAATTCCACCAGGGGGGGGTAAACGTTAATATTTAACATTATACATAGTTATTGTCTGTTTTTTTCACCTGTATTATTATCATTCTTTAATTTAATATTATTTATTGTATCAGTATGCTGCTGCTGAAGAATGTGAATTTCCCATTGGGATTAATAAAGTATCTATCTCTCTCTCTCTCTCTCTCTCTCTCTCTCTCTCTCTATCTAATAATATGGAGATGTTAGACTTGCACATCTGTTAGTAGCAATGTTCAATTTACTTCATGATTTATATACTGTTGATAACAAGTCATTTAAAATTTGTGTAACTTTATGTAAAGAACGAAAGGAAGTATTTTACTTTTCTATGGTATTTGTTAGACAAAGGTTCAGAAATGTATGCAATTACAGTTAAGGCTGAGTCAGACTTGGGGTGACGTGTTAAGACTGAATAACACTCAACAATATTCTACTGCCATCTAGTTGATGAAATAACAGTATGCTGCAAAAAGTTGTGAATTTTTCAATGCGTTCTGCCACTTGATGTTAACTCATCAATATTCATGTGTAGGGGGTGGAACCTTAAACCACAAACTCCATGCCAAATGTAAAGCCAGTTTTAGAACAAAGTGAAACTGAACCATTGCTTACATCAAGCAATAGTGATGATGATGTGAATTGGTCCTCAGGCCCAAACATGGACAGGGAAACTATCAACTGTTTGGTGGATTCCAGCCTGCCAGGTTTCACTGTTTGTGTTTGATGTCAGCTTCATACTACTGCTACAATCCTCCACTATTTCATTGCCCATTTATGGTTTTAACCCTGTCTAAACATATCAAGTGATCATAGTTTTCTGGAGTGTTTGATTTCTCAATGATAGTCTAGTGGAGAAGAGCATTGCTGAAACATACTGTTATACTGCGTAGACCATTTGTTTGTTGAAGTCTCTGGCAGTCTGTCGCTGCAGACAACATGTAGAATTTTTTCAGTCTCCTGATACTACAGGAGAAAACCAGCCCAGAGATGATTCTGGTCCAGAAACCATTTTTGTCAGACACCTATTTTTGGCGAAGTTAGCACTGAAATCATACAGACTGTGGGGTGCGTATCAGGCAGTAATTAGAAATGGGCAGAAGATGTATGTGGTTGATCATGATACAAGTATTGACAAAAGTCTCATGGGTTTAATGGGAAGGTTGATGTTGACAGTACATCGCATCCAAATGGGCATGTTTTGATATCCTGTTCTGTGTAAAACAAGCTCTGGGTACATCCTGCAAGATACACAGACTGGTTTTAATGTGCAAAAACAATAGTGGTCCTTTTATTGCAGAAACTGCTCATGGAAATAACACAAAATCAGTGTCATGCAATTATAGAAACAGTCCTGTACTGACCCACTAAAATGAAATGAAAAAAGGAAAAATAACTATTTACAAATACTGTAGGTACAAGTCTGCACCTTCAGCAGCTCTGCAGTGAAAAAACAAAAAATGTTTTCTTCTTCCCAAAGAATAAGTCAGAATCCAGAAAGAAAAGAAATTGAAAACAATTTAAAAAGAATTTGATAGACACATAGTTCAGTACCTCTCCTCCTCAATGATCACCAGCTTTCCTAAATATAACTCAGTCATCATTTTCAAGTACTCCTTTCATTTTCCTCATTGTTACTTCAGAACATTCAAAAGATAACCCCTAGCGTCTGCACAGGTGTTTTATACTACCTCGGGATTTCCTTGTTTAATGCAGAGTCATTGGACAGGAATTAACTCCACACTTTGCGCCTCACACGACATGTCCTATTTCAGTAGGAACTCACTGTACTTATTAAAACTTGTTTGCGTGAGTATGCATGCTAATGTGCATGCAAGGTACATTTCCTGTTCACTTACCACTGGCTTTCTTAACTCTTTTCTGGTACCTTTCTCTATGCGGGTGGTGGCAACTGTTCATGCACTCCTGCTCCATAGCTGAAGATTTACACTGGGATGACAGTCATATTTTTACCAGAGGCATGTGAATAAGCTAGTGAGCCGCATGCATGCTTTGGGCCAACCATTGCCTAAGCACTTATGAAGCACCATGGTGCCACTAACCGTGAAGCACAGCTCCCTGTACCAACCCTGTTCTCTAAGGTAAGTCAATTTTTAAAACATGTTTTACTATACTACAGTAATCCCTCCTCCATCGCGGGGGTTGCGTTCCAGAGCCACCCGCGAAATAAGAAAATCCTCGATGTAGAAACCATATGTTTATATGGTTATTTTTATATTGTCATGCTTGGGTCACAGATTTGCACAGAAACACAGGTGGTTGTAGAGAGACAGGAATGTTATTCAAACACTGCAAACAAACATTTGTCTCTTTTTCAAAAGTTTAAACTGTGCTCCATGACAAGACAGAGATGAAAGTTCTGCCTCACAATTAAAAGAATGCAAACATATCTCTTAAAAGGAGTGCGCGTCAGGAGCACTGAATGAGAGAAAACCAAACAAATCAGTAGGGCTGTTTGGCTTTTAAGTATGCGAAGCACCGCCGGTACAAAGCTGTTGAAGGCGGCTGCTCTCACCCCCTCCGTCAGGAGCAGGGAGAGAGAGAGAGAGAGAGAGAGAGAGAGAGAGAGAGACAGAGGAAAACAAACAGTGAAAAATCAATACGTGCCCTTTGAGCTTTTAAGTATGCGAAGCACCGTGCAGCATGTCGCTTCAGGAAGCAGCTGCACACAGAAGGTAGCAACGTGAAGATAATCTTTCAGCATTTTTAGACGAGCGTCCGTAGAGTCTAGGTGTGCGAACAGCCCCCCTGCTCACACCCCCTACGTCAGGATCACAGAAAGTCAGCGCGAGAGAGAGAGAGAGAAACAAAAGTAAGTTGGGTAGCTTCTCAGCCATCTGCCAATAGCGTCCCTTGTATGAAATCAACTGGGCAAACCAACTGAGGAAGCATGTACCAGAAATTAAAAGACCCATTGTCCTCAGAAATCCGCGAACCAGCAAAAAATCCGCGATATATATTTAAATATGCTTACATATAAAATCCGCGATAGAGTGAAGCCGCGAAAGGCGAAGCGTGATATAGCGAGGGATCACTGTATTTATAATGTGATGCTAAGCTATAAAGTTAAACATTTGCAGACTATATAGAATATCCACTTCTTCGTCAATGGTCCCCTTTTGAGTTTGAACTCTACAAGTAAAGCACTTCTAATATAGAGAAATAGCTGAAGATAAAATAGCCGTATCAGAATATGAGAAGCAAATCAACAGATTCTTTGCAGTTTTTTGGGGGCTGATAGGATAGAGAAGAAGCAGAATTTGTTTAATGCTGCTATAATTGTTGAACAAGAGGGATTCCTCTCATCATTAAAAAGGTATTTGAAACCTGAAAGATGAGTTCTACAATATTCATCTGCATTTTTTCTTACTCTTTTTCTGGGTGTAATGATCAGCTAGCTATTTTTAGAAGTTCTGATTATAAATTTTGTTTACCCTTCACATTATTTATAAGTGTACTGCTATGCTTTGTCTGATTCGTGAGTCACTCTACTTCAGCTGTTTCATAGTTTGTAATCAGCAAAGTTGTCTAGCAAGTCTGAAAGGCTTGAGTTGAAGTAATTGTTTTTCACCAGAACTACATATTCCAGTGGTATGGTTGTTGAAGAACATGTTCAAAACCATTTTAATATGCAACTGTGGACAGAGGTACTTACATGGCCAGAATTCAAATGAAGAGTAAAATAGATAGGAAAACAGAAAAGTAACAAATTATTGTTGTATCATAGTTAGATGTGTAAGTGGAGAACACATGCAGATGCTTGTTTAAAACGTGCAAACTCCTCAAGGAAGGGATGCAAGCTTAAGACCCAAGACAATGAATTAATGGGACAGCAATGCTAATGCCTGTGTCACTGTGCTACCTGCTTTTAAATTCTGTGAATAAGAAATGAACACTGAATTGGAACGTCAATGAGGTGCCATCCATGATAGGAGAATGCTTCTAAAACCTCACTCATTTATTTATTTGTCGTTATTTTGAACTTGGGAAAAGGAATGTGGGCCACATATCAAGCTGTCTATACAGTTTTAAAAAGAGGAATTCAAATTTCCTAAACATGCTTGTTTTGATGCATAGTGAATATACTGTATATGAGTTTGTGATAGTAATTTATATGAAAGCTGAGATATTTAACATTAAGTAACCCATTCAAACTAACATGAATTAAGCATAACATTTGTATTTCATTCATTTCCATGCCAGAAGATAATTCATTCCATTCTAAACTTAATTTTGTTAGAGTTCTGTAGTTGCTGATGCTGTAGTTTTGTATTTTCCAAATTCCATTTTAACTCTATATTTGTACTTGAGTATAGATAATAACCTATAGTGCCTTAGAATTTTCTGAAAGGTATTAATCCAATTTTAGGGTAGGTTTTCTGTCCATTGTAGGGTTGTGTACCTATTCGTTAATTCCTTTTATTTGTTTTTTTCAGGTGAATCCATTACTGGAAGCTTTTGGCAATGCACAGACTGTAATGAATGATAACAGCAGTAGATTTGGCAAATACATTCAGTTACGATTTCAAAATGCTTCAGGTGAGTTTATTTTAAATTTGTTTTTTTAGTCTGTTTTTTTGATGTCTAAACTTGTAACTATAAAGTTATGCAAGTCATGTTTAAACTTAGGGGTGACATGGTGGTGCAATGGTTAGCACTGTCTGATTGGAATTTATTTATTCTTCCTCTGTTGTGTGTGGGTTTCCTCCATGTACTTCGGGTTTTCTCACATATTCCAAACAAGTACATTTGTGACTCTGTATGTGTGAATGTTGGGGTACTCTATAATGGGCTGGTGACCTGTCCAGAAGATTTGGGTCTTGCAACTTAATAAGCGGATCAGAAACTATAGGTGGATGGATCTTTAAACTTGAAATACTTTGTTTCTTCTTGCAAACGTCTTATTAAAGATCATTTCATAACAAAGGAAAAGTACCTGAATATGTTCCTTGATAGGCATTTATGTTAATTAATTTAGGAAACTGAAGACTTCAGTGTAAATTTGAAAGAACACCATCAGAAAGTTGTCAAAGACAGAGTGATAAAAATTATAAAGTGCTCTTATCAGACTCAGTAACTTGTATATTATAGTATATTCAGGAAAAATAATAGAATTGTGTAGCAACAGTCAGAAGTTCTCCCATTTGCTAGCATAAATAATAGCAAGAGCATGGTATGTCAAGACAGAAAACGGCAGCAACTGCTTTCCCCTAAAGAGGTGGACTGCAAAATAAGATGCCATTTGTGTTGTGCATAATGCTGGATAAAGAAATGTGTTTATTTCAGTGTAAATATGCATTTATTTCATTTTGCACAAGCATAATAATAGGAATGGTTTTAAAATAAAAACATATTTCTGTGGCTATCATGATATTGTTTGGGTAATCCTTAATCATAGAGATATATGAGTGTTAATAAGCAGTGCCTGCATTCCATTCACAGCAGAACTTCAGGTACAATGAGGATGTAAAGAAATACATATGTAGGAGTCTACCTGTGTATGTGTGTCTCCCACATTATGTCAGCAGAAGTTGTGTTCATAGCTGTAATGTGGACAGCAAACTAGCTGTAGACACAGAATTCTTCTGAACATGTGGACATCTATTTTTCCTGAAATTAGATAACATAACATCCTTTAACCTGCTTTATTTTGGCATTGCTTTAGGCTTAACTTAACACACATTTTTTTGACTATATTTCTTGTTAATCGTAAATGTTTTGTGTCAAAGAAGTGCTTTATACACATCAAGCCAACATTGACAAAAAAGCAGAACACTTCAGAGTTCTTGGCAACTACTGAAATTTCATATCAAAGCGAGTCAGCAAACTTGCTAACAGTTGTGCTCTAATTTTGAAAAGCAGAATGTTAAAATATTGTTTCTTAGCTGGAGGCTGGTGTTATGATTTAAAAGTGCACAGTGTGTCTGTTGTTAACGATTAATAGTTTTTTTAGTTGATCAGAGGGAGTCAAAATTACAAAGTTGCAGAGTGTGATCAAAATTTGAATCCTTTAACAGAAACATCACCATGAAAACCTAATGTGTCACCTACAGCTTTACTGTTATCATGGACGAATACTTAGCACTTCAGTCGTGGTTGTCATCCATTACAAGAATTCTGAAAAGTAATGATGTCACATATGACCAGTATTTATGAGAACAAAGGAATAATAGAGCATAAAAAATAGTGCTGAACAGTATTCACTTTTTTATTGTACAGAATGGCAAAATTAAGTTAGACTATGAGGAGAATGTCTTTTAATTTTTGTTAGCTTCATTAAGGATGTGATAATACAAAGACACAATCATATAAAGACTTGAAATCCACATATAGATATTTAGGATTTGGTAACTGGAATAATAAAAAGAAAACTAGATGAGTTACACAGCAAATTCAAAGCCATTAAAATCTACTTTTCGACTTTTTTTTGCATCAGAATGTTCTTTTGGTCTTTACATAAGTTCAGTACATGCCTAGGACTAGGGAAGACAATACCTAAAAGAAATATAATTAGCTAAAAAGGAAGAGATGGTGGGCAGCAAGTATTATGCATTTAAAATATTATACACAACCCATGCTAGATTTTTGAGATCTAGACAGAAGAAGTGGGGATTAAGGGAATCTGTTAGGGTCATTTAGAGTGTTTGCATAAGGCATACAATAGAGTTGAGACCATATTTGATATCACCAAACCCTCAGTACAAAAAATTGCATGCTTTCTTACCATCCAATGACATGAGTGATGCATGGGAAGTATAATTCAGAGCAGCATCAATTACATGTTTAAAGACTCTGAAGGTTATATGATACCTGTCTTAAGTGTGTGTTTAAAGCGATTTTAATTAATGTGGATTAATTTACTGATATCTCTTTGCAGTCTTAGGATAAAGATATTAGCCACTGGGCGTATACTGCATGTTCTTACAAAAGAGTGAGTCCTTGTTTTGTTTTAGTTTATGCATAAATACAGCATTATTGACTTAGGGGTCAAATATGTACTGGTAACATGGTTTAAAGCATGAACCTTAATAAAAGGACAAGTGTCTGTGTTGTGTGTCTTTGTATTTGTATTTCTATCTGGTTGCTAGGGTTAAGAAGAAAAATGTAGAAGTAATGCTAATGACTGATAACTTCACATGGTGGGCAATGGATGACCGAAAATGACTGTAAATTGGCATGCATGTCTGGAAACCAAAGGCCAGTCTCAACTAAGCTAGAGTGGTTAAACTAAGGTCAGTGCGGTGGTGACCACTGACACATTTTCCCAGCAGAACATTTTGACTATAAGAGTGGTTACTTTGATGAGCAGAGTGAAGAGGAGAAAACGAGTAGTTCTGTCTGAAGACGAAGTGGCTATTAAGTGTTATTAACAATGCCTTGGTTGAAATTGTTAGTGGCACATCTTGATGCGTCATTGGATTGAAAATAACATTTTTGCAAATGGACAGTATGCTGGTGTCTTAGTATAATACTGAGGCAGCTTGAGCAGTCATTGTGTTTAGATAAAGAGTTCTGTGTGTCTAATTTTAAAAAAACACAACCACCATTTACCCGCAGCAATAAAACTATACCCACAAGAACTCATAATGATGTGTTCATATATGTTAAAAAAAAAAAAAAAAAAAAAAAAAAGTTCATTGGTTATACTAGTATATAGTAATGTGGAAAAGTTTTTATTTTGTTTCTTGTTTGTTTCTGGCCATTTATGCTAATGGCTTTCTTGTCTGCTTGGTAGTCACTTTTAGAAGGTGCTTATAGCTTCCAACAACAACCAGATCTTGCTGCTGAGGTGACAGAGAATGAAAAAATCTGTTAGAGAAAAAAAACACACACACACACAACCCTGCAAAAGAAAATAGGCAGCCCTAAAATTTCTCCATTAGAATAATGTGGGAGACTAATGGGTATATGCAGGGGCCCAACCTGATACGGGACTCTAGTTCAGTCTGAGAATCTCCAACAAAGGAGAATAGCCATAATCAAATTAATAGCAGGTGAAATATAGCAGAGACAAAAAGCATACCAGAAAGGTCATCAGCATGCCTACAGCTGTTCCTGAAGTTATCACTGCTTCCCTTAATACCATTTTACCCATTCCTCAATAAAATATCAGTATCCTTTATTTGAAATAATTGATAAGTTAACTGAACAAAATTCATGCTGTAACTAAACATCAGAAACAAAGCCCCAGAAAAGAACAAGTATGTCCACACACCACTCTTGACATCTTGCAAATATACAGTAGCTCCATACACTTAGTGATCACACGTAACCTGACCAAACTAACACATATGTAACTTACATAAAAACAAAAAAGAAACCTAAAAACAGAGAAAGAATCTGTCCATTTTTTGACTTTTGTTGGGAAAGCCCCAGGCAAGGATAATTTATAAGCTTTTTGACATGCATAATTTGGTATGTGAAACAAATTAGATTTTCAGACACTCTAGAAGCAAACACATTTGTGTGCAGGCTCCTTGATGCCTTTGTCCTTTTTTGAGATGTGGCCTGACTGAAGCCAGATGAAAAAGCAGTTTGTAACTATCACAGAAAACAGCTGGTGTCTGATGAGCAACCCTGAGTCACACCATACTCCTACATGCACTTGGTGCTAGAGTACCTTGGGCCACAGGTCCATGATACATGTCAGCTGATCACCACCTTGTCATGAGCTACTTACAGTACATGAATTTACATTTCACTTAGTCTCTCAAAGCCTGATGAAATTCTCAACTGAGAATACACCTCTGGCTACAGGGCTCTATGATTTAAATCCCAGTCGGGGTTTTAGGGAGACAGCAAATGATATTCTACAAAAGACAAGAGAAAGAAAATAAAAAGCTAAAATTGCAGTTGTCCATTCAGTTGCCCAGCACCATTGTAATGAGCGCTGCAACAGTGGAGATGGTCAGATGCACACAGATAGACCATCGCAGCTACTGGGCTCCACATGTTTGAGAAGTGCCTCAGTCTGCTATGAGATCTTTCTGTCATTTTAAGTATTGCATCACTATATGACATAACAACAGCAAACAGTTTAGAAAGCATCGGGGTCTATGGATGTACAATTTGTTAAAACTCTATGGACATTTTGTCTTGGCATGTTTGCATTTCCAATTAGATGGTAGTTAAATTTCTTTAGTTTTTCTCAGTCAGATGGTGGCTGTTATACAGCCTTATATCTGCATCTACTGGTGGTGTTAGGCAGATTTGCTGATTTGTTGTTCTGATTAGTGAAATCAACATACCCTGTGGCTCTTCGTTATCAGCTCTCTTAATGTCAGTCCTTTTGTAGGAGTGTGATGCACCATTTATCTCAAATGCATATTTTACTGTTTATATTTTCACGAACATATCTGCCTCAGGAGTAGGGAGCCATCATAATGCAGAACAACAGAGAGCACACACATCACTTGCAACAATATATTGTTCACATTTAGCACATGGCCATCAAATTTCAATGTATAATCTGATGTTACAAAAAGCATTTTATTTTCCCTTGCATCAGGTTATGTTTATTTTTACAACTTTAAATGTGCTTTCTGCACACACAATAGATATTTGTATGTCTAACATATTTTTTTTAGGAGACAGTTTTTTAGGTGACTGTAGACAGTTAATCATAAACTGAAGCTTGCTCTCAGACCAGCTTAGTGAGAGCACATCTGACCTTTGCAGAGTTCAAAATCACCACCCCTATGAGTGTTGCCTTCATGATATGTTGGATTGATTTAGATGCTCAATGAACCATCTTGTTCTCACTGAGTTTTATGCAGAATTCACTCATGGTTGTCTTCAGGCGTATATATTATATGTCCAGGTTCACCAAGACTACTTTTCGCAAGACAGGCCTGGAAAACACAAATAGCAAGTGAATATTTTGATAGGAATGACTAGCAGATGTTTAGAATGAGTTCTACTGCCACTTACAGAAGAGATTTTTACTGTAGGCATCAATTTTTGCAGAAGGCATCAAGAATATATACAGCATGAATGCATGGTGTTCAAGACCTCATTAGTGAAGGCAGGTGCAAGGAGCAGTGGACAGAAGGTTGTTGGCGCATGTCAAAGCGGCACCAGTAAGGGAAGCTGTTAAGAGATCTTCCATACACTTAGAAAAAGGGTCTTTAGATATGATGAAGAGATACCAGCAGGCCGTTGGTTAGCAGAATCATAACAGCAGTGGTTGAAGCCAGTGCATGGGTGGAAGTTGGTGAGGCCACAGATGGATGACATTTGGATGGCCTCAAAAGGGTTCTGGGAAACCATTTAGCGATTTAAGAAAGGAAGATGGGTCATTACCTAGGCTGTTCTTGGTAAGGATAGGGAATTATTGGTTTCAGCTGATAATAGTGTCAAGGGTGATATGAAGCACTTTGAATTCCTAAAACTGGTAGGTATCCTGTCCTTAAAAGAAGCAGTGCCAGAAGCATTGGTTTGTGTTGCCTTCATCTCTGTGGGTGAGGTTGCTGCAGTTATTAAAAGTTAATTTCTGAGGACGCCATGCCAGTGCTTGCTTGACACTCAACCTTTCACTAGACCCCCCCCCCCAGTAGATTGTGAACAGAGGATGGACTATTGGTGAGACACACAACAACAAGGTTCAGTGTTTCAGAAAGTACAAATTTATTAGAACAGAAAATTGTCCAAGTACCATAATAATGCTCTTTAATTCCTTAAAAACAGTGCATCCCATCAATCAATAAATAGTTCAATAAATAAATTAAAAGTAAAAAGAATTGAAGGATTAACAGTCCCATTTACAGAGTAGCAGTCCACAAGCATTTCCTTAGCGCTCCATCTGCTAACTGAGCTCCATTACATACCTCGTCCTTTTACTAATGAGGCCTTTTAGAATCTCTGTACTCACTCTGTCATCTTTGTCCTTGCACTCATGTTTGCATGCAACTGCCAACAGTCCCCCCTCTGACAAGCACCTTGTTCATCCTACTTCCTGTCAGCAGGCACGTCCTTTGGAGTCTCCTTCTGCCACATCATATCAGTACTCATATCAGTACCCGCAGAATGATCCCAACTTCAAAATATCTTCTCTGCCTCCAGCTGCAGCAGTGCTGGACTCCTCTCCTTCACACAGGAGACCTTTGCACATCCAATGCAGTCCATGTCCATTCTGTGTCCCCCTTTCTCTTGTTTCACAGTCTGGCTAGCCTTACTTCAGATTTACTTATCGATCATGATCAGATGCCCCTACTCTGCCTTTGTTGAGCCTTTTATAATTGGTAGAGTAGGTGATGCCCTATCTGACCCATGGAGCTACCAATGAGGGATGGTGATTTAAATCACTAATCCGTATGTGTAATTAATTATCCCATTCCCCAATTAGCACACCATGGCCACTCCACCTTCCTGTACACCTATACTACCAAGGCAGAGTGGCATTGTTTTCACACAAAAAATTAATCTGCTACTTCTATGTTCTGACATAGGCCATAGGCATGTGGTGCCACAATTAGATATGTTTTCACAGGAAAATGCTGAACTCACTGGATATTGGGTGGGTGTTTTGCTAACATGCTTTTTTGTTACATGGAATTCAGGGATAGTGCCTTGAAATTGGTGGAATCTGTGCCAGGGTACTGAAAGCAGAGACTCTATAATTTAATCTCCAATCCAGGAGTAACAATTCAGATTCCATTTTGACCATGGAAGAGTGGAACGGCCCTTTGCTTTTGCATTTTTATTTGAGAGGTCATGGGAATTTGACAATTCTGATTTGTGGACTTGGAAACTGCAGTCTTATGTAAAGTTACCAGCTAATTTGAGTTCAGTGTGTGTATTGGGATATACCAAGCGTGTATCTTCTTCCCACTACTTGCTGCAAATTAAATTAACAGTATATTCGGGAGCAGCTAAAGTTTGCAGAGTACCTACATAAGGATTTGATATCTGCTGTTTCCAGAAGATTTCTTCTTAGCTGTTTCATACTTTAAACTCTGGCACATTCTGTTAAATTTCCTGTTGAGTGCAACTCAGTTGAGGTGACGTTGCACATCTTTGAATGCGATGTCATGGCCTTTTCCGTGAAAAGTATGGCTTGTTTTTTTCTGGTTAGGGGCATGCAGCTGCCCCAAGTACAATAGTTCAAGTACCTCTGAGGTTTGTTTGTGAGTTAGGGAGAAAGTGATCATGAGACTGACCACTGAATCAGTGCAGTGGCAGGAGTATTGTGGATGGTCTTCCAGACTGTCCTGGTTAAATTTGAGTGAAATCCTTTGCTGAAACTTTTATTTACCTTTCAGTCAAGACCCCCTTTTACACCTACAGTCTCCAGGTCTTCAGGTCTGGGTAGAGACCAACAAAATGAGACGGTGAGCATAAGAGATTCAAATGAATTTCCTGTGTAGGGTTGCTTGACTTACAGTCCAAAACAATTTGCAGTAGAAGAGGACATCAGAATTTCACCACTGCTTCTCTAAATTGAGATGTACGTGTAGTTTTGGGATATAGTTAGAATGCCCTTTTGGTAAAGGCAGGAGAACCAATGTTAGATCCAGGACATAGTGAAGAGGTTAAATCTATTGGTTTAATTTGGGAGCATGTGGCATTTCTACAGGCAGTACTGGAAAAAGCCACTGAAGCTATAGTGGCTCGGAAAAGGCCATCTAAGCCTGTTGACATTGTGATCTCAATCAGGATAAGTGAAATGAATATGACGATTAAGTTTAAAATCAAGCCTTAAGTTTATTAAGAGGTTTGTGAGACTTTCTTAGTAATGAATAGTTGTGTGTCCGCTTTTGGCTGAAGGCTACAGGTGTTTTTTTTTTTTTTTTTATATAGACATGTATTGTATGGTTTGGAAGTACTTAAGTTTGTGAACTCTTTGATATCTGAATTTCTGCATTCATTGCTTAAAAATGTGGTCTGATAGTCAGCTATGTTACAATTGGCAGTTATATTATATATGCTTACACTAATAAAACACAAAAAATCGAGAATTTGTCAATAGTGAACACACTGTTTAAACATTCACAGTCCAGCGTAGAATAGGTATGTGAACTCTTGTATTCACAAACTGACAGAATGTCCTTTAGCAGCAATAACTTCCACTGAATGGTTCCAGTTCAGATTCATTCTGTTGTTAGAAGGAGATTTAAACAGTGTCTTTTGCAAAACTTCGTGAATAAAGTATGACTTAAAGTATCGTCATAGAATATTACATCAAAGTTTTATCTCCATTCTGCATAGAATCATAAGATTCGATTTTTTCCTCTGCCATCAGTACAAACTACATGGGGATGTATGGAATGAAAAAATATAATTTTTGGGGGGAATATTCCTTTAAGGCATGCTGAAGCAGTAACACTATTTGGTCTAGCAGTGTTCTCACTCCCCAAACAATTTGGATATTTGTTTTTGGAAACAATCTGAACTTCTTAAATTGATGGTGATCTTTACTTTTTTTTCCTAAAATATGCCAATTCTTGGGGACTGTGTAGAACACAGGCCAGGCCACATCTGTCATATTATACAGCCTGCAATTTAAGATTACAGTAATCCCTCTTCCATCGCGGGGGTTGCGTTCCAGAACCCCCCGCGAAAGGTGAAAATCCGCGAAGTAGAAACCATGTGTTCATATGGTTCTTTTTATATATTTTAAGCCCTTATAAACTCTCCCACACTATTATAAACATTTCCCGCACAATTATACAGCATAAACCCTGTGTATTCTCTTAGATATTAGGTATTATTATTATTATTATTAAGATTCGTTGAAATTATGTATGTAAACAGTTTATATACAGTAAAACCTAAATATTATTTTAAAGATATCGAGCATCTCCGATATCACATATGTTACAGCCATTACGACAGACAGGCCACCAGCAATAAATACGTACAATGCAAGAAAAATTGTAGCTTTTACAGACTTTCTGAATTCAAACTGCTTAAGTAAAAACCAAGAGGTTCCCTTTCTTGGTGTAATGTTAATTACTTCTTCTCACTCACACTACTATTGCTACAAATGTGGATGCAAAGAATGCAGACATGCGAAATTAACCAATTAACTGTAAACTCATTATGACCCCAATGTACAGGCTCCAAGTCGGGGGCAATAAGTATGCCCACACCTGCTCGGAGCCTCTCACAGTGGGCAACTCCAGAGTGGTAGAGAGTCCAGCCCCTCTCAAGGAGATTGGTTCCAGAGTCCAAGCTGTGCGTCGAGGTGAGCCCGACTATATCTAGCTGGAACCTCTCAACCTCGCACACTAGCTCAGGCTCCTTCCCCTTCAGAAAGGTGACATTCCACGTCCCAAGAGCCAGCTTCTGTAGCCGAGGATCAGACCACCAAGGTCCCCGCCTTCGGCCACCACCCAACTCACACTGCACCCGACCTCCTTGGCCCCTCCCATAGGTGGTGAGCCCATGGGAAGGGGGACCCACGTTGCCTCTTCGGGCTGTGCCCGGCCGAGCCCCATGGGTGCAAGCCCGGCCAGCAGGTGCTCACCATCGAGCCCCATCTCCAGGCCTGGCTCCAAAGGGGGGCCCCGGTGACCCGCGTCCGGGCGAGGGAAAATGCCGTCCAAATTTTTTGTTCATCATAGAAGGTCTTTTGAAACCACACTTTGTCTCATCCCTCACCTAGGACCAGTTCGCCTTGGATGACCCTACCAGGGGCATAAAGGCCCGGACAACAGAGCTCCTAGGATCATTGGGACACGCAAACCCCTCCACCACGATAAGGTGGCGGTTCGAGGAGGGGTTTTGTATTACATGTTAATTTTATTCTTATTAGTGTATAGTGTGCTGCTCTTATAAATAAGAGTGTTATTTAGAAAGGAAAAATTAATTCAGGGTCAATAGTGGCTGAACTTTGAATATGCTGATTTTTTTTGTTAATTCAGTTCAGGTTATTATAACAGGCATTTGTCAATCAATCAGTCCAACAGCTTGGCATTACAGTGCATTAATACATCCAGATTGCCTTGTGTATGTGTACCTGTGCGTGAGTGTGACCTTTGATGGCTTAACATCCTGTTCATGGCTGTGTCCTTGGTAGCCTTTACAGATTGCATAGGTTATTTGGAGTGACAAAACAAAAGTAGAAGCTTGACTTTAATGCTGTTGGGATGATGATTTGTTAAGTCCTATGGGATGTGTGTGTGGAAGATTTTAAAGATTTTTGGAAGTGAATTTAAAATTGGGGATCTATCGTATACTAATTTTGAGAGATTTTCTGCAATTCTGTTTTTCTCTCTCTGCAGTAAAAGGTGCAAAAATCAATGAATATCTCCTTGAGAAATCTCGTGTTGTACATCAAGATGAAGGAGAAAGAAATTTTCACATTTTCTATTACATGCTGGGTGGCATATCAGCAGCTGAAAAGGAGATATATGGTCTTCTCAATCCTGTTTTATATAGGTAAGTGACTGTTGCGTCTTTTATCTTCTTCTGTCATCATTCGTACATTTTGATAATATATAATAATACAGTATGTTAATGTTTTTTCGAATTGCATTTTTCCAAGACTTTATTTTGTCATCTGTGATTTAGTGGCTTATTTATGTTAGTTTAGCTACAGTTTCATTTACTTGTATGCATGCTAGCACAATTTAAACCTTTCTGCATGCTGCTTAGTGATAAACATGCCATTTTTATTCAAGTCACATTTAGTAAGGCCCATATGTTTGTCTACAGTCTCTCTGCCTTTGTTTCCAGTTAAACCATTTTCTTAAACACTATGCAAATTAAAGTGAAGTCTGTAATCTGTTTAATAGTATTACTGGCAATCCAAGGAATCTGGATATAAATTTGAACTAGCATGTCTGAAATCTGGATTTGTGTTTGGGTTTTAAGTTGCTAAAGAGACAGGAAACATATTTTAATGTTTTAATGTGTTTGCAAACAACCTGACTGGGAGAAAAAAAGCTGGGACTATACACTAGACCATAGACCACTTAAAATAGACTTAATACTGTTGTACAAAATTCAATTTTGTAAAATTTGGAGTTGGGTGGTTATAAAGATACCATTTACACATGTTTTATATCCCCATTATAAACGGGGGGGGGGGGGGGGGGGGGGGGAATAAACATTGTATTGCGGACTTTATTTTGAAAAACAAAATGATAAGCATTTGTCCATTCATATGTAAAGTTAACAGATAAAAAATATACCCACTGCAAAAAATACATGGGGTCAATGTAAAAGGAGTTAAAAATTGCTCCACCTTGGTGTATGTCCTGGTAAATAATTAACCCCTAGTCATTTTATGTTCCTGTGTAAAGTAAAAATATGAATGCCTTGCTAACTGGTATAACCTGTGATTAATAAACTGACTGATAGTTTTTATTTGTTACATTGTAGTAAATGGAAGATTTCTTTTGGGCAGTGGTTGCAGGGATATAGTGTCTGCTTATTAAATTACTCTGGTTCATTTTTGATGAGTCTTTAGCAATTAAACCTGAATCATGGTATCTGAGCCACACTAGGTTTGAGAAATAATGAAATTTTTTTCACAAACAGAAAAAATGATTCAAGTAAGACTGTCTATAACTAAACATAAACATAAAAGAAAGATCAAAAGAGAAGTTATACCACAATACAGTACTGAATCAGCTCAGAAGAAAAAAAAATGTTTGAAATTTATTTAAGGTTTTTCCATAACTCATAATGAGTTTACAGTTAATTGGTTAATTTCGCATGTCTGCATTCTTTGCATCCACATTTGTAGCAATAGTAGTGTGAGTGAGAAGAAGTAATTAACATTACACCAAGAAAGGGAACCTCTTGGTTTTTACTTAAGCAGTTTGAATTCAGAAAGTCTGTAAAAGCTAGAATTTCCCCACAGTCTCTTATTACTGAGATAAACTTGAGAAATGAATGTACAGCTGGACTTTGGCAGGCTATTTACTTTTAAATGTTCTAATTTACTTATTTTAGATAAAGCAGTTAACAGGTTTTTAGTACTGTGTCAGATGTGTTCTAGGCCAATGTTATCATCTTTGGTGAGGTTTCACTAATGTTCTGTGAGTGGTCCAGCGGATTCCATATTTTGTGTTGTATTGACCTGTGACTGCACTTGTCTATGTTGTGGTTACTGTGTATTAATTTGTTTCCCTTGTTCACTGCTGCTTCTTACAAAAAAACATGTCTCATCATGTGATTCATTCTATAAAGTACTGTGCAGTACAGCTAGCAAAACTTTGGTTTTCCCTATTAGAATGCAGTGCTAATGACAAAGACCATTGTCAAGACAAAGCTTAAGGGCAAGTGGGGAGTGCACACCCACACATCTCTATACATGACCATGTGAATTTGCACTAGCATTAAAGAAATAGTACATCTTCTGCTAAATGTACCATTGTTTACTTCTTGGGTCTGCAGACGTCTAACCCTTTGGTGATAATTTGGCTGTGTTATTCCACAGTCTTTTCAAAATTAATTTTTAGTTACTCTCCCTATGTATACCAATCTAGGAGGGAGTGTTCCTTAAATCCTAGAGAAGCTAGTGAGATATTACTTAACCTTGAGTTAGCACTTCTCTTATTAAATAGAAACAGCAGCAGTATTGGCAGATTTTCATCTGCACATAACGTGTACTTACCAAGATGCAAATGGCACATACAGTGAGCCTTTACAAGTTTTTCCAGTATTCTTATGAGAGAGAGAGAGAGAGAGAGAGAGAGAGAGAGAGAGAGAGAGAGAGAGAGAGAGAGAGAGAGAGAGAGAGAGAGAGAGAGAGAGAGAGAGAGAGAGAGAGAGAGAGAGAGAGAGAGAGAGAGAGAGAGAGAGAGAGAGAGAGAGAGAGAGAGAGAGAGAGAGAGAGAGAGAACTATTACAGTGGTGTATGGGCTAATAACCTTATTATATATGGAGAAAGTCTGCCTTGTTTGAGAAGTATATATTTGAAAGTTAAAGTTTTCTTTGAAATATAAGAACGTTTACACATTTTACAAAACTTTAACAAATACTATTTAGTCCATCAAGTACATTTGTTTAATGACTCTAAATTATTTGAATATCTCATTTGGAGAAGATCTGGATTAGGACCCAGCATATCCTTCTCTGTTTAGTTAAATCTCTAAAGCAGTTTAATTCCCTTAAACTGATAGATTAGACCATTTCTTTTTGTTGTACAAGTGTATCCATTATGTCTTTTTTTTCCTACTGTACACAGTGCTGATAATGTGGTGTCTCTGCTTAAAAAAATAAATAAAAGTATCCACTTATTTTATAAGTTGTATTTCCTCCCTTAAAATGTTTTCTCTAGGGTGGCCATAACTGCTTATTACTCGAGACTAATGCATCTGTTAAGTGTTCAGTTGCTCCTGTAGCTGAATTTGTTAAGTGAACCATGTTTCTCTATCCTTATGTGTACAAACTGGTGGACAAATTACCTTCCATGCTGCAAAAGTGCATCATTCTGGTTAACTGCAGTCTGTTGTTTAAAAATATTTACAGACGTTATTACCTGTTTAGGCTGTCATGTATGGTACATTTTGATTGCAATGAAACTCCAGTGCATATTGTGACACCTATAATATATGAATTAATCATTATTTTGTTTTTGAGGTAGCTCAGAGTAAAGTTTTTACTAGGCATCATGGATCTCCTATAGATATTTTGTATTCTATTTATAACACAAAGAGTAGCAACTCTTAGAGTAAAATCATCCTTCTATTATGGAACAGTTGTTCTCATCATACCATCCTCTATGGAATCTAGTCTGTTCTCAGTATTATTGTACCCCATTATCCCTTTGTAATAAATTTGTTAATCAAAACATAACTTGTTTGTAAAAAAAGAGAGTTTGGTACTGTAGTTATAAAATATATACAGGGTGAAACTAACATAGGAAACTTCCTTACACTTACCATGTCTGTCTCTATCCTTTTTTTTTTGGACCAGTCACTGCAGATTTTCAGTCAGTTGGTATTTTGCTTTTAGATTTTCAGTGTATTTCTCTTAATCACACAGCTAATTACTTAGACAATACCATGTTTATAATTTCTGCTTTTCTCCAGGGACATCTTACACATTTGCATAATAGTTCTCATGCTGGGCCTTTTCCAGCTTGACAACAAATTCTTCTTTTTCACCACATCTTACACCCTTACACTATGTAAGTTGTCACACACATTGCTTAATCATTTCTCTTTAGAGCTATAGAAGTTGGAATGAGGGTCAGATCCCAAAATGCCTTTCAGGCACAACTCCCCCATCTTTCCACTGCCTTTCCATTCATCATGTCACCTAAGTAGCAGAAGCAGTTTTGTCAGATTCTGCAAAATGGTTTTCATTGCAAATTTATACGTTTTGTCAGTGCGTTCTTGTTGATTGGAAACAATTCCATTCTTCATTACATCTTCTATAAACCCTATCTGGTAAAATAGTCTTTCTAAATTCCTTTACAGTGTATGTGACATGCTCACATACAAACTGTTGTCTGCTTCTTGCTGCTTTGGACTACACAAATATTTTCAGTTTATCTTTAGCCATTTTGATTTTATACAAGCTTTCTACATTACCGGTAGTATTTTTGCAATTTGGCTTCAGTTTTTGTATATAAACTCGAAACAATTATCATAGGGCGGACCATCCTCACCTCACCCACCACATAACTAAACTTTTTATACTTCTTTGTTCAACATCATCAATTTAGGGATTACCCATTTCTTCCATGTACTCCAGTTTTTTTGTTTTTGTTTCTTCCTATAGACCTGCTTGTTTGGTTGCTTGGAAATGACAATTTGGCCCCTGTAAATTTCTATTTGGGTATGTATGGGTGAGTAGGCCCCAGAACAAACTGCCTCATTATTCAGGTCTTGTTTTTGCATGCATACCAAGCGTGGTCAGGAGGGGATTTGGCTCCCCACAACCCTGAATTGGATTACTGTAAGTGGATTTGAGAATATTATGTTATAAAAGCACCTCCACTTTCCCTTGATTGCCTTTGTTATTTCAGCATTTTATCACCACATCTACATGTGCCTTCGTATTCATTAGGCACAAACTTTTCTTGCTTTTTTCCCTTGATTAAAATAATACATTTTTTGAACTAATGGTGTATTTCTTACTCTTGTTCAGGCACTCTCTTCCACAATTCTTTGTTGTTTCTCTTCACTAGCAAAAGTAATCTGTTATGGTTCTTTGTACTATTAAAATTGAAAGCTTATTAACCCTTTCCCTTTTGTACTGATGTAGGTGTTACACACATCCCTTTATTAACCTAGTCCCATATCTTCATACTTTCATTTCCTTTACCAAAGCTGAAGAGTCTGAATTTCTACAAAACCATTAGTGCTAGCTGCTAAATTTGCATTATAGTCACTTCCTCGTGCATCAGAGACATCACTGACAACTGTGTGACATAATTCTTTTCAATTTTATAATGTATACTATCAGGCTTTGTTCATCATTTTGTTTCCATTTTGTAATGTATACTATCTATACTATACTATCTCTGTTATCAAACATCCTTCCCAATGCAAATCAAGTAAACAGTCATACATTGCAACAAATTTGGTCTGACAGTCCTTTCAGTTGTTCCCTGCTAATGTTTTGTATAATTCAGTTGAGTACAGTTTTAGGCCTATGGCCCTTCCCCATACAATATAATATGTAAACGTACAGTACATACAGTAACTTAATTTAAATAAAAGCTGTATCACAAGGAGGAGCCATCAGTTGGTGAGACATAAGGTTTGAGGTGCATACATTATACATAACAGTTGTTAGATAAAACGCGAGAGTTCCGGTTGAGAAAGGTTTGGCTTCAAAGTCAATATATTTTGAAATAAAAAATCAGTTATGCCCGAGAGATCTTTAGGGTTTTATTGATACAGTATATCTAAATTCTGCAATACTTTCCTACTTATAGGTACATTAATAATCAGTATGGAACTGATGAGATGATCACACAGTGGAGTACAAAATACCTTGAAGTGTGCAATGCCATGGATATGGTTGGCTTCCATGAACAGGTAAGAGTATAATATTTTCTCATCTTGTAAAATAAGACTGAAGGTGCATTTAAAGAACTGAAATGAACTGTAGGGGCAATAGGCATCCGCAAAGAAAGCAAATTTCGATGCATCAGTATATGGGGTAATATGAATAGACTAAATACTCCAAAATATCAAAAAAGCATTAACTTATTTGATTAAAATATGATAATAATAATGTGGGGAAAAAAACAACTGAGAAGTGTTTTTCTGTTTTTGTTGGTAATAATGTTTTATGAGTGGGCTATTCTTAGGGACCACATTTTTTTTTTCCTGCTATGCGCTGCAAAGGCAGGGAATGAATCACACAGAACAATGGCTGTAATGCATATGAAGGCTATGATCTGAAATGAAGGGGAATGATGAAAGTTCTTTTTAGTTCAATTAAGACATGGTTAGAAAGTTGCCTCCTTGGGTACATTTCAGAATTCTATAATCTGTCAACTTTTTCTTACTCTTTGTGATGCAGTATAAAATATATACAAATTCAAAGGGTGAGGGTTGTCCCCTGTGATTGCTGATCATTATATATATATATAGTACATATACTTCGAACAACAAGGTGGTGAAATACATGCAGTAGCATGCCATGGCATTCTGACAACCCCTCCTTGACTAATATGTTGCTTAAAAGTAACAACGAAAAGTAATACAGGATTTAAGTGATTCTGGTAATTTTAAGCATTTTATTATATGAATTTATACATATATTATACACATTATGTAATCATAAATGAGTTTAACTTTTCAAACATTTACTGTAAAGGTGAAGGAGAAAGTGAAATGATGCACTTCCCAAACGACTGCCATGTTTACATTGCACATTTAAAGCCCAAGAGAAGGGTTCTTATGTATAGACCTTGTCATTTTCCTAGTAAAAAAAAAATAAAGTAGAAGAAGAAGAAGAAACATAGGATGGTTGCATCTGAAATAATCTTTTAAAATAAAGAAATGTACATGCAATATGTTAAAAGCAGAGTACTTTGAAATGATATCCACAATGAAGAACAGATATTTTAAATAATGTGCTGTCAATTTAGAGATATATTGACATGTGCAAAATTGGTATATTCCTAAAAAGCATACTAAAGACACAAAGTAAATGCTATTTAAAAGATGACTGTATAAACAAAGAATAAATAAAGATGAATCCAGGTAATTTTCTACAAAGGATCAGAATGGCATCCACAAGGGCCAGAATTGGGCAGCCTCTTGATAAATACAGTTCAGAAGTGAAGCCAAGTTTAATTATTCAAAATGAATAGCATAAATATGAAATTGACAGTGCTGACATACAGAAAACAAGCTATGGGAAGAGTTTAGTGGTTTACATTTACAAGATTTTGTCTGTCTTCGGGTGACGTACATAAGCAGTTAAAAACAAAATGTAAGAGCAGGTTGTGCCCTATTAGGCTGAGAGAATTGATCAATAAAGTTTATCCAGAAGAATTCTTTTGGTTAAAGGGTCATTTATTTAGTTGAGGACACCGGTGGGAAATTAAAAGAAAAATGCATTTAAAATTGCAAACAAGGAATTCTTCTCACAAAGGGTAATGAGAATTTTATTTAAATGAGTCAGAGGTTTTTTTCCAGAAACTCTGGCAGAAGTTGAGTAGCAAGGGAAGTCAAGCTATTAGCTAACAAAATTAGCTTGCTGAATTAAATATGATCTTATTTCATTTATATAATTACTTAGGCCTTGAACACCCTTTCAGCATGTTGTACAATTTGGTTGTCAAATTAATTTAACAGAATTTATAATTTCTATTAATGGAGAGATATTTAGACAACTAATTGTTCTACTTTATAATTTTGTTTAAAGTTCATGAGAATTTATTTGACACATGTTAACTAATTTCAACACGACAGGAAAAAAAAATCAATGTATTTTGGTTTCTGACTATCATACCAATAAATCTGAGCATTATGAGGCAGTCTGAAGTTTTCATAATAAAAATAATCACACACTGCAAAAACAAAATACTTGCATCAGAAGGCTTTGGTCCAGTTTGTATCAAACCAGTATAAGAACAGATTGTGAGCAATAAAACAAAAAAATGAACCATACAAATTTTTTTATTGATTTGTACTTCAACTGCAATTGAGGGGGGTGTCAACATCTTGTAGAATGTTCATGATGGGCAAAAACATCAGCTCTATAGCTGAACGCATCAATAGGTGCCATGTAGTAATTTCTGACACATCAGTTCCAGCATTGTACAGCCCATAAAGAATTACAGCAAAGCTTGTAGAAGATCTTACAGCAGGTATTATTTGTATAACAAGATACATTTGCAGTATCAGACAAGTAAGGTTTCATCCATCATGTATAAATTCTCAAGATTGTTGTATGTTGTAGTTGCATAGCATCAGGATGGGAAAATAATACCAGGCAGGCCTCTCTTGAGAGGCTATACAACAGGAAGTGGAATCTCTTATCTATTGTTGTGCAGACAAATTGTTCTTAACAATATCTCTGGTACCTAGCTGTTGTAGGTGAAGTCTTTACACACCATTACAGTTACTGTATTAGCACTGTGCCTTATGGGTATATTGTCTGCATTAATTTGTTGTCTACACCCTCTGTGTGGATAAGTACTGCAGCCATCCACCTCAAAAGAGAAGTCTCTGCTGTTGATGACCCAACACAACTGTGTGGCATTCTAAACTGCTCAATGGCAAAACACGTTGAAGTGTAAGTAATAACATATTTAATATTGGCAATGTGAATGAAGTCCTATATCTGCTAGACAATGACCAATGGCTTTGGACATTACCTTGTTATCAATAAAGAGTGCATATTTTTATAGATGGCAAAAAGTATAACTGTAAATGTTGAGACCACCTTTTATTAACAGACACTGCTGCCGTTCCTCTGAACTTTCCATAGGTTAGACCCCTTTATTTTTTCAGAAATCTGACAATGCATTTTAAAGTTATTTTTGCTATGAAGTACACCTGTTCTAAGGTCACTATGGTACAACCTTTCCTCTCTCTTTTTTTGTCTTTTGAATTTTATGCATGACCACCATGAATACAATAAACATGCATACCTGGCCATTTACGTACACTTAACCATTTATTTTGTCACATTGTGAGTATGTGGAATAATTGTGTACAATCCCTTTATGTAGACTGGTTGGTTTACTTCACATAAATGAAGGTGCAAGCTAGTGCTGGGCGGTATACCGGTTCATACCAAAAACCGTTTTTTATTTTTGTTATGATATGGATTTTTCTTATACCGGAACACCAGTTTAAATAGCCTAAACAACATTCGGAACGTGGCGCAGCGGGAAACTGTTTAAGGGGGACCTTTTTCACTGGTGCACCGCAAAATACGCATCAGAGTACATGTGTTAGTGGAGGAATTGAGCGGTGAAAATGGACAGGGAACATTCTGAAACTGAAGCTGTAGCAGACGATAAAGTTGAACATGATAACACAGAAGAACTTTTGACGAAGAAAGGTGCTGTATCTGTTGCTGACGGAGCCTTTGCAGCACGAACTGCTTTCTGCCAACCCCTGTTTTGGCTGCCGCCACACTGCGCAGCCAGACCGTCTGAGGTCGGCACACCTCCCGTCTTCCTTCGTGCTTACTCAGTCACTCCTCAGATCCATTTGGAGGTCTCACATTTCGCTCGCCCCACTCGACACGCTTACTCAGTGGGGTGAACCAGCCCCTAGATCGCCTAAGCCTGCACTCCCTCACGGAGCCCCAGCTCGTGCTGCCTTCTCCTTCCTGGTGTCTGGATCGTCTCCCATGACTGCCTTTTCCCTTCTTTAACCTCCTTGTGTTCTATCTTTTCTTTTTTCCTTCCCCTGTCCTGCCGGCCCATAAATATACGTCTCCGTCTGTGGGCTCAGCGGCTTATTCACACGCCACACTAAGCCGACGAAGCAATTGAGAATGATCAGATGCGACTCGCCCCAATCACCTCATCAACTCCTTGCGGTCGAGCAATCGCACCCACGAAGACAGACACGGCGAACTGGATTTAAAAACGGACCATTTTTTTTTTTTGTTTGTTTTGACCCACTAAACAACAAATAGTTGCAGATTTATTATTTATTATATATATTATTATATATTTATTATTATCATTATATATATTATATATATATATATATATATATATATATATATATATATATATATATATATATATATATAGCTTGGCTTGAAGCAAGGTCTATATTAATGCAATTTGCCTTAATGACGGTTCAGTTGGTAAAGATGTCATCTCCAAGTTGCACTTGTTTTATTTTAGTTTGGTGAATACTGTGTAATGTACCTGGGCTTGAAGTTTTGATGTAATAGTATTATTACTGGAAGTTGCACTATTATTTATTTTATTGTTATTGTTTATTAATTTATATATTATGCAGTTTAATGATGGTAAAGTTGTTTAAAAAGTCACTTTAACATGTCAGTGGACAGAGATTGTTAACATTAACAAAGTGTAGTTGGTTTACAAAAAATATTTGCCATTTATTCCTTTTCTAAGACATGTTCAGTGCAATACAACTAAATGCCTCTTTGGATGGTTGACAATTTGTTGTCAAAGTTTTAGTTTAAGCGGTTTGCAAAATTTGTTCAATAAAAAGGTTCTATATTTTGACAGCAACTGTCATGTAGTGTGATTCCTTCTCTTCATTAGTGCCCCCCCACCCTTTGAAAACTATCACTTTATGGAGCCATGCCAACCTGTATTAATACTTGTGTGCACATTAAAATGTTTTTTTGTACAATGTACAATTCTCATGACAGAGGAATAGGTTATTCTTAGCCAGTCTACAGCAGTAATTGCAGTGGAAAATGTGATTAACTCATGCATGGGAAAAAAATACCGTTGAATACCGTGAAACCGGTACAATCTTGAAAAATACCGTGATATAGAATTTTGGTCATACCGCCCAGCACTAGTGCGAGCTTTAGCATTTACATGATATTTATATTCTAACTTATTATTCTGACATTTCAAAACTACTACTTGTATAAAATTACTAACCTTGAAATTTAAATTGATCCTATATTTTGTTTATGCATTTTCTTTTTGTTTTTGTTGTTGGTATTACATTTTAGGAGAAAGTGGATATGATGACAATTCTTGCAGGAATTCTGTCCCTTGGAAACATTGGTTTTGAACCACAGGAGAATGCAATCTTGAAAGTTACAGATCAGTCTACTGGCTGGCTTAAAGCTGCTGCTGTGAGTACCTTTTTAGAAACTTAAGCAAATGATAATTACTGCATTAAAAAGAAGGATGAGAACTTTCAATTTATTGAAATACATATGCAGTATTTTTAAATTGTTTTTTCATAGTTTCTAACAACATTTGAGCCTTGCACAAATAATGTAAAGATTGTGTGTACAAAAATCCAGTCTGAACTGTAATTTTATTAAATGGTTTTCCTTTATTTTAATCACCACTTTTATTTGGATATGTGGAAGACAGCCTACACCTAACCCTACAGTAACTATCAAAGTGCAGACCTCATTGTACTTTTGATTGAATACATCACTATTTTATGTGTAAGTTACAGTATATATTTATTTAGTTAAATAATAAAGCTTTTATTTTCCTTACTGTTTTATTGCTGTACATAATGTGATTGTCAGTTGTAGCCCCCTTTTTAGATGTAATATAGTTCTAAAGACTATGGTAAGTATACTAAGGACTAGCCAGAAGAGTTTTTGAACTGTTTTTTGGATTGTTGGTATCCAACTAATGTTATTCTTAAATTCTATAGACTTGTAAAGTTTATGTTCGTTCTTGTGATTTCATTTGTGAGATATAAGGGAATTTAATCATTTACAACACACAATGAAATAGTGTGAACCCGATAAAGGGGCATATGTACAGTATGTATGTGATTAACAGTCTTGTGTAGTGCAGTTCCACAGCTGTGCCCGTGCACTTTTCTTATGATTTCTGAGGTCGCAGGATTCTTTTTTTGTTGTCATTCCATTATGGATGCTGAATTTTTACTTTGCATTCTTTTGAAATGTTTATGCAGTTTTATGTGCCAAGTGTAGCTGGCTGAACACTTAGTTGGAGTTTTGCACATTTAGAATTGGAAACAGGAATGCACTTATTAAAAATACTGTAAGCTATCTGCCTTTCCTAATGCTGCGGGGAATCAACTTTATGATTTGCTTTATCAGATGCTCCTTTAACACCGTGCATTTTTCTTTGATAACATTCAACAGTGAATTGCTTTTCTTGGGGTATTTCTTGACGCCAACATTTATTTTTTATTAGCTACATCTTTCTAGATTGTATTGCATTAACATAGACATTTTATCCGTTAAAGTGAAGTATTCTTTGGTGTTTTTAAATCTGGAGGATAGAGATAAGACTTGGCCATTAGTGATGGAGACTGTATTTAATGTCTAAGATTACATTTTTCTGTTCTTCATTGTATCATTTTCTTATTTGTTGATGAATGACATTCTTCCTAAAGATTAACAAAGAAGTCTTTGTATAATGAGTTACAGTATTTTTCCTTCTGTGATCCATAATGAGTTAAAGAGCATGGTAGATCAAATGGAAATTTTAAGAACCTTTAAAATTTGCAAAAATGAGAAAGTTGCATTATCAAATTTAAAACTGTATATCTCCATAACACATTACCTCAATAGATCACAACATTGGACTCTGCTTGTGTAAGAAATTAATGGAAGACATGCTTTAAATGAATTTATGAGGTAAATATATTCTTATAGGAATCCCCAATATTATGATGCAGGCTTTGAAAAGAAAGGTACCAAAAAACCTTTCAAAGATATGATTATAGAGAAGCTCAAGTCTATAGAAGATTACATAACCATTGACTGCCCCAAGGCCCTCAGTGGCATGTATTGTACCAAAGCAGGAAAAGTAAAACAACTGTGCTACCTGGATATGACTCTCTCTGTAAACTCATTTGCTGTACAAGAGGATGTTTTGCGACTCTGAGTTTCTGTAGTAGTGGTTGCAATGAATGGTGATGTTCTTATCAACAGTTTCAATAATTTCCCACAAAAGGGCCTTTATTGGAAGTGTTACAGGGAAGAAATCGTGGCTAAAACATGTTTTGTATATCCTTGCTCATGGTGTGTTTTAAAATATGACCTTAAAATTTTTACACAGAAGTCTTGTGAATTGGTGAGACTAAAGTAGAACTTTCGACCTGATTACAAAACGGTACATGTTGTGTAAATTAGACACTGTACACCAAGTAAGTCATACCATCCTCGTTGAAAAGTATAACAGCAGTAGCATCATCTGGATGCTTTTCAGCAGTGGGGTAATAGCATCATTTTTTTTCAGTACTGATGAGAAAATGATTCACAACATTGGAAGTACATATTAAAAATATTGGTGGCTTCCCTATAAAACATAAGATACTGAAACACACACTGCCAAAGAAAAACACTACAGTAGCTTAAAATGGTTAAAATAGATACACTTGTCTGAGCAGACCACTTTTACCAATTTCATAACATTTCTGTTGCAAGTTATGTTGTCCTCCATCATCCTCAAACTAATCTGAAACAGCATGAGCATCTTTGCTAATGGAGATAGGCAAATGTTGGTCTGTCAAAAAGTACAGTGTTTAGACTTATCCAAAAGCCTTGGCAGTTAGAATCCCAATGTCATTTAGCATTGTGTTTTACTAAATTAATTTTATTTATGATTTCCTAATGGGAAACACATCATTTTTTTTTAGGATGACGATGTAATAATTTTCGAGGCACTATGAGAAAAAGAAACATGCCTATGATAAGTGGTTACTGTTTTTTTTTTGTTTGTTTGTTTGTTTTTGGTGTGAAATAACTTTTAGATTCTGTTGAATTCCCACCAGCCCATTCAGCCAGTAGGCTTTAAATTTTAAGAAAGGGTACAGTGGAGTGTATAAAGTAAATCGAAATGTGGCAACTAAAAGCTTGGATGGCTATGCTCCAGCTCGGTGTGCTTTTTACTGTATTAATCTTAACCAAAAAAATCTGATATGAATGAAACATGTAAGGGTTTATGTGGCTATTGGTTTTCTTACCAGCCCAGTCAGTACCTTTTTATGATCCAATTATAACATTTAATTGAAATAATTTTTCTTGACTTTAGTTTGCTTGCTAGTTACAACTTAGGACCTTTTAACATTTAGCTTATTCTTGCGTCGTTGCCCCCTCCTCCATTGCCAAAATTTCTTTCAAAAATAGTTTTCATATTTTTTGTGATGTAATAAAATAGACGAGCAACATTTCTGTTTTTACCTGTCAGTTTTCCTCCTGAAATAAATTTCATGTTTAGTTTATTAGTAATCTGGGGCCTCATGTATAAACGGTACGTACGCACAGAAATGTTGCGCAAGAACGTTTCCACGTTCAAATTGCGATGTATAAAACCTACACTTGGCGTAAAGCCACGCACTTTTCCACAGTACCTCATACCCTGTCGTACGCAAGTTCTCCGCTCGGTTTTGCAGACTGGCGGCACCCAGTGTCAAAGCAGTGCTACTGTTCCTGTGTGGTTACCCTTTCTTAGATCCACATCCATGATGGCAGCTTTATCAACTACACTGAAATTAACCGCATATCGTTCATAAATTTAATGAATCTGATTGTAATTAACCTGTAACAATATAATGGTCCACACAATGGTCAAACTATTCTAAATACCATAACTGCTTTAGCGTTGTTACTCTCACTGCACCTTCTTCTTCTTCTGTCAGCTGCTCCCGTTAGGTGTTGCCACAGTGGATCATCTTTTTCCATATTACTCTCACTGCACCACTTGGAGTATTTATATCACTGTATCTGAGTGTGAATCACAGATCTACAGCGATTGGAAAGAGAATTACTGGTATACAGCACTCGTTGCCTCAGCCATTCGCTATTTGAACTGCTCTCATCCTACCAATGCTTCACAGCCTTTCCTGTTTGGACCTCGCAGTTCACAAACAGTTTCATCCCAAGAACTATACACGCACTCAATCAGTCCATCAAGTGCTCCTTGTAGAACTGTTTGTACTTGCCGTGAGGTAATTGTACTTATAATACAGTTATAATATTGCACAACCTGAGCCACTTTATAAAGCACGTATTTACATATGATGACGATATCATTTTTAAGATGAAATGCAGCAAAATATGTTGATTATATTATACAGATAAAACTTTAACTACGCGGTGCTGCAGCACTAGCGAGCTTGAGCTTCGTTCACGGATTGGCGCGGCACTGGAAGGATAGATGGATAGAATAATTAAACATTATGAAGATATTTCGATGTTCCTTAAAAGTTTTGAAGAATCGGCGTTCTAAGCTTACAGATAGCTTAACGTCTATTACAGAGCTGATTGTGTGGCAATTGGGTATTTGGAGAAAGAAAAGTAAGGACAGGAATTGGGGGTTAGTACGTTTTGAAAAAGACAGTACTTCTGTAATAAAGCATTTCATTGAAGGTTGCGCATGGCGCAGCAAAATGAACAATCACTGCGCCACCATGTTTCCATGTTTAATAACATGCTTTAACTTATATCATCATGAAAATGATATCACGTATACTTCTCAGTATTTTAATTATTCAGAGAGCTGTAATATTACGAACGTAATGGATTCTGTGTCCTGTCTGAGGAAGAGCACGTAGTGATTCAGGCACATAGAGCACATATAAGATGAAATACATAACAAAGCATTTAACGTGCTACTTTAGTCACGATGGGATTTGAGAAACTAGTAAATTAAACGATTTTAAGATGAAGTTTATGATGTTCTACTTTAATGACAAAATAAACTATGTGATTAAAGTGGAAATTTCGAGATTAAAGTTGACATTTCATGCTTTTTTTTACACTGTGTGCCTTTTTTTTTTTCACTGTACCCTAACAAGCTTTCATATGACACTCAGACGATGGGCTACGAGACGCCTTTTCACGCCGACTTTGATAAGTGGCAACTTTTTTATTTCAGGCACTGTGTGACTTTATGAACTTGAGCTTTCGAGTTTCTCCGACACACTATGTCACTCGATCAACTTCCTTGTGTTGCTTATATAACTGTTTAAACCAACAAATAGTATGTTTTTCTTTGCCTCTATTTGGTATTCACTGAAAGTCTTCCATTTTTCCTCGTACTTTTGCCATTGCCTTTTCACAGAATGCTGGGCTTAAGGGCTATTTATATTGATTTGCATATTCAAAGAGGCGTAATTCTGGGAGGAGTTGGGGTGGGACAGCAAGCGTGTGCACGTGCGTTTATTTCCACGCTGAGCGGGATTTATGTAGCGGAAGAACACGGAAGTTGGCGAACGCACAGATTCCTGCATCTGGATTTTTCTGTGCATAAGCACATTTCGGCTTTTGTGCTTACGTCATGTTATAGTGCGAATCCTACGCACGACGTTATGCATGAGGACCCTGGAATCTTACAAGTATTTTTCACAGTTATGAGTGCAGTGTGTTGTGCATTTTAGTTTCTATTATTATTACTAGCAAAATACCCGTGCTTCGCAGCGGAGAAGTAGTGTGTTAAAGAGGTTATGTAAACATATATATACATATACATATATACATACAGTAATCCCTCGCTATATCGAGCTTCGCCTTTCGCGGCTTCACTCCATCGCGGATTTTATATGTAAGCATATTTAAATATATATCGCGGATTTTTCGCTGCTTTGCGGGTTTCTGCGGACAATGGGTCTTTTCATTTTTGGTACGTGCTTCCTCAGTTGGTTTGCCCAGTTGATTTCATACAAGGGACGCATTTGGCAGATGGCTGAGAAGCTACCCAGCTTACTTTTCTCTTTCTCTTGCGCTGACTTTCTCTGATCCTGACGTAGGGGGATTGAGCAGGGGGGCTGTTCGCACACCTAGACGATACGGACGCTTGTCTAAAAATGCTGAAAGATTATCTTCACGTTGCTATCTTTTGTGCAGCTGCTTCCTGAAACGACATGCTGCACGGTGCTTCGCATACTTAAAAGCTCGAAGGGCACGTATTGATTTTTGTTTGTCTCTCTCTCTCTCCCTGCTCCTGACGGAGGGGGTGTGAGCTGCCGCCTTCAACAGCTTTGTGCCGCGGTGCTTCGCATACTTAAAAGCCAAACAGCCCTATTGATTTGTTTGCTCTTTTCTCTATCTCTGTGACAGTCACTGCTCCTGACACGCACTCCTTTGAAGAGGAAGATATGTTTGCATTCTTTTAATTGTGAGACGGAACTGTCATCTCTGTCTTGTCATGGAGCACAGTTTAAACTTTTGAAAAAGAGACAAATGTTTGTTTGCAGTGTTTGAATAACGTTCCTGTCTCTCTATAACCTCCTGTGTTTCTGCGCAAATCTGTGACCCAAGCATGACAATATAAAAATAACCATATAAACATATGGTTTCTACTTCGCGGATTTTCTTATTTCGCGGGTGGCTCTGGAACGCAACCCCCGCGATGGAGGAGGGATTACTGTATACACATATCTACATATACACACATATATATATATATATATATATATATATATATATATATATATATACAGTAATCCCTCGCTATATCGCGCTTCGCCTTTCGCGGCTTCACTCCATCGCGGATTTTATATGTAAGCATATTTAAATATATATCGCGGATTTTTCGCTGCTTTGCGGGTTTCTGCGGACAATGGGTCTTTTAATTTCTGGTACATGCTTCCTCAGTTGGTTTGCCCAGTTGATTTCATACAAGGGACGCTATTGGCAGATGGCTGAGAAGCTACCCAACTTACTTTCTCTCTCTCTCTTTTGCGCTGACGTAGGGGGGTGTGAGCAGGGGGGCTGTTCACACACCTAGACGATACGGACGCTCGTCTGAAAATGCTGAAAGATTATCTTCACGTTGCTATCTTTTGTGCAGCTGAAGCTGCTTCCTGAAACGACATGCTGAACGGTGCTTCGCATACTTAAAAGCACGAAGGGCACGTATTGATTTTTTTTATCTGTCTCTCTCTGCTCCTGACGGAGGGGGTGTGAGCTGCCGCCTTCAACAGCATTGTGCCGCGGTGCTTCGCATACTTAAAAGCCAAACAGCACTATTGATTTGTTTGCTCCTTTGAAGAGGAAGATATGTTTGCATTCTTTTAATTGTGAGACTGAACTGTCATCTCTGTCTTGTCATGGAGAACAGTTTAAACTTTTGAAAAAGAGACAAATGTTTGTTTGCAGTGTTTGAATAACGTTCCTGTCTCTCTACAACCTCCTGTGTTTCTGCGCAAATCTGTGACCCAAGCCTGACAATATAAAAATAACCATATAAACATATGGTTTCTACTTCGCGGATTTTCTTATTTCGCGGGTGGCTCTGGAACGCAACCCCCGCGATGGAGGAGGGATTACTGTATATATACATATACACATCCACATATATATACATATATATATATATACACATATCAACATATATATACACATACATATACACACATACATACACATATATACACACAGTGCGTTGTAACATGGGCTGTGATTGTTACATGGGAGGGAGACGACAAATCACATTTCCCTGCTTTCTAATCGGGCCTGTGATTGGTGCTTTGACTGATGCCTAGATCCCACAGTATGTCCCCTTAGGAGAGGCGTTAGGCAGGTGTAATTGAATAATGGTTGCAAGTTTAGCTTTACACCTGTTTTTAAGGCTTATTGACTGAAAGGGGCTTTCATGAAAAAACTTAGGGCTTTGCTACAGGATACACCCTCCACAAGTTAAGGAAGTAAAAATAAAGGTATATGTTTCTGTTTTATTTAAACCTTTTAAGTTTGTATATGGGCGGCATGGTGGCACAGTGAAAGGTGCCAGTTAGGAGACCCGGGTTTGCTTCCCTGCGTGGAGTTTGAATGTTCACCCCGTGTCTGTCTGGGTTTCCTCCGGGTACTCCGGTTTCCTCCCACAGTCCAAAGACATGCAGGTTAGGTGCATTGGCGATTCTAAATTGTCCCTGGTGTGTGGGTGTGTGCGCCCTGCGTTGGGCTGGCACCTTGCCCGGGGTTTGTTTCCTGCCTTGTGCCCTGTGTTGGCAGGGATTGGCTCCTGTATTTAGGATATAGCGGGTTGGATAATGGATGGATGGACATTTGTATGCATAGCCCCATTTGCCCGTTTTCATTTTTTTTCTTTCTTCAGTAATATTTCAGCAAACCAGGAGCTTGTCAGTTCAAATCCTGGTACTGACACCACTGTGTGACCCTGAGGAAGTCACTTCACCTGCCTGTGCTGCAAAAAACAAAAGTAATGTAACAAATTGTACCTCAGATGTTGCAAGTTGCTGGAATAAAGGCATAAGTAAAATAGATAAATATGTATTATACACATAGGAACTATTCATTTATTTTCAGTTAAGTCATCTGCAGCAAACCTTTATAAATGAGGGTTTCTCCTTTTTAGATAGTGCAAACTGTTTCTTCTTAATTGAGGTTTTCTCTTGGAGAGCTTTTTTCATTTGGCAGCAGCTGCCAAAATATGTAGCTTTCTTATTAATTTTTCAACATTGTGTAAAATAACTTTATAAAGTAACATAAAAGGTTTAAATACTGGTTATCCTTTTACACTAAAATATTACTAAAGAGATACAAAAAAAGTAAAATTCATATGTTGTTTTTCTTTAAGGAGATTAAATATTACTGAAGAAAGAAAAAAAAAAACTAAAACAGCCAAATGGGGCTATGCATACGAACTTAAAAGGTTTAAATAAAACAGAAATATATACTTTTATTTTTACTTCCTTAACTTGTGGAGGGTGTATCCTGTAGCAAAGCCCTAACTTTTTTCGTGAAAGCCCGTTTCAGTCAATAAGTCTTAAAAACAAGTGTAAAGATATTGACAATAAGCTACGCAAACCCACCAAGACATGGAATCGTTTAAATCAAGTATCATTACATCTTTCTTTCTTAAAGAGATGTAAGGCAGTACTTATAAGCTTAGTAATGTTATACATTTCAAATGCTACTTTGATAAACTTTATCACTTCAAACAACTGAACTATCCAGAACATTTCAGGCATACATCCAGCATTCAAACTATGTATAAAAATCACAACTGTTAAAGGAATTCAGCATTTCTTAATTGAAAATGTTCCTTTAATCCTCAACATGTCTCAATGAGTCGTTCTGGTGGTTTTACTTGACTTTTGATCTTCTGCTTAATTGTGTTTGCAGTTGAGATGTTCTTTCCTGATTTATACTTGTTTTCTCGTTAATATTTGTTTCACTGGTGTTAGTGTTCTGATTAGAGGTTATTGGTCCTTTGATGTCTCAACGGTTTCTTCTTAGAACAGCTCCTATTACACAATTCCGTCACATACTGGTCTATTGTTTCGCCGCTTTTCTGGAAACATGTAAAAAACTTGTGCCGCTCAAACGTCACATTGCGCTTTGGGTTGCAATACGCTTCGAAATTTTCAACTATTTTGTTCAATTTCATATTGTCTCCATCTTCTTCAAACTGAAAATTGTTATACACCTCTAGCGCCTCTTCGCCAATTACATGTAGAAGCATAGACACTTTCATTTTTTCACTTTTCCTATCTGCTTCAATCGCAGCAAGATACAACTCGAATCTCTGTTTAAATCTTTTCCAATTTTCAGCTACATTTCCCTTTAACTGGAGATTTGGTGGGGGCTGTAATCCTTCCATATTTTTTTTTCTCTTTTGCTAGAACGTCTTAGCGCTTTCTGACCACGTTTTCGGGTTACTCACAGACACGAGATTCGTTCAAAAGCTGAACCTCTTCTTTACATTCCTCTTCTAATCCGTCACTTCTGACACCATGTAGTGATCTTGTTAGGTTCGTAGTTTAATCAATACACAGGATTGAAAGATATAACTTTTTAATAGACAGACTTTAGAGACATTTACTGTACATGTTACTACTCGTTCTTTAGTTCACGCCCATTCTCCTACTTGCATGGGCATTCACAGGCATTACTAATCATTCTGTAAGTATCCCTTAATAGACCTTACTAATCAACTATCATTACAAAATCCAACGGGTTTGTGCCCTTCAGAATGAAAACAGTTTGCATTTACTTTTTTAATAAAAGGCGAGCTTTTAAGCCTGAGAAATCACCCCGTAAATGCACACGTTTAATTGCACATGTGTTAATATGTATGCTTACACAGTATTAAACCCACCAAGACATGGAATCGTTTAAATCAAGGCGCTGCCCTACCTTCTTCCAGATCGGCCCCAAGGCGTTTCACGTGATTACGTAAGAGGCGTGATGACGCGATACGCGACTCCGCCCCCGTCCATTACAGTATATGGACAAAAAAAGAGGTTCCAGTTATGACCGTTACGCTTTGAATTTCGAAATGAAACCTGCCTAACTTTTGTAAGTAAGCTGTAAGGAATGAGCCTGCCAAATTTCAGCCTTCCACCTACACGGGAAGTTGGAGAATTAGTGGTGAGTGAGTGAGTGAGTCAGTCAGTCAGTAAGTCAGTCAGTGAGGGCTTTGCCTTTTATTAGTATAGATAGTATAGATAGATTATCTAGCTGTAACTGTGTCATCTCTTGTTGTAACTCTGGACATTCCCACAATGTGAATTAGTGGGACGTTACTAGTGTCTAAAGTTTAACTGTGCTCTGATGAAATTTATTTTTTTTAATTTAACATTTCAGTTTAGTATGAAAAGGACTTACCCATATATATTCTCTTTTTAGATTTTTTTTTTGGCTAGTGGAAAGGTGTCTACTGATGGATGTCAGAGTTTTTGCTTGTAACTGGCTTTAATATATAGCAAGTTTCCCTCGCTGAAACCTATTAAAGAAAATGTAGGTCTTGGTTAACCAAAATAGTAATGTTAAATTTGAATAGTTGGCACCCTGGTAATTTGTAATTAATTAATTAATTTGTAACTAATAATTTTGTAATTATTATATGTTTGTCTGTCAACTCTAGTAATATTGTACCCAAAAGGAAGGAAGTGAACAATCAGGCTTATGTTGTTTCCAGGCAACAGTAGAATATAACTAGCTAATGGGGAGTGAGGAGGAGGATGTTGGGGGCATGAAAAATAATAGATATCTGTTACTGTGTATGTACCCATTTTTAGGGACAGTTTGGTGTCCAAGAAGATGAGCTTCTGAACTGTTTGATTTGCACCATGTCTGTAACTCGAGGAGAATCTATTAACCGTTATCACAGTCAGCAACAAGCAGAAGGTAAAGCAGTACTTCTTTCACACATCACTTGCATACAATGTGTTTTTGTACTTGATCAGTGCACTAGGGTACTAAACTAAATGTTAAATGGAATGTAGGGATTTAACATTTGTATTTGTAAATTTCAAATTTCATTTTGAGTCTTTACCAATTAAAAATAAAATGAATATCTGTTGTAATCTGATGTATTAGGAAAATGCCTGTAAACAGTATAAAGACAAAGATTTTTTGTAACTTTTGGATGCTCTTTGTGATACTTGTGTTTGTGCATTTCTTCTTAGGGAGATAATTTTGGTATTATGGAACCCTAACCTTGTTTTATAATATATTTCACTGTCTTCATTTTACTTCTTGCTTTTTTGCTACTTTAGATGCAAGAGACTCAATTGCCAAGGTTGCATATGGCAGAGTTTTCGGCTGGATTGTTAGCAAAATTAATGAACTTTTGACACCCAAGGAGACCTTTGATGACTTACATGAAATAGGTACAGCTTTGGAATGCCAGGCTGTTGTCTTATTATATGTAAATTTTAGAATCCTGTTTTAAAAAGGCAGTTAACTATATTATGTACAAAATGTACAACATGGCAATTGAAAAATCCAATATACAAGACAAAATATTGACTACATAAAGCACAGGCTATTTGGAGAAACTGACAATATGCAGTGAGGCAGAATTAATATAATTAATATAACTAATATGTATTAATATAAACTAATATGTACTTTTGTACTTTTTTTTTTTTTTACTGTGTACTAAGATAGTCATGGAGCAATAAACAACTCAATCAAAATTAATATCCATACATGACAAAGAATAAAAATATATATATTTTAACAAACATATTAAAAGAAATAACATGAAAACAAATGGTACTACCAAATTTTTATTATATAATATTTTCTTACAAAAAGCCTTTTTTAAATTGTGTAATTTGTGATTAATATTCATTTTATGAAAATAAATGAGCAAGAAGTTTAACATTTGTGAACCATTATAGTGCAAATTGAAACAAACAAAACATTTATCTATAAAGGACTCAGTCATAGTTGCTTAAAACTTTGTAATCTAACATTTTGTACTTTATTCCTTGATTTAGATTACACATTTTTAATTGGTATAAAGTTTTTTTCAAAGTAAGTTTTCAATAATAATTTAATAAAGACAAGATCATCTATTTAGTAAAAGGCCAATGCTTAATTGTACTAATTAATGCTTGCCTAATTTTAATGCCCACTGTATAGAAGATTAATGATAATTGTCTAGGAAATTATGTTAGTTACTATTACATAAACCTTTAACTGTCAACTTTATTGTGTTACTGATAAAAGGCAAATCTAAATGTCACATCTTAACAAACCTTGGCCTGAATTTTTTTTGACAGAAAAGTAAGGGATGGAAGAAGAAAAGAAAAAATAACTAATATCTCTGTCTCTAGTAAGCATATTTTGAGATTGCAGAGGCCTAAATTTGAATAATTCAGTGAGGTAGTTCCAGTTATGCTGCCATTGATTGAGTTAGCTTAGAAAACTCCCAATCATTTAAAGCATGTCTAAAAAAACATTTGCTGCAATATTGTGTGACTGAAATTATTTCTTGTTGTTATTAGAAAGCTTATCTTTAACATTGGTAGAGACTATTTTGTAAATATTCATCTGATTGTTTTGGTTATGAGTTTGTTTAGTTGCACAAGGCGTTGGTAATTTAGCTGATTTACAGTATCTAATAACCTTCTCTGAATTATTTTTAAGATGCATTTTTCTTTTCAGGAATTTTAGATATTTTTGGATTTGAGAACTTTGCTGTCAACAGGTATGAGCAGCTGTGTATAAACCTTGCCAATGAACAACTACAGTATTTCTTTAATCATGTAAGTCTACTAAGAGGTCTTTAGTTATTCGTCTGTGGACATTAAATAAATTGAGAAATAAAGTATTTAAAGATTATGTAATTTTGTTTAGCATTTATTGTATTTTTGTTAGCATATCTTTTTAATGGGACAAAGAGAATACAAAGAAGAAGGCATTGATTGGGAGACAATAACATTCAAGGACAATAAACCCATCCTGGTGAGTATTGTTACTTTACAGGTGGACAATTTGGGCAGCCTAGTCCTTTCATTTTTAAATATTGCTCATTGTTGTAGACTTTTTTTATTCTTAGTTTTTACATTATTTGCTTACCTGTTTCACGTACTTGTCACAGAACGCGTTAATCCTTCGTCTTTTCCCACTTGGACAATATTGTTATTAAATTTTTTAAACATTTGGATTCATTTGTTACTGGTACCTTGAGATATGCTGTAGTAATGTTTGTTAAATTATAGTTCATGCTAGTGCCTTATTATAGCTGTAGCCATATAACAAAAAAGAAAAAACTTACTACAGATTTTTGAAAAAGCTTACCAATGAATTATCACTTTCTTTTGCTAAACTATCAGTTTATATTACTATTCAAAATGAGACTGTAACAATTTTATGTGATTTTACTTGAAGTCTGAACTTTACCATTTATCCATCAATAATGAATGTTACAATGTTTTCAGAATCACTTTCCAAAAGTAACTTTTTTCCATTTTGGTATTTCACAGGATTTGTTTTTAGCCAAACCTGTTGGAATTTTCTCACTACTTGATGAACAAAGTGCATTTCCTCAGGTAATTGCTTGATTGCTGTGTGGCCTGATGGGGAAGCCAAATCAAACAGAAACCGAAATAGTCATTCTTCTGTCTCAGAATTTAATTGTGTCACTATCTTATATTACTTTTGTCTTACTTGAATCCTGCTTATGTACCCCCATCATTCTTAAATTTGTCTGGCTACTTTTTCCATTTTATTGTTTTTAGGTACGTATTGCTAATATCTTTGTGACAATTCATAAGGAAAGATTTGACTGGTATTAAGATATTGCAACAGTTTTAATGTACTGTGCAGTATTAGAAGTTTTAAGTGGTAAGCAATCTTACAAATACTCAATATGCTTCTCTCGTGTTCCAAGGCACATGTCTTTCCTGTTGTCTAATTCATTTCAGACCGTTTGTGGCATGTCACTATCAATGGCTGACACAAAAGCTAAAGTTCCTTTTGTTTCCTATGGTACCAGAATTTGCGGCAAAAAAAGAAAAGTTTGATGCATACTGCATATTTATATAATAATTAGTTACAGAATAATACATTTTTGAAAATTGTCAGTTATTTCAGACATGTCTTATATTTTGTAGAGGATACACAGTCGCCTGTGTATCTCTATTAGGAATTGGGAAACCTGTATTGGTAGGTAAAAAAACATTTTTTTTTTTTTGGTTCATGAAATTTTTATATTTCAAAAGCCTAATTTTCTAACTTCATTTTAATATCTTTTTTTGAGAAAGTTGTTATTTACATTTTTAGTATGTCAGATTGCCAGTATAGAAGCCACTATGAATGAATAATGTGTTTCCTGGTTGCCAGTAACAACCTCTGTGACTCGTGTCATGAAGACTCACTAATAAATTACATAGCAACACAGAAGCCCCTTTGTCAAATATACGGGTTTGATCAATGAATAGGTGCAGTCAGACAGTCTTGATTTTGATAGTCTGGTTTCTCATAGATCTTTTGTCTTAATGTTTTGTCTCCGATAAAAAAAACATTTTTGGTAAATGACCTTTTGCAATTCTTTTACAACTAGAATTTCGATTAATCCCTCCGGTTAAAAAAAAAAAAAAAAAGGCTTCCTTTCTTCCCTTAAGCACTCATTGCCAGAAGATCACCTGGGATATTTGTTTTGGGGAAAAAAATGGTGGTTGGTAGGGATCCATGCTGCTTTCCTTTCTGACTGCTTTGTGTCCTTGTAACTAGCATAACATCCACTTGTATTCTACTAGATATTTTTTTTTCTTTGGATTATTTCTTACATTGTTAGGCATGTTTACTTTTTCCAGTTACCTTTTCTCCTTCTTATTTCTGTTTCAAACTAATGGACTCATTAGTTCATAAGCCTTAATTAATAACAGTATTGCTGTTTTTTCTTTTCAGTTCTGTTAAGCTACATTTTATTGTATGATATATCAGATTTGCTGCAGAGTTCTCATAAGATGATTCTTTTTTTTTTTTTTTTTATAATATATTTCACTCCCTCACTTCTCTTTCCCTAGCTCATGGAAGATAATCTGTATGTATTTTATTTAGTATTTTTTGTTTCTCTTCAAAATTTACCTTTATGAAAGTTTACTTGTACAAGCTGTGCTGCCTGTCTAGTTGATTGTGCATTGCCACAGCCATCACACACCGAACCACCTGTATTGGGACCCAAGTGCAACGGGTGACACTTCACCACCACACTTGGAACAGTGTGAGGTTTTTTATGGTGGCTGGAGTGCCAATCCTGCCACCAACCCCCAAGTTTTCCTTATAAATTGGAGGACCTGCTTGAAGGGCTAGATGCAGATTAACATCATACTCCGGGGTCTGGTGACCGTGGTGAAAGTGGCTCCATGTTCCTTGACTTTGCAAAAGATATGGGGCTACGGATTGCTGGGTCCTGGTTCCAGCGCCCTTAGCCACATTATTGGACTTGGTATTCCAGTACTGCCGGTATGGATAAGGAGACTGATCACATCCTCCTGGGCAGACGCTGCAGGCACGTACAGAACTGCAGGGTCTAAAGAAGTGCCCAGTTTGTGAATTCTGATCAAAGACTTGTTGTTGCTACTCTGAAGATGCAGATTAAATCAAGTAGGTTACCACCTACTAGGAGAATGACGCTGGACATGGCCAGACTCCAATACCAGGCCGTTTTCATTGAGTTTGCACACAGTTTCTATGAGGAACTTGCAGATTTGGATGCTACTCCTGATCCTAAAGTTATTTGGGAGACCTTCTGTGACAAGGCACTGAGGGTTGTGTTGGTGTTACTGGTGTTCCCAGAAAGAGGTTTTTCATATTGCAGGGCATCTTAGATATCCTCAAGAGCAGTTGCAGTGCACAGCTTGATGGCAACTCCGTTCTGTACCGGGGACTGAGAAGGATGGCTGCGAAGGCTCTGAGGGCAGGTGAGATGTTTGTTAGAGGAATCTGTGAGCAAGTGACACACCATCTATGATCTAGTGACCCACATCCTGCTTACAGAGGAATCGAAGCATTACGTACATTTGAATCTGTTGAGAGAATCTTGGAGAGTCGCAGGTGACGGATGAGACTGCTGCAATTGTTACCTGCTGGGCTGGTTACTTTGAGCAGCTGTTTAAAGCTGATGCTCCTGCTAAGACGCTGGACATCTCTGGGTCCACGGTTCTTGAGGCTGATCCTCCAATTGGCTGTGATACACCCAATCTGAGATTGCACAGGTGGTGAACCAGCAGAGGGTAGGGAAGGTGGCAGGGATCTGTGGTATCTGGAGTGAATTACTGCAACCTTCTTTGCGTCCATTTGGAAGACGAGCGCCATCCTAACTGACTTGAAAACAGGACTTATCATCCCTATCTGTTGGTGAAGAAAGATTCACTGATCTTGACTTTGCTGACGATGCTGTGATGTTCACAAAATCAATGGAGGCTCTGATCGGGGCTCTCGAAAGACTGAGCGAGGTGTCCGAGTGTTGTTTGTGAGTTGCTAATTGTATACCTTTCATAAGAAGCAGACAAGAGTAAATGGCAACAAAAATAAAACGCTAAGTTAATAGACAAGTCAAGCTAAGGTTTGTTAAATTATCATGTTTTCCCTTGGTTTAACAGGCAACTGATAAAAACTTTGTTGAAAAACTCAACAGCAGCTTTAAAGGCAATGCACACTTTGAAGTGGTTAGGAGCCACATGCCAATGTTTAGCATTGTGCATTATGCAGGAAGGGTGAGTTTCTTATTTCATCTTGTTTGACTGAATATCTCTTATTAGCTTATATCATTTTGTCAAAATAACCATTTTTACAAAATTTATTGTACACTGTAAAACCGAGTATGTTGTGGTATGTTTTTTCCAAATCAGATGCTACTTTTCTGTTTATATTCCATTATATAGTTGATTTCTTTGTTTCCATAATGAAAGCAAGTAAAGGCAACCATTAAAGTGTAGAAATTTTCAGTTTAGAAAACTGTGTGTTAAACGTGTGATCTTCCATTTTAAGAATGATTCTTTTAAAATGAGTATAATTTGAGTAATTTCTGAATTTATAAAGTATTTGTTCAAAGCTGTTAGTAAGTATGTATATCTATAAAAGAATGTAGTCTTAAAAGTGTTTATAATGCAAACCGGGACAATGGCACCACTCATGCTGTTGGCAGTAATGTGTTTAGTTATGTTGATTTAGCTTGAGTACTTTTCTTTGAGGTGGTGAAGTGATATGATCAGAATCAGCATTCACTTTTTTGGCCAGGTACATTAAAGTGTACTTAGATTTTGTTTTGATAGTATTGGTAAAACATACAAGGACAACAAAGAATAAAAAAGTATACTGTAAATATAAGAAGATAAAATGATAACATATGATATAACATACAAGGGTACTACAAAAATAAAGAGAAAGTAGGATTTAAATGTCCTGGCAGTCTGGTGTGCAGGTATACATAGATTTTTGCATCACCTCTTTTTCTCTGATGCATTCTGAAAAAGGACCCATTCTTAAACATCCATCTTGTGTTTTGGCTTTCATACAATTTCCTAAAATTCCTCTTTTGGAAGTAAACACGATACAAAATATTATTGTTGTTAATGAGTTTTTGTAAACTATGACCCAGTGATGTCACAGGTCAATTGTGTACTTTCAATGAAAGAATTCTGACATACAGCATAGCATGTACAGTACAGATACACAACAAATGAAAAGGAGTATGGGTGTACCACAGTTACCACAAAACTGATAATTATTGCGCTTGATATTGTAATTGAAATTAATAATTTAGATTAGTAACACTTCAGTGAAATAAGAATTTTGTGTTTCCAACTGTATATTCACAGTGCAGTATAACCTCCCTATATAAGTTTTTTAGGGACCTGCTTAAAAAATTAAAGCAATTGAAGCAAAGCAATTTCATATTTCACACAATTCTCTTCATTTTGTACTAAAAAGTATGGTCTTAAACAGTCGGGTGATTTGGGTTCAACATTACTTATACCATGTTTGCTACGACCTCTAGAAAAATTGAGAAAGAAAGTCTCACTTTTTAAAATATGATTTTAGAGGTCAGACTCCTAATGGTGTGTTCACCATGGTTGCCTTTGAAGTTGCATGATGCAAAACTTTCAGATTTGTCAGTGCAGTCTCTCTTAGTGAATGTATCTCTGGTTACACTCCTCTAATGGAGTGTCAGTAATAAGTAGTAATTATTTAATTACATTTTTCATATTTGTATATAATATTCCATATTTGTAATTATGATTAATATATGATTAGTTATGCAGTCCTAATAGGCAGTCTTTGAGAGACTGTCTAGACATTTGAATTAAGTTATGAATAACAATTTATGATCCTCCCCACTTGGAGTTTGCATCTTCTCCCCTTTCCACCTGGGTTTTCTCTGGATGCCCTTAGTCCAAAGACATGCAGATTAGGTGAATTGGCAATTGCGTGTGTATGTGTTTTCTCTGCGATGGATGGGAACTTTATCCAGAAATTGTTTTTGTCTTATGCCTGATGTTTGCTGGCGAAGGCTCTAGCTTTCCCACAACCCTGCTCAGGGTAAAGTGAATTTGGAAAATGGACGAATGGATTGATAACATGTTATCACTTGCATGTAAGAATTGTGTTCATTACCTTGGCATTCATGTTCATGTTACATATTTTGATGTTAAAAAAAAATTAGGATGTGAGCTTCAGTAGGCTTTGCGCCCTAGGAAGTTACCTGAATCCTCTTTAATAAAACCCCTGTGTGCGTCCAGTGTCCGTGTGTGTGTGTCTTCTGGTGAAGTGTGCATGCGCGGGGCACGGTGCGATGTTTCAAAGGCTGCCTGACGCATCACACAAGACAGAGAGGGCGGGACCTATAAAATATCGCGCGGCAGATCCAATCCGATTTCGGTAAATGAGGTAAGACCTAAAACATAAAACACGAAAAATCCAGTCGGGTACAGAGACGCGGAGACCAGCTTCCCAATTGTTGTGCAAGTGTTCACTCTGAGGATGTCAGATTTGCGATTAAGAAGCTTGACCCGGTAAAGTATAAAGTGTCAGTCGTTGAAGGGGTTTTCCTAAATATACGAATTTTCATGATATTACAATACGATGACTTTTAAAACTAGATTTATTTTCGTGCACATTACATCAGTTGCTGGGGAGAATCTGGTGATTGCCCACCGTTGTGACAGAAAATTAAACGCATATTACAGACAGCAAAGCCAGTATTACTGTCAGAGAAAATTACAGGCATTTTACGGGAAAAATTTAATGAGGTAAAAGGTCCATTGCCATTTAATATAGACTGTTCCTGCTAATGTTTATGGACTACTGTTCTAGCGCCCGTTATTGTAATGGGCTTAATGTCTAGTTCTATAATATTTCACTAATTATTTACTGCTCTGTTACTGATCTTTCTGATTATAAAATAGGTAATTATGATAGCAGTTGACGAGCAATTCGTAATTAATTGCAGAATTACAGTAGTTGAGGGTTCCTCTAGGTTCCTCTTTGTCTTGCATTATTTGGCTCAAAAACTAATCAATACCTCGTTATCTCATAACAGGCTTAAGTTTCGTGTTTGGTATTTTTCTGACCAGCCATTTTAGCTAAAGACCGTCCTCAAGAAACTGTGATACACACACACACACACACACACAGTATCAGGGGACTCTAAAATGTCAAGATCCATCAAAAACTGGAGATCAGAATTTTTGACGAATCTAAAGTGTTTGCTCCTCCTTCATAGACAATAGGTTATGGTGGGACAGGGCATAAAGCAAAAAACAAATTTATTTGTTATAAAACTGAAAAATTGCAGCCAATTTAATACATATCTTTAAATCTTTTACTATAAAACATTGAAGGATGTGAAATGAAGCTTTAGATAACTAGTTCAAAAATGGAGAGAAGCTACTTGATATGTTGTCTAAAAATGCTATCTACTTAATTAAGCATACATAATTTAACTTTAGTCAATATGAGGAATGTTAGGAAAACTTATGCTTAGGGTGAATCTGTGGATGAAGCAGCATCCTTAGGCATAAAATTGGTTTAATTGTTGCTATTAAATTTCTACTAGCAGGTTTCTTTGGAGTTGTTTTAAAAGACATTTTGAATGTGCAGAAAGATGATGAGTTGTCGGTGACCCAGTGAGCCCACACTAGGACCCAAATTTACTGCCAGTTCCCTGGCTCTGGATAGCAACCCATGGATTGCGAATCACTGTTCTAGAGTGCAAAAAGTTTAATTAAAAGTTCTTGATTAAAAAAAAAAACAAACACTCAAATTATTGTGTATATGGAAGTATTTTCTGCTTAAATTATTAAATTGAGTAAGGAGTTATGTACTGTAAGTATACAAGTTACATGTACGGTGGATTCAGAAAGTATTCAGGTTCTCACTTTTATCACATTGAATGTTGAAGCCTTGTGCTGAAATCATTAATTAATCCAACTTATTTTGAATAAATTTGCCAAAATGTCTAAAATCCATGTTTTGTTTTGTTATTCTTGGGTATTCAGTTTTGCTTGATGTGGAGAAAAAAATTTTAAATGATTTTACCACAAGGTGGCAATATAGCAAAAAGTGAAGGGGTCTGAATACTTTCTGAATTCACTTTATACATTGAAGCATGTTAACAATCAACTTACATACAGCAGCTATCCATTTTCTCAACCTTCTATTGCTTTTACATCAGTAAGAACTCTGCAAGTGTCTAATATTAACAGCTGCCTTTTCCACAATGTCGCCTGTCTTTGAGCAACACAATGAAAAATAAACTGAGTTATTATAATTAGGCCTTTGCAGTTTTGACCATTTAAAAACAGATTTTTGTATGAATACTTTATTTACCAGTAAATTAAAAGAGTTTATTTACAAGACTGCTTACTCTCAACTTGGTATTGAGTCTTCAGTTCCCTGCTCTTGATGGAAATGTGGGAAATGAGCTTTAATTAATTTTCTTATGTAATTCAATGACAATGACAGAAACCCTTTAAAGTCAGTGGTATGGGAAATCTGTGATCAAAAGAGGAATGAATGACTTTTGCAGGTTTGGATTTAAATGGAATTGAAAAAAATCAAAATTCTTAAACCGAGTCTGCAGAGTCATCATGATTAGAAAGGTAGATGTTTTTCCTAAGTTGTTGGAGAATAAACAGTCAGTGTATTGGAAAGACTGGTATAATGGTCCAAAAGGTGGATCATATAGATTGAGAGAATTTTTTGTTTGGACGAGAGGTAAGATCTTCTAACAGATAGTTAGGAGGACTTGCAAGCGGCAGCCTGCTTTAAATTTTGGCTATGTGATTGTTTCTGAGTCATGTTTCAGTGTATTTTTTGCATGGCCTGTATTCCTTTCTCTATTATAATTTCTAATGTTTAAGATTTAGATAGTATTCTTTGACATTGACAAGTACACAGATATAAAATTTCTTAAGCCTTCTCATTTTTATCTGTACTTGTTTGTCCTGTGTGAAGTTCCTTGAGGAAGAAGAAATCTGCTTATTTTCCTATTATCACAGTGTATATAGAATAATGGTTGAATTTATTCTGGTTGACAGATGTATGAATTATGTGAGATATAAAATGTGTGGTGAACTTGAAGCAGGCAAGAAGCTGTGGCATCATATGATCCCAGATTTATTATTTTCAGTTATATTTTATATACTTAATGTTTTTTCATTTCATCTTTTGAAACAAATGTTTTTTATTAAATTCTCACCGCCCACTTCGCCCTTATTTAAAGATATCAAAGGATTGTGTCTAATATATTACATGAGGTAAACTAAGAACAAAACATTTATATTAGATACAGTAATCCCTCGCTATATCGCGCTTCGACTTTCGCAGCTTCACTCTATCGCGGATTTTATATGTAAGCATATTTAGATATTTATCGCAGATTTTTTGCTGGTTCGCTGATTTCTGACGCGCACTCCTTTGAAGAGGAAGATATGTTTGCATTCTTTTAATTGTGAGACGGAACTGTCATCTCTGTCTTGTTATGGAGCACAGTTTAAACTTTTGAAAAAGAGACAAATGTTTGTTTGCAGTGTTTGAATAAAGTTCCTGTCTCTCTACAACCTCCTGTGTTTCTGTGCAAATCTGTGACCCAAGCATGACAATATAAAAATAAAAATTTAAACATATGGTTTCTACTTCGTGGATTTTCACCTTTCGCGGGGGGTTCTGGAACGCAACCCCCGCGATCGAGGAGGGATTACTGTACTTGATTTCTAAACTATTTCTTCAAATGTATTTGAAAAATATATCTTAACATGGTTTATTAATTTTTCAGGTTCAGTACAATGCAAGTGGTTTTCTGGAAAAGAATCGGGACACAATCCCTGCCAATATTAGAGGGCTGTTCATCAACAGTGTGACTCCATTACTTAGTGTCCTATTTGCAGGTAATTAGAATGTGAAAAATGGGTATTATTTGCTTTTAAGATGCCATAAAAATGATCTGTAAAGCAAAATTTGAAAATTAAGTGTCTTAAACATGTAAAGTTTAGCAAAACATCTATGAAGAGGGTTATTATAGACATTTTTTGCAAAAATATACAGTATTACATGCCGGAGAAGTACCTTTTGTGTCCGGAGTCTGTAAAACGGCCTACCTCTCAATGTTGAAGCATTACTAGTTTTAAATGAAAATGCACACTTTTTAATTTACTTTTTGGTGTATCTAGATGTATGTTCATAAACTATTATGTGCTAATCAACATATGGTTTGCGATTTTTGTTGTCTCTTTGCTCTCCGTTCTAAAGTTATTTTTAATATGTACAACCCTTTAGTTAACATTGTTGTTTTTAAATGTGCTTTATAAATAACTTTCTTGCTTGCTAAATAATACATACATGTGGTGACAGGAAGTAAACTGATGCACAGAATGTGTCACAAAATATCTGAAGTGTTGTGTAGGTCAGTGTTCCCAACCTAATATGCACATATTATACTGTATTCTTGAGAAAACACATTTTAGGTTTTTACACAAGTATCAAAAACAATTTTTGTCTGTAACTAATATCTTTGAATTTTGCATTTTAGCCACTATATCCAGAACAGGCACATTAATGCCACAAAGCAGAGCAAAGGTATGTGCTTTATCACTTTCTGTCTCCATTAGTCTGATTTTTAGTTTTGTTTAATGGGAAGTCTCAAACCTGATTTTTGTCTGCAGATGTCGTCTTGTATTTGTTTTTTATCATTGTATAATAAGATGTTTGTGACAATCTATTCTAGATAGATTCAAAGGTGAACTTTTTGCCACAGCGTCAAACATTAAAATAAACATTGGCACTGAAAATAATGATATCCGTATGACTGAGTTTTTTTTAATTTATTTTTTTTATTAATTTTATTGTAATCATTCATACAAATCGATCAATTTTTACAAAAAATAGGATTGAAAAACAAGTTGACCCCCATCCCTGAGAGAGAGAGCATGACCAACGGGGTAAAACTTAAGGCTTATAAACATACCTAAATTGACGAGTTTAATAGGCCAATGGAGATGAATGGAGTCAATGCTTTAAGAGCTTATTCTAAAATTTTATTGATTATATCCTGCCAGGTTTTAAAAAAATTCTGTACAGATCCTCTAACTGAATATTTGATTTTTTCCAATTTCAAATAGTATAAAACATCAGTTACCCGCTGACTTAGAAAAGAGGAGAGTTAGGATTCTTCCAGTTTAGCAAAATAAGTCTGCATGCCAAAAGTGTAGTGAATGCAATCACAATTTGTTTGTCCTTCTCCAATTTAAACTCATCTGGAAGAACACCAAACACAGCTGTTAATGGGTTAGGAGGGATTGTGACACCAAGGCTGTCTGAGAGGCACTTAAAAATTTTGGTCCAAAATAATGTTAATTTGGCACAGGCCCAAAACATGTGACCCAGTGAGGCTGGGACTTGATTGCAGCGTTCGCAGGTTGGATCTTGCCCTGGAAACATTTTGGACAGTTTTGGGCGAGACAGATGTGCTCGATATATAATTTTGAGTTGAATAATTGCATGCTTTGTGCATATGGAGCTTGAGTGAATTCACTGCATTGCTACTTTCCACTCCCTTTCTGATACATTAATTAAGAGATCTTTTTCCCATTGTCCTCTTGGATCTTTTAAAGGGAGGGACTGTAAAATAATTTTATATATTGCAGAGATGGTGTCGAAGTCCTTGAAATTGAGCAATATTTTTTCCAGCATGGAAAGTTCCTAATTTGAAGATAATTAAAGAAATGTATAGCTGGAAAGTTAAATTTGGAATGTAATTGTTCGTAGGATGCAAAGATGTTGTCTGTGTAAAGATCTCTGAGCAATTTAATCCCAAATTTTTTCTAGATATTAAAAACTGCATATGTTTGCAAGGGTTGAAAGAGGTGGTTCTCTTGCAGAGGTGCCACAGATAAAAGCTTCTCCATCTTAAAATGCTTTCTACATTGGTTCCATATTCTGAGTGAGTGAAGCACAATTGGGTTATTAGTATATTGCCGATACCTTGCATTTATTGGGGTACAAAGCAGGGAATATAAGGAAGTACTGCAGGATTTTACTACTATTGCGGACCAGGCCTCATTGTTGGACTATGTCAGTTTAAATGACTGAAAATCACTGGGTACATCTAATTTGCTGACTTGAGTGACGATCTTCCAATGCAGTCTTGCTTGCTTGATTTTGTGGCAGCCAATATCATGCTGCATGATGGAAACAGTGTTTATGAAGGGTTAGCAGATACTACAAGCTCAACTGCAGTCTCAACACCTTTTTTTCTTTTCCCATACTGTTATTGTATATAAAACATGAGACATAAGACCAGACAAGCTTTTCTTCTGTTTGCGAGATCAAAAACATCAAATTCTTTATTCCCCATTCATGCATTATGTGATTTGTACTTTCGGAATGAGCATTCTTGGTTATCAGCTCTCATTTGCAAAGAGACTGCCCGTGCCACTAAAGGCAAAATCAGACTTATTTGATTTTGTGTGACTTGCAGACTAGTTGGACTGAGTCACTGGCATATCAATTTATGCGACTTCTTTCATGGGAGCACGCTTCCCTTCTGTCTCAGACCTGTTAAGATTATATAAGTGAAGGCTGTGACTAAAAATCAGTGGAAAAGTCATATGATGTGACATAACCTTAAGAGAAGTATCTCAGTGCCAGTGCAAATAATTAAGATGGGGCCAGTATGGTTTTAGGTCTTTTTTCTGTTGCCAGTGCTTGTGTAAATTGGTGGCCATAAATTTCTTAGTGATCAATTGGATACTTTTATTGCAGTTTACTAGATTACCTGTTGATGTCACTGAAAAAGTATTATAAGATGTACAGTACTTTAATTTTTATGGGTTGGTTATATTATTTACCTTATACAATACCAGGCACCATAAACGCAGAGAAAGAGCCTCAGCTGGGAGAAATTTTTGCCCAGGTTGATCTGTGGCGGTGGGGAGATGGGATAGCAGGCTGCTTGTGCTGATCAACACATTTACAAAACAAAAGATGCTAAAGGAGAGGTGCGAAGGAATTTAAGGAGGCCCGGGATTACAAGTTTTTTTGTAGGCTTCAGGGATTCTAGTGTTAATAGCAGCAGTTTTTACCACCAAATTTAGCTAAATGTTTCATTGCTTTCAGTATCATTGTGTTGACTCTGCATTTAATTCTGTAGTGCGGTAAAACATTTTTTGTTGATACTACATTGAGAGCATGTGTTTAAGAACTCGCCAATAAACAACTAACTTTGTTTTTTATAGATCCATTCATAGAAAGCAGCATACCAAAGTACTTTACAACATAGTTGTGTGTGCATAAAGTCTGAACAGCCAAGATATCATTCTGAGGATAGGTTTAGATTAAATATACAGTATAAAGCATCAGGGTGTTTAATAAAAAAACTTGAGAACTGAGGGCAGATTATTGAAAATCTTTTATACTGTGCAAAAAAAGTATTAGGGAAAAAATGTATAAAAGGGACATCAGTAGCACTCAGATGGTGTCTGTTTCACTGGCTGCTGGGTGGTACATGAGGTTTACTTAATATTAAAAAGTTTGAATTTGTTAATTTTATCTTTTTCCATAAAATGGAACTGCATTATATTGAGTCTCAATGAGGCAGTTATTTGCTGTGTGCAAAAGTCTTTTCAGAGGTTGTTTGATGATATGTCTTTCTCGCCCAGGTCTATCCGGGAAACAATGGCATAAACCATTCTTTTTGTAGACCATGCTTCATAAAATAAAAATATGAGATTAATATTAGACAGGAGTTATGTGTAGCCTGAAAGGTACTGATATTTACATATTAATTATGTTGTCAGGATTAATATTGGTGAATATTTAAATTAGGGTGGCACGGTGGCGCAGTGGTAGCACTGCTGCCTTGCAGTAAGGAGACCCGGGTTCGCTTCCCGGGTCCTCCCTGCGTGGAGTTTGCATGTTCTCCCCATGTCTGCGTGGGTCTCTTCCAGGTGCTCCGGTTTCCTCCCACAGTCCAAAGACATGCAAGTTAGGTGGATTGGCGATTCTAAATTGTCCCTAGTGTGTTTGGTGTGTGGGTGTGTGTGTCCTGTGGTGGGTTGGCGCCCTGCCCGAGATTGGTTCCTGCCTTGTGCCCTGTGTTGGCTGGGATTGGCTCCAGCAGACCCCCGTGACCCTGTGTTCGGATTCAGTGGGTTGGATGGATGGATGGATATTTAAATTTAAATGATGAAGAAATAGTATTGCATATTTAAGCTTCTTGTTTATAATAACACAAACTAAAACATTTATTGCAGCTTTTGAAAAGTATTGATGACAACTTTAATTCAACAAGGAAGCTATCTGTGGGAGCCCAATTCAAGGTAATATATGGGCAGCATCTTCAGTGCACATTTGTTTGTTATTGTCAACCTTATTGCCTTCACTGATAACTAAACTTTTGGTAGTGAAAAGTTCAAAACAACTTTTACACCTAGGGAGATTTTTAGACCATGAATTAAATTTGTTGTCTAATGTGTTTAGTTGTTAGACCATTGAAATTGACTTAGGGCCTGTTAATTTGCTCATTAATTTGTGCTTATCTAGTTTTTACATTCATATTTATATTGCTGTCTTGCATTACTTTTTATAAACTGTAGCTGATTATTTCAGGTTCATTTTATTTGTAACATTGTGTAACTGCTTTCATATAAATTATTTTTTTATTTATGTCCCAAAAATATTTATTTTGCACATATTTTGTATCTATTAATGTATGTATGTTTTTCTCTAAAGCATTCTTTGACAGTGTTAATGGAAAAAATGTTTGCAGCCAATCCACATTTTATTCGTTGCATAAAACCCAACTCAAGCAAGAAACCTGACCTGCTGGACAGTAAGCTGATAATGGAGCAAGTAAGTGCTGTTACATTGAACAGATATTACTAAGTTATTAGTTTGGTATAAATTTAATGAACTGAAAGGAGTTCGCACAGAGTTTTGGTTTTGTTTATTCAGATGTTTTATTTAATCTATTCCAGTAATAATAATAATAATAATAATAATAATTCTTTGCATTTATATAGCGCTTTATCTCACTACTCAAAGCGCTCAGCAATTGCAGGTTAAGGGCCTTGCTTAAGGGCCCAACAGAGCAGAGTTTCTTTTGGCATTTACGGGATTCGAACCGGCAACCTTCCGATTGCCAGTGCAGATCCATAGCCTCAGAGCCACCACTCCGCCACCGCCAGTATTCTATAATATTTTGAATGAAACTTTATGATAAACACCAGGTTGATTTTATGAATTGATTGAAACTTTATAACAGAAGTTATTAATCAACACAATATTGTCTGCTTGATTGAATTAGTATGGTCATAGTACTTTGAAGTTTTATATTTCACTAGATAGCCAGTTTCATCTGCGTATAAGAATATATTGTGATGGAAACAGGGCGCCAGTGAACCCCAAATACAAAGACACAACCACAGTCCCAGGTTCAAATAATGGATGATTTATTGTACAATACCTAGTACAGTAACAAAGCGCAAGTTCTCTCCACAATCACCTTTCCTCTCTCGACTGCACTGCCCTCCTCCAGTCAAGTGTTGTTCTCCATTCTCCCAGCTCCACCTTGCCTGGGCAAGGGAGTACATCCCTTTTATTGAGGACCCGGGAGTACTTCTGGTGCCAGGGGTGCTGCCCGTTGGAAGTTCTCCTGGGTCTTATGGAAGTCAAATATAGTAAGGAGTATGTCTCCCTGCAGCGCCCTCATGTAGCTCCCATGGACCCCAGCAGGACTTTGCTGCTGAACTACAGCTCTCGGCATTCCTTGCTGGTTCCTGAATGGGTGCCGATACGGAATCCGGGTATGGGATCTTCCCGACTCCTTGCCGGGATGCTGTCCATCTCGTGTGCCACCAACAACACATTTAGTTTCACATACAGTGTATCTTCCTTGGCTACATTATTTTGTTATTTGTTTAAGATAAGATTGCATATTGGTTTCCCCAATAAGGCATTTTCATGTTCTGACCTTTCCCAGCCAAGTGTCAGAGTCTTTGTTGGCTACACTTCTGTATGGTCACTCATTTAGAGCTATTGTTACTCCTGGGAGTGGTTATTTCTGATAAAGGAGTCTTTTTGAGGGTTTTGGCTTTCCAACTTGTACATAGTAGTCCCCACTACCCCTTACCAGATGCAAATGCTGATTAAATTAGAAAATCACCAGCAATAGGAGCAATGTATCTTGAAATGAAAATACCATAGGTGTGCAATAACCGTGATTGTTATACACCCAAAGGAAAAAGCTAAAATATGTAAAGGTTTAATTAAAACTTAATAAACTTGCAATTGGTATAAAGTTTAAAGTTTTGAAGGATAAGAACATTTTGTTAGTGTCTGTGTTCAAACTTTATGATAACATAATCTTCAGCTGTTTTATAGGCATGACACCCTGACCCTTTAGGACAGCTTCCTGTCTTAGATAATTCCAAATGTTTTGAATACCTCATCTCACGCCGGAGAGAAAGATCATCTCATGAAATGCATTCCATCTCGCATATCACAATAACCCGACATCCATGCATCTATTGTGCTAGTTACAGTTTTTACTGTTTTTTTGTTTTAAAAATTTACCTCAATATTCTGAGCCTGGTGTAGTTTAGGGGTTGCTGAATGCATTTCTGCCATTTGCTTCTGATTTTAACTATGTTTTAATATAGTTAAAAATTAAATTGAATCTTTTCCGATGAGATTTTGTTTTCCCACGGGAGCCGTTGTTTTATGGTATTAAGGTCAGTGCAGTGCATTTTCTCGATATCCAGAATTGCAGATTCCTCAAAGAATTTCTGTGTGTTTCTTTTTGTTAGCTTCCCAGTAAAAAGTTTTTGTGCTTGTTGCTTTTCGCTGCAGTTTTGGTATAGCATTTTGGCATTGCTTGTTGGTGTATTTGACTTCGTAGTTTTTGACCTTGGCCTGTTATGACTATGTTTCATTTTGTGGTCCTATTATATACAGGTCAAATTCCGTTATAACGAATATCTTCATAACAACATTTTCATTACAACGAAGTATTGTTATGGTCCCGGCTGTTTCCCCATATGACACGAGTATATAGAAATCTCGTTATTACGAAGTACATTCAGCAGATACTTTCATTATAATGAAGTGCCCAAAAGACCTTGAAATGCCTGAATGAATCATTCGCAGAGCAGTTAGTTCTGTGGCTGCAGCTCAGTTGTGCACAATGATCCCCAAACAGAAACATTGTAATTTTTTTTTCTTTCTTCGAACTTTCCTCATACTGTTGTTTTTTTTTTTTGTTTTGTTTTTTTTTTGCCATTTTTGTTTCCTGCGGTTTTCAGTGATATCTTTTGCTTATTACTCGTCAACATTTAAAAAAACATCCATTGGAATTTAACTCCTCCTATAGAAAATGGCAGACACTATAAAACGGTAACAGTTCATCTTAGAAAAAAAACTTTACATTTTTGCAGCTCTCGATTGTGGCAAAAAAAAAAGACATTGCCAGTGAATTTAGAATTTCTCCATCGGCGCTGTCAACTTTCTTGAAAGACCGAGCAAAAAAAGAAAAAAAATCTCGGGTTGCAAATGTATGTGAACTGCTGCATTTGAAGACATCGAAAAAGCAGTTTTTATGTGGTTCAGAGATGCTTGTTCAAGAAACATTCCTATTAATGCGGCACTCATTCAAGGTAAATGTGAGGTTTGTAAACTCTCTTGGGACCTCCCCTAACTGGACGACACACCGAAGAGTGTTGCAAAGTCCGATCTCCACGTCTATGGAAGACTGTTTATCTGGCTCAAAGATATTCTGCGTCGCTCAGCTATGCTGCGTCTCTCCACCAAAGCAAACAGAAAAGATATTGACGGGTGATGCTGCCTGACTGCTGTATCTGTGTATAACAGAGTGGCATGTCACTCTACAATAAATAAGTGTGCCGTTCCTGTTTCAAGCTGAATAAAGTTGGTTTTCCTAAAGTACTGAGACTCAGCCTTGTGTTTTTGGGTGCAAGACAGGGACTTATAGCGCGACCCCAATCTTTTATGATTTGCTTCTGTGTCACTTCACTGCAGTGCTGTGAGCCTGTTTTTGCCCTGCCCCAGCAACGGACAAACAATCTTCCACAGACACAGCAATCACGTTTCGGGAAGGTGTATTATCGCAAGGAAATGCTTAGAAAAATTCTCGTCAGCATAACTTGTAGGCAGGAGAAGATTAAAATGAACACAAAAGAAGCTATTGCAATGATTGCAAACGCCTGGGCGCAAGTTAAAGAAAGCACTATACTGTACAGATTTAAAGGTTGAATGATTGTGCATTCTTGGCAAATATTGTGAATTCAGTACAACAGGTCTTCTCAGATCTGAGGTGTATTCAAATAATCTAAACCAAAAGTTGTTTTTTCTGTTTCAGTGTTGTCTGTTAGCTTAGATGATATTTATCCGTCTTGCTTACTTGACCAGCCAAATGCGTCTTCACATTTGGTTTATTTTCTACACTCTCTGTGATACCACAAAGGTTTAGAGGGTAATACCAAATCAGCGTTTATTTTAAGAAAAAATGTGCTTAATAGTACCATGTTAATTTGTCAGAAATATTTTCATGCTTTCTTCAGTTAAGGTATAATGGATTGCTGGAAACCATCCGGATTCGTAGGGATGGATATTCATGGAGACCTTTATTTGAGGATTTCGCTCAAAGGTATATGTTTAAAACATTTTGTGTTGTCTAAATAATTACACTATAATAACTTATTCTTGCTGTAATTGCAAGGCATTTAGATGTATTTTTTTTAGTTCCTTAACTAGTTTCAAATTATATACAGCGTAGTACATATATAGACAGCATTCCTCCATTTTAATAATTATGCACAAAGTGTATGTTTTTTGCACTACAGTAACTTAGGTTTAAATTTAAAAAAAAAAAAAAAAAAAGTTAAAATTAAATATTCATTTAAAATCAATGTACGGTTACATTTTTAAGGATATTCTCTCACCATTCTCTCAACCTAACCATCAGTTTTTATTTTGAAGGTTTCAGGCTGTAGGGGTAAATAATTTAAACTTCAGATAGTATTAATTATTGGAAGCATAGAAATATTTAGCCAAAAAGGTGTATTTTTGAATGGCTGTTTCATTTTATAAAACTAATGTTTTTATTCATAAAATGTACTTTTGAAGCTGTAATTTATTTAAAGTTATATTTTGCTTAAAAAAGTAGCTAATTAAACCTGTTTTGAGTGCTGTGTCTAACCATGGTTCCAGCAAATCATTTCTTGCAGCATCCTTGCTTGAAGTGTTTATTAGCAAAAAAATCTGAATATATTCCTTATTTCAAACAGGTACAGAATTCTTCTCATTAAGCCCGATGTTCCCTCAAACAAAGAAACGTAAGTTCTGTACTTGTATCCCAGCTTTGAATGAAATTGGTATTCATAAATGCAAGTTATCTCATTGTTAGCAGCCAAGGACTATTGTGAATTAAAGCACTTTTAAAAACAGTTTTAGAACTTTGTTAATATCCTGGAACAAAAATCTATTGCAGCATTAGCTTTCCAGAAAGTAAAACTGGAGTAGCCAAATCTTCTTTACAACATTTGCAGTAGGTTTTTTCTTCTTGTTAATGTTATTTGTTTTAAATCATTATTACCTTATTTTTAAGTTCTGTTTTTTTAAAGGAAAACTCTATATTTTAATTGACTCATTAATTATGTTTTACTTATTTCACTGCACTTGTATATGAAAGAAATGTTTTTACTCAACAGCTTGTCTAACTATATGTCCCATTTGGATGGGGATTAATAATGTGAATTTCCCATTGGGATTAATAAAGTGTCTGTCTGTCTGTCTGTCTGTCTGTCTGTCTAATCTTTTCCTTGCAAATTGTGTACTGCTTTGTGGTTAAATTAACTTTGTACTTACCTGAAGCTGCCTTTTCTTTCCCATTTTACAGCTGCAGTGCATTGAAGTTCAAAATTAGAAACCAAGATATCCTGATATAGGTTCCAAATAAGTACAATTTCAGTAAGAGAAATTTCAGTTTAAGAAGATCCAAATTATAATAACAGGAAAGGGATCTTCATAGTAGCCTTTTATGCCCATAAGAAACAAATGGAACTTTATTAACAGTCCAATAAAGGATCATGAAAGTACTACATAAATAAACAAAAATGCAGCTTCACTCATACTGGGCCTTTCTGTACCATTTCAACCATTTGTCAGTCTGCTGGTTTGGCTCACCCACTGAAGTAGCTTATATACCCTCTCATCTTTCTCTTCAACCTGGCCTCTGTATCTCCTAACAGTTTATTTTACCTGAAGTTGTAAATGAGCTTTAAACTCCTTTCAAGGGTGACTTTCAGCCAATCCTGGAGTCACTAAAGCATTCAGGACAGTCTTATGCTTGCTCAAGAATTGCTAAGCTAGAGCAACCTCCAGGGGCAGCTTGTGGTCCACTGAATTTTTGTTCTTAAATGGCATTGTCTCTAATGCAGTCTTTATGTTCTCTGCCTTAAATCGTCTCAATCTCTAAAGTTTGTACCTGCGTAACTGTAACTGTGTGGCTAGAAGTTCTTGACCATCATTCTTTCAGTCTCCACATTTAAAAGGTAACATTATTCCACATGCCATTGTTTGAAACAATGTAACATTTGTTGCATACTGTAAGCTGTAACAGAGCCCTACAGACTTTATGAAGAATTAAACAAAGTATATTAGTGTTTACTGCCTAGATTTAAATGTTGCAATCAGCCAAGATTAAAAACAGATTTGTGCATTGAATTATTTTGAAAGCTTACCCCCATTGATTTGAGGGAGATAATTTAAGTAAGAAACACATAGAAGTAAAAAAGATAGAATACTTAAAGAATCAGTTGTCTACTTAAGAATGCTGTGATATTTAATTAAGACTTCCATCCAGTAAAGTTCATCATTCCTGTTTGGTCAGCTAATAGCTACTAATCCAGGTATTTGATACAATTGTTTATTAAAACACCCAAGTGACAACATCACATACAATTTTGATTCAGTAGTTTATTAAAAACACCAATTCACAACCTCATCACATACAATTTTGTATAGTATTTCCAGGTGTATACAATATTAATTTATTACTTAAGCATGTTCATAATATACAAGTTTAAACTTACTACTTTATAATTAATTCACACTTCATACATCTTTTGCTTCATAGATGCTTATGCATTTTAAATAATGCCAATCTCAAAGACTGGAAGTGTGGGTAAGTTTCAGTCCTTATTTTATCACTGTCTTACTGTTTATATATTTTTTTATTTTATTTTTTTTTAACTTCTTTGACTTTGGTCAGTACAGTGACAGTGTTATTTGTAATATAACATATAGATTCTGTTTTAGCAGTTTTAGTGATTTCAGTGGAATTAGCCTGACTAGAGCCTAAGTAGAAAACAGACAATAGGTTAAAAGAGAAACTTCTGTAAAAGAGAGAAATTAATTAGTCTTACTTGGAGAAAGATTGCACTCACCAGTCTTTACAATGTCTGACCAAAACCAAAACATATTGTTGTCCTTATTTTAATGACTCAGTTTTAAAACTATTGCACCTTGTACAGTTTGTTGGGACCATTTTTTAACTTACATTTTTTTTTTATTTGCTTAAGTCATATAAGTCCTCTGTGGCTGCCTAATTCATAGTTAAGGTCCTGTTTTGCATAAGGTGGTTCTAATTGTTTCCACTTGTATAGGGAAGAAAATTTAAAAAATAGGTACTGACAAAGAAGCATGAAAATAGTCACTGAAAACTCCTTTACTGTGTTGTATAGTAATACTTATTTTTTAATTTTAAAGACATTCACGTCTGTTCTTTAAATACTGGCATCAGGAAGAACTGGCAAAATTAATTGAAAGACTTGAACATGCTGCTACTGTTATTCAAAAAAGTGAGTATCATTCCAGTAGTTAGTGTTTATGTGGCACAGTTCGCTTTATAAAACGGAATGTGTAATAGCTACTTACATAATAGCTGTATAAACAATACAAAGGGGCTCAATGAACTAATGTTAAACATTTATTTTTGGCTGCTGGCTTTTATAAAAATTGAACACAATATAGCTTGTCCTGTGGTATCTTTGACCTTATCTAATGCACATTTTTAGCCTGTAAACCAAATGGTGATTTTTGGGTTGCAATCACTAATATCCCATCTTATGTACAAGTGACTTTAGATAGGCCCATAGCTACACTTGCACTGAACAGGTTGAAAATAAAAGGTCATAGATGATTAGGGTAATTCTTTTACTAAACTTTAATGCAGTTAGTGTTATTAGGACTAAAATGATTATTCAGTGTTATTAATGATTTTGAAATTACAAATTTGTTAGTAGATATTTGTTGTTCATTATTTGCATTCATTTTCCTATGATAAACTGATGTTCCTGTCTGCTTTTTAAAGGTCTTGCTCCAGTTTCACTCAGTCAAAGCTGCATCATAGGATCAAAAAAAGAAACAAAATTATATGAACTAATAAGTAGATGAAATGTTTGTGTCACAATATTTTGATTTTATGGTCAGTTGTCATTTTATTCAGAGGACCTGAGGAATGCTTGAAAAAGAGTGCCACCAACAGAAAGTAACTTTATGATGTAAATATGTCATATGCAGTGTAAGGGTTTAAGGGCTGGTGGACTACAGTACAAAATGTAGTAATAAGATTCCCTCGTTAATTTAACTTGTTTTTGAAAAGTTTATAAGAATCATTAACATTGTCTTCTTAAGCAAACAACTTGTGACATTATGGTTAGCACTGCTACTGGAGAGCCCCAGAGTCTTGTATTCAAGTTGTGTAGAATGTATACTTTACATGTTCTGTGATTATGACTTTTTCATGTCAAAGATCTTTGACTCTAAATTCTCAAGTTGTTTTTTCACTTAGGTAGCTCATTGTCCACATGTTTTCCTGGGCATGTGTAGTTGTGACTGTAACAGTACTATGTAATAACTTCAATGAAAGTAATTTGCCTTGAATGATCATGACATTTTTAGTTAGGCTACAGATGAAATTAGATTTTTTTTTTTCCTCCCAGATTATCTGAAATATATTTGTAGAAGGAAATATAGAAAACTTATTGCTGAATTAAAACAGAAAAAACTGCAGTTAGAAAAAGAAGAAGAAGAGAGAAGACTTAAAGAAAGAGAGGAGGAAGAAGAGAGAAAAAGACATCTAGATATGGAGCAAGAAAATCAAAGTAAGTTGAAAGCATTAAATTCTAAACATATGCATAACAAAAGAAGTTCTACATATTTTTATGCTTTACTAAAACTTAAGAAGCTTAAAAATGTGTTAAGTCACAAATACAATTTATCCCGTATATCACAGTAGCAGTTATTAAGGTTTGAAATCATAAACCACACTAAAACCTCCAGCCTCACGCTAAATAGATGTAATCAGTATTGTTGATCAGTGAATTTCGCCAAAGCATTATTCGCAGAATTTGCTGTGTTTGCATTCACCCTTGATTATTGAAATATTTACTAATAAGTTGACCGGTTTAGGAGAAATTTCTTCCCCCAGCACCCCATAATGCTTTGCAAGGCCAGTGCAACTTCCCCAAAGCTGTAACAGACAACATTGAATGGGACCACAATATAATGCCAATCGTTTACATTACAGACTTTGTGGGACTTAGTGGTAGAACTGTTGAGCATATAATGTAGGTTATCAAAATTTTATTTCTATGAAACATGTACAGCATAAATAATGAGTTATCTCTGCTAGTCATCAAATGTGCAGGTCGATTTTAGAGTTCCACGTCAGTATAAGAAAAGGAGGTGCGTGCACTAGGCATGCATAATTAGCCACGTGGAATTAAAAACAAATAAACCTTGAAGGAGCTTGACACCCCAACCACCACCCATCCAAACACAGGAGACTCTATGAAATAATAATAATAATAACAAAATATTTATTACCATTTACAAGACGTTTCTATCTTTTTGATAGAAGAAAAAGTACAAAGCATCAACACAGACAGTTTGGAGAGTCTTCAGCGTGACATTAAAAAATATGAGCCAGCATCTTCATTCATCACATGCCACTTTGAATTTTCTGCCTTTAAAAGAACTACATATTTTTCCTGATTTTTGAGTATGATTTCAGCATTTCCACTTAGTTTTGATGAAATATATGATTGTGCAGCTCTGACTGCATTCTTTCTTCTTTGATCTCATGGAGGCATGATGGTGCTGTGGTTGTATCACCTTTTTAGCCACAATAATTGGTACAGTATAAGTTGGCATAAGCTTCCCTAGCCCTCAGTGACGCTTTAAAGATGTAGTCCTTCCCCATTGACTTGCTGACTTCGGCAATATTTGCTTCTGTGATTTCTCTGAACTTGAGGCGAAGTGAACACCGTGGAGTTTGCTCATCACTACTAATCAGTAATAAAAAGAGGCCCACTTTGTCATACGTCCTATTAATTAAAAGAACAGGAGTTTATCTGTGACATTGGCAGGAGCCCAGTAGACTTATTTTAGAGTAGCATGAATGAATTTTTTCTAAATTCTAAAGAATTTCACTGTTCTATAATCTGATTAATTTTTTTTTCGTTTTTCATATTTTGAGTTAGGGATGCACAATCTGTAGTTTTTAGGGAGAAACTGGGTGTTTTAAAATGCTGTTACCTGGCATGTCAAAGGACTGTGACTATAAAGAATTTGATCTTAGCCTTGGGAGAGGAAACACTGGATGAGATCTTAGCCTTATTTGGGGAGGTAAGGTAGGGGGTTATGAGAGGGAGGGAGAGAGAGAGAGCAAGCTGTGCACATTATCTTCTATGCCCTTTTTGTAATTGTCTTAGTGCAGTTAGCAAAACATTACAGCCAATGGTGGGGCTAGACATTCCCAAATGTAAAATTTCATTGCATGTTATATTATCTAGAGATGTTATATTTTTTTCTTCTACATAGGAATAGGAAACAAAGATCACACAATTTTATCTGTTCATTAAAGTTAGTAAATTGAATTGTCAAAGGTCTCAGTCTTGAGTGTAATGGGGAAAAAAGTGCTCTTAACATCTGAGGCTCCTAAGACAAAATATTGTATTCCAGCAAGAGGCACATGTAATTAACAGTTAACAGTTTTGGTTGAAAGAGATTGGGTTGGATAAGTATTTCATTCCAACTTTAACAAGAATACATAAGGGTTATGATGTGGCATTGATTATATTTGATAATGTTAGTCTTATTCTTCTTTCAGCTGCTCCTGTTAGGGGTTGCCACACCGGATCATCTTCTTCCATATCTTTCTGTCCTCTGCATCTTGCTCTGTTACCCCCATCGCTTGCATGTCCCCTCTCACCACAATCGTAAACCTTCGCTTAGGCCTTCCTCTTTTCCTCTTCCCTGGCAGCATCCTTCTCCCAATATACCCAGCATCTCTCCTCTGCACATGTCCAAACCAACACAATCTCGCCTCTCTAACTTTGTCTCCCAATCGTCCAACTTGAGCTGACCCTCTAATGTACTCATTTCTAATCCTATCCATCCACGTCCCACCCAGTGCAAATCTTAGCATCTTTAACTCTGCTACCTCCAGCTCCGTCTCCTGCTTTCTGGTCAGTGCCACCGTCTCCAACCCATATAACATAGCTGGTCTCACTATCGTCCTGTAGACCTTCCCTTTCATGCTTGCTGATATCCGTCTGTCACAGATCACTCCTGACACTCTTCTCTACCCTGCCTGCACTCTTTTTCACCTCTCTTCCACAGTCCCCATTACTCTGTACTGTTGATCCCAAGTATTTAAACTCATCCACCTTCACAAACTCTACTCCCTGTATCCTCATCATTCCACTGACCTCCCTCTCATTTACACACATGTAATCTGTCTTGTTCCTACTGACCTTCATTCCGCTCCTCTCTAGAGCATATCTCCACCTCTCTAGGGTCTCCTCAACCTGCTCCCTACTATCGCTACAGATCACAATGTCATCAGCAAACATCATCGTCCATGGGGAATTCTGTCTAATCTCATCTGTCAACCTGTCCATCAGCATTGCAAATAAGAGAGGGCACAGAGCCAATCCCTGATGTAATCCCACCTCCAACTTGAATGCTTCTGTCACTCCTACCGCAGACCTCACCACTGTCACACTTCCCTCATACATATTCTGAACAACTCTTACGTACTTCTCTGGCACTCCCGACTTCCTCATACAATACCACAGCTCCTCTCGAGGCACCCTGTCATATGCTTTCTCCAGGTCCACAAAGACGCAATGCAACTCCTTCTGGCCTTCTCTAAACTTCTCCATCAACATCCTCAGAGCAAACATTGCATCTGTGGTGCTCTTTCTTGGCATGAAACCATACTGCTGCTCACTAATCATCACCTCACTTCTTAACCTAGCTTCCACTACTCTTTCCCATAACTTCATGCTGTGGCTCATCAATTTTATCCCCTTTCCCCCTTATTCTTAAATATTGGCACCAGTACACTTCTTCTCCACTCCTCAGGCATCCTCTCACTTTCCAAGATTCCATTAAACAATCTGGTTAAAAATTCCTCTGCCATCTCTCCTAAACACCTCCATGCTTCCATATGTCATCTGGACCAACGGCCTTTCCATTTTTCATCCTCTTCATAGCTGTCCTTACTTCCTCCTTGCTAATCCGTTGCACTTCCTGATTCCCTATCTCCACATCATCCAACCTCTTCTCTCTCTCTCATTCTCTTCATTCATCAGCCTCTCAAAGTACTCTTTCCATCTGCTCAACACACTCTCCTCGCTTGTGAGTACGTTCCCATCTTTTTCCTTTATCACCCTAACCTGCTGCACATCTTTCCCAGCTCAGTCCCTCTGTCTATCCAGTCGGTACAGGTCCTTTTCTCCCTCCTTAGTGTCCAACCTCTCATACAACTCATCATATGCCTTTTCTTTAGCCTTCGCCACCTCTCTCTTCACCTTGCGCCTTATCTCCTTGTACTCTTGTCTACTTTCTGCATCTCTCTGACTATCCCACTTCTTCTTTGCCATCCTCTTCCTCTATATACTCTCCTGTATTTCCTCATTCCACCACCAGGTTTCCTTATCCTCCTAACTCTTTCCAGATGTCACGCCAAGCACTCTTCTTGCTGTCACCCTTACTACATCTGCTGTAGTTTCCCAGCTGTCTGGTAACTCTTCACTGCCACCCAGTGCCTGTCTCACCTCCTCCCTTAACTCAACCTTGCAGTCTTCCTTTTTCAACTTCCACCATTTCATCCTTGGCGCTGCCCTCACTCTCTTCCTGTTCTTGATCTCCAACATCATCCTACAGACCACCATCCTATGCTGCTTAACTACACTTTCCCCTGCCACCACTTTGCAGTCTTCAGTCTCCTTCAGATCAGCTCTTCTGCATAGAATGTAATCTACCTGTGCGCATCTTCCTCCACTCTTGTACGTAACCCTATGTTCCTCCCTCTTCTTAAAATATGTATTCACCACAGCCATGTCCATCCTTTTGGCAAAATCCATTATCCTCTGACCTTCTTCATTCCTCTCCTTGACACCATACCTACCATCACCTCCTCATCTCCACTGTTCCCTTCACCAATATGCCCATTGAAATCCACTCCAATCACCACTTTCTGTCCCTTGGGTACACTGTTCATCAATTCATCCAACTCACTCCAAAAATCTTCTTTTTCACCCATTGCACACCCAACTTGCAGTGCATTTGCACTAACAACATTCATCATCACACCTCCAATTTCCAGCATCATAATCATTACTCTGTCTGATACTCTTTTCACCTCCAAAACATTCTTGACATACTGTTCCTTCAGAATAACTCCTACCCCATTTCTCCTCCCATCCACACCATGATAGAACAATTTGAACCCACCTCCAACCCACCTGGCTTTACTTCCCTTCCATTTAGTCTCTTGTACACACAATATATCAACCTTCCTTCTCTCCATCATATCTGCTAACTCTCTCCCCTTACCAGTCATACTGCCAACATTCAAAGTTCCTACCCTCAGTTCCACTCTCTTTACTTTCCTCCTCTCCTCCCGCCTCCGGACACGTCTCCCCCCTCTTCTTCTCCTTCGGCCAACAGTAGCGCAGTTGCCACCAGCAGTGGACAGGAAATGCAGTATGGAAATTTGTATTGTTGTCCGCATATTGATTTGGCAAAATTTTACACCGGGTGCCCTCCCTGACTTAACCCTCCCCATTTATCCTGGCTTGGGACCGGAATGAAGAAACACACTGGTTTGTGAATCCCCTGTGGCTGGGTTATATTTGATAATGTTAATAATGTACATATCTGCTGTTCTGTTTTAAAACTGAAAGTTAAATAGCACTATGCCACTTTCTGCTTTAGAACTTTATGAAGTTGCCTTTTGAATGTGTGACCATTCCAAATAAGATTCCCGATAAATTATGTCATAATAGAGTCTAATTTCTTAAAGAATGATTTGTTTTTGTATGTAAGGATACACTGGAATAGATACAGCAGTTTATTGTAGATGTTCATTTTGATAGTATTAATTCTCCCTGCTAAGGTGAAATGGACGCATTTTGTTTTATTGTATCCATATTACTTCCAAAATGTTATTGGAAGAGATCTTTATATTTACTTGTGATGGCTATTCTCAAATATTTATTGGTATTGGGAATAAATAGCTATCCAGTCTAATATGATGTGCTATAGGATGTGCTGGGAAAAGCACCCTTTTATTCAGATTAATTTTGAAACGGTAATTCTTATGACTTTCTCCTAAATTCTCCTAACACATCTAAGATTCATGGTAGAGATGATTGTGGGTCTGAAGTATAAAATACCATATTATGTCAGTAATATTTTCTTTTGTAATTCCATCTCTGTTTATCCCCTTTATTTCTGATGTCTTCTGGAGATGTATAACCAAATGCTCAATGGCTAACTAACTAATCAGAAATTCATGAAATTGCACTAACCAGGCTTACAATGGAAACAAATCCTGCCTTATTTTCTTTGTATGCTGTACTTTTTGCTCCATTTTATTGTCAGTTTACCAGCAATGCAGTTGTCTACCAATTACTTAAAGTATGGAACCAACACATTTAAAAGTAGAAATTCTCATATCCACTGCTCTAATACAAAATAATCGCCTTTTTCCATCGTCCCAAATATACACTTGGACATCTTTTATATAGATAACTTCTGCATCTTTGTGAAAACCATGCCTTAAATGTAACTTTCCACCTACATATATTTTTTATATACAAATTAAACAGTTTTGTTAAATCGAACTTTCCACATCTTGCACATGTATCAATCACGGGACAAGACCCAGCTTGTGAGCACTGCCACCTAGCTCCTGCATCACTAGATCATACCTTTTAATAAGTTTTTTTTGTTAATAGAGCAGTTAGTAAGCTGCATTATCATTAGGCTTAAACCTCAGCCTGGTCTTTCAGACTTTCAGAATCCTTTCTGAAGTACTGTTGGAAGTTCAAAAATGTAAGTATTGATGAAGTCCTATTATTTAACCACTAGGGGGTAGGAACATCAAAGGCAGAACATTTCCTCAAAGATAGCTTCATTTACTTATGTAATTAATTAAACCTGAATTTCAACATTACTTTGTCTCATATATAAAATCTTGCTTATAGTGTAAGAATTTTTTTTTAATTAGTTCAACTTAAATGGCCTAAGCAAACTAGCAAAGTGAAGTATAGGGAATATATATATATATATATATATATATATATATATATATACAGTATAAGTTTACATATCCTGGCAGAATTTCTGAATTTTTCAGGTTTTTTTGGCATCTCTACAAATGCTTCTGGCAGTTATGGCTGAAATCTTGGTTGGTCTGCCGGACTGTGGCTTGGTAACAACGACAACCCTAATTTTCCACTTTTTTTTTTTTTTTTTTTTTAATCTGAGTTTGAACACTACTAATGGACATTTTCCAAATTCTGGGTATCTCTTTATATCCATTTCCTGATTTATACCATTCAACAACCTTTTCTCGCAGGTCTTTTGACAGTTCTTTTGCTTTCCCCATTGCTTGGTATCCAGCAAAGTCAGTGCAGCTCTGCATGAATTTAAATTGACTATTTATACACAGACACTGATTACAATCAAAGAAGTTACAAATGTGAGGACTCTCTCCCTTAATAACCCTTAATTTGAGCCTGTGTTTGTCAACTTACTTGCATATTATCACCCCCAATATTCAAGGTTATGTAAACTTTTGATCAGGCCTTATTTGGATTATTTCAGTTTGAACACACTCCCTAAATGAAAGGAAAGCTTTCCGCATGATTAGTTATATTTTCCAAACAATTGCCAATATTTCACAAATTCTGCCAGGGAATGTAAACCTATGAGCACAACTGTGTGCGTGTATATGTATGCATATAGTGAAATTATCTTGGGCTTCTTTCTTTTTTTTTTTAATGTGATGTGCAAGTGAAAATATCTGTAATACTAAAACATCTCTTCAGTCTTGGCCAGTCTTTATTAAATATAGAGCCTTTCATACAGCACAGAATCAAAAAGCACTAAAGTAAAATAAGAATCAGTGTTAGAATTTTGTCGTCTGCTTATTTGTGTGGCAAAAAAATACGAGCTTAAACAAATGATGACACAACACAAAAAGGACAACATGAACAAGTGAAAATCATAAACCTCTAAGAATGATACCAATATACAGTGGGGCAAAAAAGTATTTAGTCAGCCACCAATTGTACAAGTTCTCCCACTTAAAAAGATGAGAGAGGCCTGTAATTTTCATCATAGGTATACCTCAACTATGAGAGACAAAATGAGAAAAAAAAATCCAGAAAATCACATTGTCTGATTTTTAAAAAAATTATTTGCAAATTATGGTGGAAAATAAGTATTTGGTCACCTACAAACAAGCAAGATTTCTGGCTCTCACAGACCTGTAACTTCTTCTGTAAGAGGCTCCTCTGTCCTCCACTCGTTACCTGTATTAATGGCACCTGTTTGAACTCGTTATCAATATAAAAGACACCTGTCCACAACCTCAAACAGTCACATTCCAAACTGCACTATGGCCAAGACCAAAGAGCTGTCAAAGGACACCAGAAACAAAATTGTAGACCTGCACCAGGCTGGGAAGACTGAATCTGCAATTGGTAAGTAGCTTGGTGTGAAGAAATCAACTGTGGGAGCAATTATTAGAAAATGGAAGACATACAAGACCACTGATAATCTCCCTCGATCTGGGGCTCCACGCAAGATCTCACCCCGTGGGGTCAAAATGGTCACAAGAACGGTGAGCAAAAATCCCAGAACCACACAGGGGGGACCTAGTGAATGACCTGCAGAGAGCTGGGACCAAAGTAACAAAGGCTACCATCAGTAACTCACTACGTCGCCAGGGACTCAAATCCTGCAGTGCCAGACGTGTCCCCCTGCTTAAGCCAGTACATGTGCAAGCCCATCTGAAGTTTGCTAGAGAGCATTTGGATGATCCAGAAGAGGAATGAAACCAAAATAGAACTTTTTGTTAAAAATTCTACTCGTCGTGTTTGGAGGAGAAAGAATGCTGAGTTGCATCCAAAGAACACCATACCTACTGTAAAGCATGGGGGTGGAAACATCGTGCTTTAGGGCTATTTTTCTGCAAAGGGACCAGGACGACTGATCCGTGTAAAGGAAAGAATGAATGGGGCCATGTATCGTCAGATTTTGAGTGAAAACCTCCTTCCATCAGCAAGGGCATTGAAGATGAAACGTGGCTGGGTCTTTCAGCATGACAATGATCCCAAACACACCGCCCGGGTAACGAAGGAGTGGCTTCGTAAGAAGCATTTCAAGGTCCTGGAGTGGCCTAGCCAGTCTCCAGATCTCAACCCCATAGAAAATCTTTGGAGGGAGTTGAAAGTCCGTGTTGCCCAGCGACAGCCCCAAAACATCACTGCTGTAGAGGAGATCTGCATGGAGGAATGGGCCAAAATACCAGCAACAGTGTGTGAAAACCTTGTGAAGACTTACAGAAAACGTTTGACCTCTGTCATTGCCAACAAAGGGTATATAACAAAGTATTGAGATGAACTTTTGTTATTGACCAAATACTTTTTTTCCACCATAATTTGCAAATAAATTCTTCAAAAATCAGACAATGTGATTTTCTGGATTTTTTTTTTCTCATTTTGTCTCTCATAGTTGAGGTATACCTATGATGAAAATTATAGGCCTCTCTCATCTTTTTAAGTGGGAGAACTTGCACAATTGGTGGCTGACTAAATACTTTTTTGCCCCACTGTATATTTTCAAACTTCACATTTTTCCTACTGATTACCCATTTCAATTTTAAAGAATACACTTTCCTGTAAAATTGTGTTTTGCATTGACCATCAACAAAAGCCAGGTCACCAGGAAATGTGGTAATTGTTCTAACTGAGGAATGTTTTATTCATTGTATATAGCATGTTGAAGATTAAGCAGCTCCAGTGACCTAATATTATTATTTATTTGACTTGTGCCATTTTCCAAGGCAACTTACAGCATTTGTGATACAATTGGCCACATTTCATTTGCTTTTCTAGTTATAGCACAGGGAGGTGAAAATGACATGCTAATGGCACAATAACTGAGGTCCATTTTCTTACGAAATTTTCCAAGTCAAGCCAGGTAACGCAGCTAGTTTTTATATAGAGCCCTTCATAGAGCACAGAATTATAATGTACTTTACAAAGACAATACAAGTCCGTTCTTCTTTTAGTAGGAATTTTACTTTTTTGTGGTTGAGTTACTGCAAATTATATGTGTGCCGCACATTGCTTTTAAAGAGCATATAATATTGACATCTACATTGATTTGTAGATCGGCGAGATGTGCGTCATGGCTCAAGGCATGGAAGTTTGATTCCTGATAGCCACTGCCTGTATTTAACTTGCACCTTCTCCTCTTATCTTAACAGTGTTTTTTGGGGGTGGAGGGATACTATAAATTACTCCTACATACAAAGATTTATGTTAATTGGTTCCTTTAAATTGTCCCACTGTGAATGACCATTCTGGTGTCCCATCCAGGTTTGATTTCTGCCCTGCTTTCACAACTGTGCATTGTACAAAATGAGCTAAAATGAATAGATGGTATTCTAAATGTATTATATTTATGGCACTATCTGTTTGAGTAAGCAAAGCAGAAGTAAAGAATTTGTTAAAAAAATAATAATAACCTGAATATCTCTGTGAATTATGCTTGTACAGGGCCTCCTGTTCCTATGCCAAGAAAACTGAAATCCGCTCCGCAGCCACGGCCACGCTCTGTTATCCCTGATATTGTACATCGTCATCTTCCCCCAGTTCCCAGGCCAAGAAGTAAAATAGAGGTGAGACTTCTGGGAGTCTTTCAGTGCAGGTCATGTTTTTTAATTTTCAAAACTTTAGTTTAAGTTCTTTGATCACTCGATCACTGCTCAAACATTTTATTCTAGTTTATAAGGTTAATCCAAAGAAACTTCTATTGTGCAGTTCTGCTATTCTACATTTATTTGTTTAGCATAGCTGAATAGAGCACCTAGCAAGAATAATTCTGCTTTTGTTAACCATGAGTAGTTCAAGATGATTGTGGTTTTTTGCAGTATGCATATTTTCAAATCCATTCAGTGTTTTATAAATAAAAACCCTGGACAGCCCTCCAGAAGTAGTTTTGCTGTAGTAAAATGGAGGAAATTAGTAAAATCCTTTCATTTATGTCATTTTGGCTGGCACTGAGCTTTATTAGTCTATTGAGAATATGTATTATTTTGGAATGTGGAAGAACAATCCATACTGGCAGTGATCGGTCAGAGATGCAAACTGTGTACTGTAGCAGTGAGATATCAGCGCTGCTGTGCCATCTTGTTTTAGTCTACCTCCCTAAATATCACTGTGGTTAAGTCTAATACTTGCATATATAATAAAATTTTGGTTTTCTTTTTCTTTAGGTAGCTTCACTTGTAAAGGTTGCTGACACAATAAATGATGACTTGCCACAAGCTGACAGCATTCATGAAGATGAGGAGGTCATACAACGACAGGTTAAACGGATGAACACACTTCACTGGTTCAGGCAAACTCAGGCTAGAAAAGTAGTAACAAATGGTGCCTTTCCATGTTGGTTTCATGGGATGATTTCACGAAGGTAAATCTGTTTTTAGAAGTTTAGTAATTGTAGCAAGTAAAGATGGATAGCTTTTAATGTTGATTCCTAAGGAATTATAAGTTTGTTGTATAAATCATACATGTAAAAGTACAGAACAGTAAAAAACAACCTCCTGTACATTTTTAATCAAGCTGTCAAGAACATTATACAGTGCTGTGAAAAAGTATTTGCCCCTTCCTGATTTTTTTTTATTTGCATGTTTGCCACACTTAATGTTTCAGATCATCATAAAAATTTAAATATTAGACAAAGATAACCCAAGTAAACACAAAATGCAGTTTTTAAGTGATTTTATTTATTTAAGAAAAAAAAATATCCAAACATACATGGCCCTATTTTGAAAAAGTAATTGCCCCCTAAAACTAATAACTGGTTGTGCCACCCTTAGCAGCAACAACTGCAATCAAGCGTTTGTGATAAATGGCAATGAGTCTTTCATATCGCTGTGGAGGAATTTTGGCCCACTCTTCTTTGCAGAATTGTTTTAATTCGGCCATATTGAAGGGTTTCCGAGTATGAACCACTTTTTTAAGGTCATACCACAGCATCTCAATTGGATTCAAGTCCGGACTTTGACTGGGCCACTCCAAAACCTTCATTTTGTTTTTTTAAGCCATTCAGAGGTGGACTTGCTGATGTGTTCTGCAGCAGGATAATAATCCAAAACACAAGTGCGCTTCAGCTTGAGGTCACAAACTGATGGCTGGACATTCTCTTTCAGGATTTTTAGGTAGAGAGCAGAATTCATGGTTCCATCAATCACAGTAAGTCATCCAGGTCCTGAAGCTGCAAAGCAGCCCCAGACCATCACACTACCACCACCATGTTTGACTGTTGGTATGATGTTCGTTTTCTGAAATGCTGTGTTACTTTTACGCCAAATGTAAAGAGACACACACCTTCCAAAAAGTTCAACTTTTGTTTCATCAGTCCACAGATCATCAAGATGTTTTTGGCAAAAGTGAGACAATCCTTTGTTCTTTTTGGTCAGCAGTGGTTTTTGCCTTAGAATGCATGCCATTTTTGCCCAGTCTTTATGGTTGAGTCATGAACACTGACCTTAACTGAGTCAAGTGAGGCCTGCGGTTCTTTTGATGATGTTCTGTGTTCTTTTGTGACCTCTTGGATGAGGTGTTGCTGCACTCTTGGGGAATTTTTGTAGGCTGGCCACCCCTGGGAAGGTTCATCACTGTTCCATGTTTTCTCCATTTGTGGATAATGGCTTTGTAACCTTTTCTAGACTGATAAATGTCAGTTACATTTGTTTCTCATCTTTTCCTGAATTTCTTTAGATTGCGGCATGATGTCTTCCTTTTTGGTATCTTTTGGCCTGCTTCACTTTGTCTGACAGGTTCTAGTTAACTGATCTCTTGATTCAACAGGTCTGGCAGTAATCAGGCCTGGGTGTGGCTAGTGAAATTGAACTCGGCTTTCCAAAAAATGTGATTAACTACAGCTACTTCATGAAATAACAAGGGTGGGGGCAATTACTTTTTCTTTTTCACATAGGGCCATGTAAGTTTGGATAGGTTTTTTTTCCTTAATAAATAAAATCATCACTTAAAAACTGCATTTTTGTTTATTTGGGCTATCTTTGTCTAATATTTTAAATTTGTTTGATGATCTGAAACATTTAAGTGTGACAAACATGCATAAAAAATAAGAAATCAGGAAGGGGAAAATACTTTTTTACAGCACTGTATATTTTGCCATTCTTGTATAAAATAGGAGAAGATGTTTTATGCATATTGTTTAAAAAAAAAAAAAGAGCTGCATTTCCACCAAAGTAGTTGTTTTCTTTTGATGGGTTGATTCTGGGTTTTCCATCGCAGGACATGTTCTTCTCATTGTTCTCCCAGCATTGGTTGAAGCATGCAACACCTACAATCTGCCTGATCCCCAAATGTTTGTCTCCCTTTTTAGCCATATTTCTACCCATTACTTTTATATAGGATTTAAGCAAAAGTCACTGAGGGTTATTATGTAACCAGTTGGTCTGTGGGTTTTACACTATAAAATGTTTTAATAAAACAGGTTCCAGCTGCTAGGACAACTAGAAAATCCACCTTATTATGGAGGATGGGGTGACACTGAGCCCCAAACCCCAGACACAACTGACACACAAATAGTCACGGGTTCAAATAAAGGATATTTTTATATTTTCTTTTTTTATCATTCCTTACATTTATGATGTTGTGCAAAATGACTCTTGAAACTTGCACATTCAAGAATGAGTCTTTTCAAGTGAAGTGACTTATAGATCCTGTTGTTTCAGTACCTTCTGTATGTAATTTGAAATGCTTTTTAGCATACACATTTTTTTTATCTTTTCATCTTCAGTCAGTAGTAACATGTGTTATTTGCTGCCCACTTACCAGTAAATGTGTGGTTAATATCCTAATGAACGTTCAATGAGCCAAAACCTGGCTGTTCCCACAGTTTTTAATGTGTTGCTAAACCTGTAATACTTCTTTTTTTTTTTAGGCAAGCTGAGGACTTAATGACTGATAAACCTCCAGGCTGTTTCCTGATTCGTGTGGGGCAGAGTAGAAATGGCTACACGCTTACATACAGGTATGAGAAGTTTTCCAAGATGCCAGTTGTTTCTCTTATCAGAAAGATACTTTATTTTGTTACTATATTCTGCTAATGGACTTTAATTTAAGTAGGGCTTATTTACAAAGAATAATGTACTAACATATTTGATTTATTTTTCTAAACCTGTTAACAGTGAAAATGTAGTTGTTGTTGATATTCCTCACACTCTTTCAATATGCCAGAGTTCTTATTTTTTTCTCTTATGTTGACACACACTTTTTCTATGGCATGCCCACAGTAGTAAATTTCTGTCTCAGTTTTGATTCACCAGAATTCTTGGTGAGACATTACGTAGTTCCTGATCTTCAGCATGCACCTGTCTTCTGCCTCAGCCCCTTGATCTTGTCTTGCGTGCTTCCTTGAAAACAACCCTCTAGCTGTAATACATTGAACTGTTTACTGTGGAGGCGTGCCAATCATTTTACCTTGGTTGTGCAAAGTGAGCATATACTGTACAACGTGTAGGTTTTGGGACAAGAAAACATCCACTTAACAACTGTTAACACATAGTTACTGTATCTACTTTGACATACTATATTAGTTTTACATAAAATTAGCTTTCAAGACAGAATATTCTAAAATAAGACCCCAATTCCAAAAAAGTTGGGATTCTGTGTAAAATATAAATAACAGAATACTATGATTTGCAAATCTCATAAACTCATATTTTATTTACAGTAGAACAGAGGTTCGCCAATATGCAAAAAACTACATCTATAAATTGTGGAACAATTTCAGAATAATGTTCCTCCGTGTAAAATCACAAAGACTTTGAATATCTCATCATCATCTACAGTACATAATATCATCAATCTGGAGAAATCTCTGCGTGCACAGGACAAGACCGAACATCAATATTAGATGCCCTTGATCTTCAGGCCCTCAGGCTGCACTGCATTAAAAACAGGCAAGATTCTGTCATGGAAATCACTGCATGGGCCCAGGAACACTTCCAGAAATTGTCTGTGAACACAATTTGCCGTGCCATCCACAAATGCAGGGTAAAGCTCTATCATGCAAAGAAGAAGCCATATGTGAACACAATCCAGAAACGCCACCATCCTCTCTGGGCCAAAGCTCATTTAAAATGGACCGAGACAAAGTGGACCACAAATCGAAATTTGACATTCTTTTTGGAAAACCTGAATGTCACATCCTCCATATTAAATAGGGGAAGGACCGTCCAGCTTGTTATCATTGCTCATTTCATAAGCCTGATATGAAGGTGCATTAGTGCCTATGGCTTGCACATCAATGCTGAAAGGTTTATACAGGTTTTAGAGCAACATATGCTCCCATCCAGACAACATCTTTTTCAGGGAGGGCCTTGCATATTTCAGCAAGACGATGCTAAACCGCATAGTGTACAGAATGGCTTCGTAGTACAAGAGTCCAGGTACTGAACTGGCCTGCCTGCAGTCTAGACCTTTCACCTTTCAAATAAAGTACCTTTCAAATAAAACCATTGAATCAACAAAACTCCCCAAGTACCCTATACATAAAATTTGAAAGCCACATGATCCAAAAACACATGAAATGCCAGAGTGATAGATTACAAAAAGGCCCAGTGATAAAGCACTAATAAATGCAGCATTTGCTTGAATACAGGGGAGTATTCGGGGAAATCCTAGTTAAAATGGGACCAAAGCTGTTACTAAACACAGTGAAACACCGCCAGCAAGGGTGATTGTGTTGGTAGCAAAGAGACTGAATTTGCCCTGTTCATACCAGTTGTCCTCCTAGGGAAAATATGGTAGAATCTGTCATTCAACCAAAAGGGACAGACTCCTGGATTTTTTTTCGCTAAGGCATATTGTTGAGCACAGAAGGGATGCAATTACAGTATGTTACAAAATAGAATTACTTTGAGAGGAGCATACTTGCAAGTCATAATACACATTTATCTTGTAGCACATACAGTATCTGTTAATACTGTAAAGCTAATCAAATATTTCTGTTCTGTTTGGAAGATAAATTTGTCAATATACAGTTCTAACACTGGAGGAGACTCGCAATGTCTTTTTCATCCGTTCTGTTTTGCATAGACTAAATCATTTGGACTGAAAAAAATAAAAGGTGTGTTTTCATACTACTGAGATATGACTTTTATGGTAAGAAAAAAAAACAAACTATAGTTTATTGGCAGTCTTTCAACTGCTATTATCTACAGTTGTAATTACTTAAGAATTTTCAATGAGCCATGTTTTCACAGCACACTGACACGTGTTTTTTTTGCTTTTGTTTTTAAATCAAAGAACATTTCTACTGTTTTTGTGAACTGAAAGCACCTGGGAGTTCAGCCAAATTGATGTGAACAGGGTGTGTGTTCATAAATCATCTGGACTCCTGTATGCTCCTATTATACCATGTTTTTTGTCGCAAAAATAATTTTTATATGACATTTGAGTTCAGTAGTTGTTTATTTTAGTCATTCATCAGGTATTTTTTGATTTATGTGACAGTGAAACCTCCTGAAAACAGTACATAATGTGGCTTTTTAATTGCGAAAATACACATATGGAGCTTGAGTGAATTCTGTGCATTGCTGCCTTCCATTCCTTTTCTGAAATGTTGAGTGAGTGATTCTTTTCCCACTGTACTCTGGGATGTTTGAAAGGGAGAGACTTTAAAATGTTTTTGTATATTACAGAAATGCTGTCTGAGTCCTTAAGACTGATCAATATTTTTTTCCGGAATAAAAGTAGGTTTTGTTTAAAATTGGGCATGTTTTGTTTAGCAAAGTTTCTAATTTGAAGGTAGTGAAGTTAAATTTGGAGTGTAATTGTTCGTAGGATGCAAAGACATTGTCTACGTACAGATCTCTAAGTGATTTAATCCCAAATGTTTTCCAGACTACATTTGATATACTGCATTGCATTTTTTCCAGTCCAAGAAAGGTGAATGAAGTTACAATATAATTTATATTTCATGTGTCATCAGGAGTTGACTAAATTCACAAGCATATATGTGACACCAGTTTAGCTAAGACACAGATCAAAAACTTGCCATATGGTACAAAATAAACTCTGTAGGTAATATTTTGAAGGCCCCTTCAAATATACAAGGTATCCTGGAACATCACTAGTAATTTGCTGACTTTGTGGCATGTGTGAATAAAAAATAAAAATGACATCCAGGGAATGCTCAACCTAGCACTATTTTTGGGAAAGCGTATGAACAAAGCTAAAAGTACTGGGTCAAGAATGCAAAATATCACAACATCCATATGTAAAAAACAGTAACATTAATGCTAGCAAACCAGTCATAAAGGACATAGAAATATAACAGCTAGTAAACAAAAACACAAAAAAACCCAACTTTTTTTCCAGATTTTGGTAGTCTTGGATGCTCTATGCAAATATTTATTGTGTAAATATTATCGATGTATAAAGTTGACTACTTATCCTTATAAGTGTGAGTGATTATGGCTAAATTCATACAGCAGGACTGTCAGTTGTCAGTGGGAAGGCAGCAGATTGTGGTTGTTTAGTCAGAATTAATTTATGAATGAACTAGTCACCAATTTTGAGTGTTATATTTTACTCTGTGTAAAATGTGCAGAAATAGTTGATGTCTGTCCACTGAGTTGGAAAAGTATGCTTTAGGAAGGGGTGTAAATATATTCATTGTACAGCATATGAACTTTTTTATCAGTTCAGACCTATTGCCATGCTAAAAGTCCAGTTTCCCAGCACTAAAATTAAGAAGAAAGCTTTTAGCTGCTTTCTGACACTCTTGCTTGATCGAAGCACAAAGGAATATACTAATCTCATAGAATGGCAAAATAAATGCACATAACACAGCTAGATTAATTTCCCACAGTTGCACAACATACAACCTTTTTTTTTAATTTTACAAAAAATGACTGTTCGTAATTCTTGTGGGATTTTTATGCCTTGAGTTATATAATGTAGAAATCTCCCACTGCTGCCTCTGTTCTTGAGGTTAACATCTAGTTTTTATTTATATATATAAAGGTCCGGAGTAATTACTTTCATTGCATTCGTAGGCTGAGTCTTAACGACCTGAATTGTGTGGGTGGTTACCTACCAGGTAACACTTGTGGTTGGCAGATGCTGATGTCCAAGGTTCGATCCCTGAGAGGGGAGCAGTAGAGTGTGTACGCCTGATGAGCCCAAATGAGGGTGAAACACGTGTTGTGTACTCTTTGCATTATTTGACAGTAAACTATGCAACATTCCATGATCTGCTTCTTGCAAGTGAAAGAGGGCACCGTGGCGCGGATGTTTGCCGAATGGCAGACCAACCACAAGCGTTACCTGGTAGGTAACCACCCACACAATTCAGGTCATCGAGACTCAGACCACGAATGCAATGAATGTAATATATATATAATGAAGAAACCCTTTTCTTATGTAGTAAAAATTTAAATATACTTCACAGGTCCCAGTGAAGCTATGAATGTGATGTTCTCTTTAGACCTTTGCCATGATTTTGTCCAAATAAGAGACCTTAATAGGTAGTATTAGATTTAGTGTTTATTTTTCATTTTGGTCTGCTTTTGGAGACCGTATATATAAACCATGAAAGAAAAGTAAGCATGTGAATGTATTAAAAAATTAATAATTTTAATTCCAGTACTACCACTGAAACTGGGCATAGCAAAGTCTGTCATTTGGAATGTTTTGAAACATTGGAGTACTTGCTACCTGCAAACAACCATTTTGCTCAAGAAAAAAAAAATTTTTTTTGATAAGTAGTAGTGTTGGGCGGTATACCGGTTCATACCAAAAAACGTTTTTTATTTTTGTTATGATATGGATTTTTCTTATACCGGAACACCGGTTTAAATAGCCTAAACAACATTCGGAACGTGGTGCAGCGGGAAACTGTTTAAGGGGGACCTTTTTCACTGGTGCACCGCAAAATACGCATCCAACAGAGTACATGTGTTAGTGGAGGTATTGAGCAGTGAAAATGGACAGGGAACATTCTGAAACTGAAGCTGTAGCAGACGATAAAGTTGAACATGATAACACAGAAGAACTTTTGACGAAAAAAGGTGCTGTGTCTGTTATCTGTAGATAGTTTGGTTTTAAAAGGTCGGATGTGGAGCATTATGTTCAAATGTATGAATACTGTTTCTATACTACTGGATAATACTGCAAGCCAAGTTGTACTTGTTTTATTTTTTTTTTTTTTTTCAATACTGTGTAATGTATCTGGTTACTGTGTAATACAGTGACGGTGATGGTGCCGGTCCCCTACAGACTCCCTCTTCCCACATGGGAGTCTGTTGAACCAACACCGTCAATAGTTATGACCGAGATGAGCTGAGAAATCTCATTGAAGCCAGGGGATGTTGGAAAGTGCTCAAGTGCTTTTGTTAAAAACAGTCAAAGTAAAACCAAAAGTGTCCGTTGGACAGTGTTCAGAAAAATACAGTACCCAAATAAATAGCAAAGTTTTGATGTAATAGTATTATTACTGGAAGTTGCACTATTATTTATTTTATTGTTATAATTTATTAGTTTATATATTATGCAGTTTAATGATGGTAAAGTTGTTTAAAAAGTCACTTTAACATGTCAGTGGACAGAGATTGTTAACATTAACAAAGTGTAGTTGGTTTACAAAACATATTTGCCATTTATTCCTTTTCTAAGACGTGTTCAGTGCAATACATCTAAATGCCTCTTTGGATGGTTGACAATTTGTTGTCAAAGTTTTAGTTTAAGCGGTTTGCAAAATTTGTTCAGTAAAAAGGTTCTATATTTTGACAGCAACTGTCATGCAGTGTGATTCCTTCTCTTAATTAGTGCCCCCCCCCTTTGAAAACTATCACTTTATGGAGCCATGCAAACCTGTATTAATACTTGTGTGCACATTACAATGTTTTTTTGTACAGTGTACAATTCTCATGACAGTGGAATAGGTTATTCTTAGCCAGTCTACTGCAGTAATTGCAGTGGAAAATGTGATTAACTCATGCATGGGAAAAAAATACCGTTGAATACCGTGAAAACGGTACAATCTTGAAAAATACCGTGATGTAGAATTTTGGTCATACCACCCAGCACAAATAAGTAGTCACCTAAAAGTAAAATACAGTAATCCCTCGCTATATCGCGCTTCGACTTTCGCAGCTTCACTCTATCGCCGATTTTATATGTAAGCATATTTAAATATATATCGCGGATTTTTTGGTTGTTCGCGGATTTCTGCAGACAATGGGTCTTTTAATTTCTGGTACATGCTTCCTCAGTTGGTTTGCCCAGTTGATTTCATACAAGGGACGCTATTGGCAGATGGCTGAGAAGCTACCCAACCAGAGTGCGTATTACGTATTAAATAAAACTTCTCAAATATATTGTGAGCACAGGGGCTTTTCGCACCCCTAGAGGATAAGGCCGCCACTCAAAAAACGCTGAAAGATTACCTTCACATTGCTTTCTTCCTTGCTGGGCTTATATGGCTGATTTGTCAAGTGATATGCTTCCCGCACTATGCTTCGCATACTTAAAAGATCAAACAGCACGTATTAATTTTTGATTGTTTGCTTTTCTCTCTCTCTCGCTCTGACATTCTCTGCTCCTGACGGAGGGGGTGTGAGCAGGGGGGCTGTTCGCACCCCTAGACAATACGGACGCTCGTCTAAAAATGCTGAAAGATTACCTTCACGTTGCTCCCTTCTGTGCATTTGCTTTGTCAAGCGACATGCTTTCCGCACGGAGCTTCGCATACGTAAAAGCTTGAATGGCACGTATTGATTTTTGATTGTTTGTTTTTCTCTCTCTCTCTCTCTCTGACATTCTCTGCTCCTGACGGAGGGGGTGTGAGCAGAGGGGCTGTTCGCACACTGGCCTAGAGGATACAGACGCTCCTCTAAAAAATGCTGAAAGACTACCTTTATATTGTACATCCTTGCAGCTGTTTTGTCCAGCGGTGCTTCGCATACTTAAAAGCCAAACAGCCCTATTGATTTTTGTTTGCTTTTTTCTCTCTCTCTCTGACATTCTCTGTTTGCATTCTTTTAATTGTGAGACGGAACTGTCATCTCTGTCTTGTCATGGAGCACAGTTTAAACTTTTGAAAAAGAGACAAATGTTTGTTTGCAGTCTTTGAATAAAGTTCCTGTCTCTCTACAACCTCCTGTGTTTCTGTGCAAATCTGTGACCCAAGCATGACAATATAAAAATAACCATATAAACATATGGTTTCTACTTCGCGGATTTTCACCTTTCGCGGGGGGGTCTGGAACGCAACCCCCGTGATAGAGGAAGGATTACTGTACATATTTCCTTTCACTCTTTAGAATATATCACAACTGCAAATCTGTCACAATTTTATAGCATATATATTTTTGCAGTTTTTCTGATTGTGAAAGATTTTTCTACAAGAACAGAATCACAATTTCTTGCTTTACCTTGGAGACCTAAATCTATAGAACCAGTTTGAATGCCTTTGCTAAATGTGTTTTGTGTTTTTGACTAATTTGTGGTTTGTCAGTTCTAAGAAAATAGACATTACAAATTGAGATTATTACTTTACAAACAAAAACCTTATCGAGAAAGTTTGACTGTTTTCTGTCCTTATGATTTGTAAGACAGATTTTTGTATTTTCTTCTGTTGCCAAGGCTCTGCATTTAAATTTTATCTGTATTTTTAGTCATTAAATAAGTTTTGAAAAATGTGTTCGGTTTTGCCAGCAGCTGACTTTAATTCTTAACAGTAGGTTGTGCTAAAAGTTCCTTGTTGTCTTCAGTAGTGATGTTTTGACTGGTTAATCCTTCCAAAAAATCCCAGTGACATTTATGGATGCCTCCAGCATAACTGACAATGGTATTCTTTCACTTTCACATACACATGTATACACCAGTAAATTCACTAAAACTATTTGACAAGAACAGGCAGTGCAGTCTGACAAAGCTAGTCAGTTCTTTTTTTTATTATTTATCCAAAATTATCCGTTCAGGTTTTGAAGGTTTTTATAGTCTTACTGACTGCTGCACTACTTGATAAGCTCTATGGAATAATTGTTTATAGTTCTCTGTGTAGGAAATATTTAACATTTGTGCAGAATTTACCATTAATGATTTTTCAACTGTCTTCTTGTTAAAGAACAGTTTTTAAAATAATAGCTTGTATCCTCTGTACCTGTTTTCTTATTTAATTTTGAACTCTTCAGTCACATCCCTTTTTAATGTCTTTTTGCTTAAAGTTTAGCACCTTCAGACTTTCTTCATAGCTTTAACCTTGCAACTGTGGAATCGGCGTAATCGCTCTTCTCTGGACATTCATTAATGTTGCAATATGGGGACCAAAACTACATACAGTACAGTATTCCAGATGATGCCTTACTAATGTGTTATGTGACGTATATCTTCACTGGACTTGTCCTCCGCACGTCATGTTGCTTAACCCAGCGCCTTGACTCCTAGGTCCTGCTCATAAGGGGAATTTTCAAGTTTGAAAAATTCTATTGCTTATCTAAATATGGTATTTTCACTTCCTCGGATTAAAACCTTATGCTAACTTTTAATAATTTTCCTAAGTCTAAATTCTGTACAGGTCCATCTGTAATAGTTCAGCTCATTCCAGATTATCTGACCTTGTATATCTTCTGCAAACTTAACTGGTTTACTGTTTATTTTCATGTTAAGATTATTTATGTATAGTAACAGAGCAGTGGCTCCCCAGTGCTGATTCCCTGACACATATCACTTTTAATATAACCTAATTCTGAAAAGATGAGTCAAAGCATAGCCCTTTGCTTCCAGTGTTTGACAATTTTGCACCCATCTACAGTAGAGAGATCACAAGAACCGATACTTTGGTATTAAGTTGAAGCCAAAGCTCCAAAAATGAAACTGTACTAGCTCTTTGACAGTATTGATGAAAGCTGGGACATATTACTTTGGAAGGCACGATAATATGTGAGAAAATCAAGAGTAAAAATTCATATGAAAATGGCAAGCACTGATGATGGTACAGTACCTCATCAACACTCGTGTAAAAGGAAAAAAAAACTGAAGTCATTGCTGGGAATAGTTTGTGTTCAAGGCAGAAGAATTTCTTCATGCAACTGCAGGAAAACACACATGCATAGGCTGTTGTTATTTCCAGTTTTATTCTGTTATGGTATTAGTTCAGAAACAGCATACTTTGAGAGTAAAATAACATTGCTGATCAGATGAGGTGTACTTTAACTTGTATTGCCACACATTTGTAAGAGAGTAGGTTAATCACATTCTAGTAGTGTCCTGTTCAGTCCCTGTAAATAAATGGTGGCGTCACACTCATTTTCTGATTGTAATGAGCAGCTCTACAGGTGTCTGCCCATGGTTGGTGGGGACCTCACTTACATCCACAATTATGCATGTAGGTGTGGGAAGACTGCAACCCCCAACGTAAAGCCAGAGCTACACAGGAATAACTTAAAAACTACAATGTTAATGTCCTGGAGTGGCAGATTCAAAGTCCACATTTTAATCCAATTCAGAATTTGTGGTTGGACTACTTGAAAAACACTGTTCACTCATAATATGTCAATAGCCTGAGCTTGAGTAATTTTGTAAAAAGAATGGGGAAAAATTGCCATGTTCAGATGTGCAAAGCTGAAAGAGACCTGCGCGCACATTCTCAAAGCTATTATGGCAGCCAAAGGTGCATCAACTGAATACTGGCTTGAAGGGGGTGGACACTTACACAGTCATTTATTTTGTGATTTATATCTAATTAAGTTAAACCATAAAAAATGTGAAAACTTCTGAGGGGATAAATACTTCTTGTAATGCACATTTTTGCTTGTATGTTTTTGTTGTGTCCCTGTAGAATTCCAGAATATTTGTGAAACATGAGCTCCCCATCAAAACCCACATTGGCTGTTCACTAATATGCCTGCTTTTGACATTTGTTGCCAAGTCTTTTTCTTAATAATTGATTGCATTAAGTATATAAGTATAAGTTATAGTTATAGCTTAGTCGAGGTAAAAGTGATATGTAAATTCAGTCAATTGCAAGCTAGAGGATAAAGACAGTGATTCACATCTGGGTGCCAGCGTTCAGTGGAGTGGCTTGTGGTGATAATAGAGGGTCTTTTGTGTAGATGAAAAACATCATCAGTCATGTTTTCTGAACAGGATTTTAGAGTTACAGTAAAAATGGCATTTACAGTGAACATATTTAGGAAAAGTCGAGAAGGAAGGAGAGCAGCATGGCAGTGCACTCTACAGTATTTAAAAATTTAAACATTAACGCCCATTGTAATCGTCAATAGCATTTCTGGTGCTAAAAATCCCTGCAGCTGCAGAGGGGTTATTGACTACTTCACATATGAAAAATTTACCACTTCTAAATCAAAATTAAAGTTTTAGTTTTTGAATTGGCTCTCTACCACAACAAACGGAGAAAAAGTAAAAAGTTCAACAGCAGAAGCACTTACGAGTGTTCGAATTACCCATAGTCCATTGAATTGTGAAACCATTCCGAAATGTTTACCCAGTTTGTCAACATTCTCTCTTCTGTTCCTCCTTTAGTATTTCTTTTTTCCCCCCACTGTTATGCTTTTTTTAGCCTAGCTTCCCGCTGTCTGTGCTCTTTATATCACAAGTTTATACTCTCCAACCAGCAAAAGCAATTACAGTATGTTAGAAATAATGTAAATTCCATTTGATATTAGGATCATTACACAGCATCAACTAAATACTTTGTTTAAATTGCTGTACTGCTTGTTAGGTCCCACAAGGGATTTTACTTGAAAGCTATGCCATCTTCTGTAGAGGAGAGGATGACTGAAGTTATATTGATGTTATTTTCAGGACACGTACTACTGGAGAGGCTGTATTATGAAGTTTCCCTATCAAGTTGGTCTTTGGAAGTATACCATTTTCATTAGGCACCAATGTTTAGCATGTTTATTAACCTATTTAATGCAAAATGTTAATGTTTTTATAAATAAAAACTGTAACTAAAAACTTGATGTACTGTTTATGCTTGATGTATGCACAATAAAATGTACCTTTTTTTTTTATTTTTATTGTTTTTGATAACTATTCAAGGGGTAAAGATCGATGTCGACACTACCTCATTGAAATGCAGTCTAATGGGAAATATGTCATCCTTGGCGAGGACCGAGCCCATGCTTCTCTAATTGACCTCATTGAATATCACAAGACAGTTGGAATTCAGCCTTTCATGGAGGTGCTTGTGGATCCATGTGGTCAGGTAGGTGGACGGCTATTAATGTTTTAATGTCAGAATCCTTGCTTTCATTATACGAGGGGGAGTCCTGCTAATGTTAGAAAACTGATTGATATTTCCCAGTGTAGTCTCTACCCTTCTCAATGCACTTGCGCCACCTGCCTGGAAGTGCCTGGATTCCAGCAGAATAAAAGGTTTTGTTTTGTCTTGTCCTCGACTTGTTGCATATTCATGATGCCTGATCAAGTTTAGACGACTCCAAAGCTTTGACATTACATCCTACATTTTTGTGGTTCCCTTAGAACACCTAAGTAGGGCCTGAACAATGGTTCAAGTCCAGGGCTCCCTCTCTATTAAGTTTGCTTCTGCCTGATTTTCTTGATTATAAGCACTGCATTTCCCAGAAAGAAAGATATTAATCTCCTGATCAAAATAACTCTTGCCAGTTTTTGTGGCTTGCCAAGTTTCATTAGACACTGTACATCCTGTACTATTAAACAGCAAGCCATTTCAATTCACCCAAATTACAGGCCTTGGCTTCTGAATAATAGACCCATTCATACTGATGAGCAGAAGCATTAAACAAATAATTCCGTTTCTTCAAAGGCTTGCTGTTGAAGTGCTTAATCAGCAATATTTTTCCATTATAGATATGAACTAAAATAAAAAATCATCACTAGCGAGAATGTTTTCTTGTTTATACCTGTATTTTTCTTTTTTTTGCCCTTGTTCTGTTTTATGTAATGATCCGAATAAATCATGTTTATCATTTCTTGAATCATGTGGTCATTTCTTTTATTTCTTCATTCAACTTTAAAATAAACTTGTAGCTTATATAACTTCATTCATCAAATGGTTTAAATTTGAATGGTACAATATGCACACTGCATTCACCAGTCTATTACTTAGTCATGTTTATATTATTATTGGGATTTTAGTGGTGCTGGATTATTAAACCAATAAACTCAATTCTTTATCTGGCTGGATTTTAATTAAATTAACTATTTGACAGGGGAAATATTAGGAATTGGCTGAGATATGATGTATCTAAAGTCTTGGCTATTAATTTATGCATTTCAATATACAAAAGCAAGTTTAATTTCATATCTGTCCTTCCAGAAATGCAAACAGCAGCCAGACTATGAGGAGCTACAGAATATAATTAAAACATCATCGATCCATGAGGAGAATGTTGATGCTTTGGAAGGCAACGAACAGTTGCATCATGAGCATATCGAACATCCTTCCCCTCTGGGTTCCAGCAACATGAAAGACCCTCATGTGCCGCCAGTAATGAAAAGAATATTTGAACGGAACGCTCGTGCAGAGGCAAAAAATATTCCCAAAAAATGGACACAGGATGAAAGCAACATTTATAACAAAAATAGTAGCCGTCCTTTTCCTCGACTTTACCCGTCTATACGCCTGGCTATGAGGGAAATCCAGCAAATTCAGCAGGTGAGAGATTTACTACTTGGTATAATATGCATTTGTTTGTTTTTAATACAATACTGAATAGACACTCATATATATCAAACATTTACTCTCATTATTATTTGGTAAGTTTGAATTGATTTTAATATTCTAGTTTCACTTTTTTCACCTTTAACCCCTCTTGTGCAGAGCGCTTACACATTTCCAACAGTAACTGATTATTAATCTATTCTATTTTTTATATCTGTGTACATTAAAACACAAACTAAATTAAACATTTTACCTCTTTGTTTTAAATGTAAAACTATTATTCTCAAACTGTATTTCTGTATTATTATGTACAAATTATAAGTGATGTGCCGAGATTTCAAACTTGCTTTCCATATTTGACCAGGGACATGCTGTTTAATGTAGTGAATTAACCTGCAGTATCTCAAATAGGCCAGGACTGCATTCCTCGGGCACAGTACTTCAAGGACTACCTTGAAAAAACACAGTTGACCATTAAACCCACAGTAGCTGTCCTTTGCTTATGGGATCCCCAATTAAAGAAATTGTATTGATGATCTCCACTGGAGTAAATTAATCATTTGTTGCCTAGTGCACACCACTTAAAGGAATAACTCCACTTTCTGATGCTGACTGATGGACCGACTGTATGTGTCTGAATCACTGAAGGTTTCTGTTACCTGTTAAAGCAAATATTTTTTTTTGTGAAATGTTTGCATCTCTTTACATTGATAGTATTACTGCATCAACTGCCTAGGTAAAATGTAAATAAAAGTGTACCTTTGCTAACAAACTGAACCAACCGGTAAAGTCACTTGGCAAAAGGCTAATAAATCCAATGCACCTGAGCACCATATAAATGTCTCTTTTTCTACAGTAGCTACACTGGTTATCACTGCTCGCGATTATTTTTTCATAAAGCATTCACGTAGTCAGTGGCCTAAAATTTATACTGAAATACCACATCTCCTGCATGTACTATATCTGGTGTACAAATAGGTAATGCACACAACTTGACATTAAAGACAAGTTCAAGGTACCGTATTTTTCGCACCATAAGACGCACTTTTTTTTCCCCAAAAGAAGGTTGGAAATGTCTGTGCGTCTTATGGAGCGAATATTGCGTCACAGACCATGATGTATATTACCTGACAAAAGTCGACATCCAGGGGTAGAGGGCGACAAAACTCACTGTTACGTTACAGGCATTCCCTCTGTGCTTGGAGGAATGTTAGACTCATTGACTCGGCATCTAATCCTTGCGTGTGCGTGAGTTGCGAAATGTAAACAAATATAAACAAAGGCAAGATAGCATCTACATCTCATGAGGGAGCGAAGCAAGTGCAGAAAACAAAGCGCATTATCACTGAGTCGGACTCAGGACTCGACAGATTACCAGCCGTTGGACTACTTCAGGCTGTTCTTTCCTGAAGCTGCCTTTTAGCTACTGTCAGACGAGACAAACAGGTATGCAGAGCAATTTTTTGAATCGAGGGCTGTGCTTGCACCGCATTCTCGTTTTTCAAACTGGAAACCCACAACAAAACACGAGATGAAGGGCTTTGTGGCATTACAAATATAGATGGGACTAGACTGGTGATATAACTTCAGGGAACATTGGTCCAAACGTGCTTTGTCCCCTGGTGGCTTTGGACAGGTTATGCCGCGTGATGATAGGTACGTGCTCCTGCAAAGTGATTGTGAGCAACTGAGCTTCATAAATTCTGACACTAGCGATGAGGAGTTCTTGGGGTTTCCATAAAACTAGAAGAGTGCTTGAACCTTAAAGTCTCTCCTTATTTGTTAATGACAGTGATGATGTTTCTTAATACCGCTGTTGAATTTACATGGTTGAAATATTATTCTGCTATATTTTATTAAACATATTAGTGCACCATTTGGTTCAGAATATTTTTTTTCTTGTTTTCCTCCTCTAAACCTAGGTGCGTCTTATGGTGTAAAAAATACGGTAATTAATAGAACAAAAACAAGGTTGAGTCATTTCTTCTTGAGATAGTCATACACTTTATTATTAAAAAAAAAAAAAAAAAAGAGAGAGAGAGAAATAATTAAATAACTGTCAGAAAGGCATTTTTTAAAATGCTGTCTGTTTGTGAGGGCACTTTTTGCGGATTCACGACTTCGCGGGTTTTTAAATACAAGTGATTGCCCGCCTATCGCGGAAGTTATGTTCCAGACCCATCAGCAACAGGAGAAAATCCGCGATATAGAAAGACCATATAAATAAACATTTTTATAGTTTAAGCCTTAAAATACACATCCCACATGCTTTAAACACATGTAAACTTACAAAACACACTTTGTTAACACATATGATATGTGGATGTCGGGCTAAGGATATGAGTAACATCTCACTATTATAAAACATTTTAACTTCACGCAAGACAAGACAGTGAGACAGGAAAATAGCTGCTGTACAGGCTTTTAAATTATTGACACGCAGAGCGACAAGCACCCCCTGGACAACGCGAAGTGGCAGGAGCGTACTGCGCCTCTGGGGAGGGGGGTTTGAGCGAACGTGCGTTCAGCCCTCACACCCCCCCCCACTACTCCTCCTCCTTCCGAAAGCGCAGAGCGACAAACAGGCTTTTTGACAGAAGCAGCACAAAGTCCATTTCTGCTCAGCGTGAGTTCAGCTGCCCCCCTTCACAAAGCGAGTGCAGACACATTGACGTCTGATCGCTGCGTGCAGTGTTGGTCTGCGGTGTTTAAGAATGTAGAAAGTGTTTAAGAGCATAGGAAGTGTTTATATAAGAGTGTGGGAAAGGTTAACAAGAGAGTGAGAAAGGTTTATAAGAGTGTGGGAAGGGTTTATAAAGCCTTAAAATATGTATAAATAATAAAATAAATATAGGTCGCTACTTCGCGGATTTTCACCTATCACAGGGGGATCTGGAACATAACCCCCGCGATATGTGAGGGATGACTGTACTCCATTACATGGCAGAACAAGCATTTGCCTTGAATGAAAAACGTTTCCATTATCGAGGGAAGGCAGCTTCACAAAGTCTTGTTGACATTTGCCCATAAATATTGGGGACATTTTTTTATGGTGAAATTACATAAGGCTTCAAAAAATCAATTGTACATGAATTATTAAGCCTGTTCACTGTCTAGATATTACTGCATAAACATTATGACATAAACATGAATTAAAACATTGCAAAATGCAGTCAATATAAAAAAATATGAGGAACACTGTGAGATAATTTCAAATAAGGTTTTGAAAACTTTTGAAACTTTTTCCCCCTAAGTTTTCTGCTCGTTCCAATTAGCTCATCCATGTTTTTGCCTCCCCATTAGTTCTTATCAACATTGCCATGACAATTAAAGTAAGGCCTGTAAAAGGTACTGTATAGCGCCTGACCCAGCACAGACTGACGCAGAGGCATGTGTAAAATAAACAGACTTTTTCTTTATTTCTCTTCAGCCATGGGGCACGCCTTCCCTGTGTCCCACAGGCCCAACAGAGTCCCACAAGCACTTAATGCAGCAAACAAACAACAAATCCTTCCTCTCGCACCACCACTCCTCCCAGGCAACCTCGTCCTCTTCCTCCCGATTCTGGCTCCTGAGTGGTGGATGCTGGCCCTTTTTATAGCCCACCCGGAAGTGCTCCAGGTGCTTGATCACCTGTAGCTAATTGCACCTCCGGGTGGGGCTACAGAGATGTCCAGGTGGGTTCCTGGCTCCATGCAGCACCCCCTGGCGGCCACCCCAGATTCCCACAGGGTTGTGGAGAACTCCATCTCCCATGAAACCCTGCGGGAAACTGAGGCACCATCGTCGGCCAGGGAGTCTGCCACCAAGCGTCCCAGGGGAGGTAGTGAGATGCCCATGGCTGCTCCCCCGGAACATATGTAGAAGGGGCGTCCCAGCCAGGCATGGGACCCAGCCGCCCACTACAGGCCCCTCAAGGCAGCACCCCAGCTAAGATCTGTGGACTGTCTTTGTGAACATATTTCAGATTCCAGAACTGTGTAATTTGTTTTTAAGTATGGATCCTTTAGTGACATTCTGCTGAAAACTATAAAATACTACTTTTTTTTTTTTTTTACTCAATTTATATTTCGTAAACCTTAAATACTAAAGATCAAATAGTTTTTAAAACAAGTATTACTATTACTCAGTCTATTTTCTGGACTGTTCTTTTATTAATTTCAGGTTAAAAGAGCTTTAGCAAGTCCAAGCAAATAAATGTTAGTAACCAGGATTTCTGTCTGTCATAGGACAATCACTTGACTGAGTTGTCATTTATTACAGTTAAACAGATGAAAGTTATTTGTAGGATGCAACACCCCATTACCCTCACATGATTTGTAATGTCTAATCTAGGTTCAAAGTGCAGATTTTAAAGGAAACTAATGCATGACTGTTTCAGCTATGACTACTACTATAATTCTAAGAATGACTTGAAAATTATTTTTATCAGTTTCATGTAAATCTTTATTTTATTTATTACCCTTCACAATGAGCATTATCTTCGGTCTGTATATTTTACCTACATCAGATTTTCATTCTAATTTTAGCTGACTGCAACATAAGTGTAACATATATAAACTGTGTTCATTTTTTACTACTCGCTTATTCTAATATAGAGTCACAAGTAGGCAAGCAGCCAGTTGATAGTCTCTACAGCGTCCACTTAAGGAACGTTCAGCCCTCTCAGATTGCGAGACTGCCCTGGATGTTTCAATGAGCTCTATGAGCTCGTTTATATTTGAAAATTCTCCCCAGGCTGGCTGGGTGAAATGCTCTGGCAGGCAATTTATAAACAGCAAACATGCCACTTTTTTTACTATTTGATAGGTGGTGCAATTAGCGGGCCTTAACCAGCCTGCCACCTCTTCCCATAGAACGTCCGGTTGTTCTCTGGTAGCCCGTTCAGGGTCAAACCTCCAGGTCTGTATTTTCTTCACCTGCTGGCCCGGGGAAAGTCCACTTTCCTGTGGGACCTTAGCCCCAGTAGGAAGGACAGCGCTGTCCTCCGAGAGAGCATAATAAGTCCCCAGCATTTCCCCCATAGAGACCAGCCCACGTCTGTGTGTCCCCTCGACATTCTCCCTATTCAATTTGGGTGCCCCAGAGATAGCCAAAGGGAGCGGAGTCTGCACCGGTTCTTTCGGAAACCCGAGATGCACTCCCCACCCGAAAGCTCGGCCCAGGTACTCTCCCACCTGGACATGATTCAGGTCCGGTCCCGTTCTCTTCAGGGCTTTCTCCATCCTGCCAACTACGCCACTGTCACAAGAATGAACATGCGACATCAGGAAGGTTTGGGGCAGCCACCCATTTAATCGATTACGGCTACAAAATTGATTTAATATGATAGACATGTTCATTCAACCAAGTCCAAAACAGAACTGACTTCTTCAGGCAGTATGGCGGCTTTTAAAGGCCAGCTAAGGAAGTGACGTCATCAGCCCCGGAACCGGAAGGGACGTCATTGGCTGCCCCAGAGCCGGGCGGGATTTCCCTAGAATGGTCTGCAAAACATCAAGAGGGAAAATTAGTACACTCCGCCACCCCCTGGCCTGCCATGGAATTACCTGTATTTAAGCCCTTTGGCTGTCTCCTAAACACACGTGTGTGACACCTCCTATGATTCACATTTGGAGTTATTAGTCTTGTACGCCTTATACAGCTGTTATTTATTTTGCAGCTTCTGTTTTATCTCGTACCCACTGCAGAGTTTTTTTTGTTGTTTTTTTTTATTTCTACTAATTCCAAATTTAGGTATGTACCTGATCTGTATTATATGTAAAAAAAAATTTTAAACCTGTTTCACTGCTCCTCGACGGTCTCCACATTTAAAAGCTTATCCCAATTTATCCGTTTAGACTTTTGCCGCATTGACTCACAATTTGCCTTTCCACCAAAGTTAAAACTTAAGTTTTAGTCTTTGCATCAGTGCATTGCTAAAACAATGAGAACTTTATTACATTATGGTCATTGACCCTAGCAGTTCAATACTAAATCTAGTACTTTTTAAGGAACCACCAACTACAGTGGTTCCTTAAAGTACTGTGTTAAAAACAGTCTCTGATTAAATCTAAAAACTCCTGCTCTTGTAAGCCACTATTTGCAAGTTTAGTCCAGTTAAAACAGGTAGTTAAAGCCTCCCCTGAATATAATAACTCCCTGTAAACTTGCCTTTTTAATATCACTAAAAAGGTGTGCATTGAAATTACTGTCTGCTTTGGGGGGGCCTATAGCACACTCCAAAAAGAAGGCCTCTATCCCTAATACTTTTCCAGACGAATCCAGATGTACTCACTAAAATGTGGCTCATTCTTCAAATGAAGAAGACTTGCATTTAAATTCTGCTTTACATAAATGGCAACCCACCTTTCCTGTTCTATCTATCCTTCCTAAAAATGTGTACCCACCTACAATATGTTACACTCATCCGCATCTTTGTTATTTAGCCATGTTTCCGTTAACTGGTATTGTATCATAATTATGCTCAGCCACATTACTTGTGATGCTTCTAGCATTAAGGCAAGTTATATTTAATGTGTTACTTATTTTACTTTTACATTTAAATTTTGGGTTAAAATTTACATTACTATGCAATTAAAAAAAAGTTACTGACTCGACTTTGTAAAGTTTTTCTTTTATTTCATATGTGACTTTCTGTAGTGTAATGATTGATTTCATTTATTTATTTTAGCATTTTAGTGATCGTACAAATGACTCTGAGGCGAAGAACTCCTGATATTAGGCTATTTCTGCTAGTTAAGGTGAGTGAGGCTGTTCTTTGTCCAAATTGTAAAATTATATGGTTTTACAATATTAATGTAATAATTTTTCTTGTACATTTTGCTTATGAAAATGTATGGGAGAGATCTGCAGCCTAATGTCTGAGAGCAAAAATGACTGATATACTCATAACTTTCTTTTTCTGTTTCATTTTCAGAGTTTAAAGGAAATGTGTTCAGAACAATCTGGATTGATTGAATTATTTATGTTGTTATCCAAAATGGATATGGTGAGAATAAGTAATGTGTAAGATTTTAAGTGATTGTGGGATTTTTAGGCTTATGAACTTGGTAATCTTATTTAGCAGTTGTACAGAACTGTTGTGGCATAAATGCATTATTTGTAATTTTAATGTATATTTTAAAAATATAAAATAAAGGACATTTTTAAGTAATACAAAATTGAGTTTTTGTGGATTTTTAATTAAAGAAATATATTAAATATTTGGATTACAGATTCAGTTCATTTTAAGTCTGATGTTGTCTATGTGGTCCATGTTCCTTGGTGTTTGCATGATGTACTATCAAACTTTTTAAAGCTTTTTAACTTTTTAATACTAGTTATCATACTAAGTGAATGACTTGTTACTCCACATTTTTTTTGTGATGTCTGGTTCTTGATACATGTTTCGACAGTTATGTGACAAAATCCCAGAAAGGTTGCATCTCTAAACCTGCATATGCATCTGTTTTTCCTCCCACCATCATCACACATTTAAAGTCACTGTTTTCATGCCTATGCTCTTCCTCCCTCCTTCTCTCTCTCTCATGTCACATTACATGACTTCTCTACAGAGTTTAAGTTGCTGACTTCGTTTAGATAGTCAGAGGCAGCTGTGGCACACTCTTGTGACCAATGACCAGTGACTCAGAAATTTTAGTGACAGACACATACTGGGTGTGTGAAGTGACAACCAATGAGTGCTCATCTGGAAATACAATACATATATAATGCACCTATGAGGAAAAAGGAACAGGAGTGTTTCAGACTTCACGAACAGAGGAGATATTCTTATTAATGATGTTGTGTGTTTTATGTAAAACAGCAGAATGGGGAAAAGGGACAGAAACCAACATCCCAACCCAGGTTACAGATCTCTTTTTTTAAGTTCAAGCACAATGTCAAGTAAGTGATTAATTTTTCACTGTTTTATTAAAAGGCTTAGTTCTTTTGTTGAATAAAAAAACATTCAGATGCTGAAAAATTTGTAGCCAGAAATATTCATCAGTGAGGTTCTTTATATATGAATTAATTATTTATATATGAAAACATGCTATATAAATAAATGTTGTTGTTGTTGGGTGCAATAAGGGGTTGCCAGAGAAGAAGACAAGTGATGCTGACCCCCTCGTGTATTCATGGGAGAAGGAGCCGAACATTCTGGCAATACTCTGTGACCTGTGGATATAAAGCATCAGGTTAGGTTCTGGCTAGGAAAGAGCCATGTGAGAGAGCGAAAGGACCTGGAGAGTGTTCAGGAAAAGGGCAGTCTGAGCAACTTGAACAATGAATCCATGTTAGCTTGTTTGCATGCATACCATAGGAGATGTGTTTATGTGAATGAATGCAGCACTGCAAGTATGACAGCCTGAGTTATGTATTTCTTGGTCCATTTTGGCCACCATTTTCAGTCCCTATGGTCGCCACCTTTGACCCACTGCTAGGTCCATGTCCCATGTTATCAGGGGTGTAGCCTCAGGGGTTGTGACCTGTTGGTAAATGAGTATGATGGGTTAAAGGGTCAGCCATAGGTGTGTTTCTTTATCCAGTCTGCAGATTCGAAACCTTACCAAACCCTTCCTTGCATTTTTTGTATTTAATGTTTTTCAGTAATGACATCTTCCTTCATCTTTCAACCTCAGTTTTTCTCTTTGGCTCTGGCTTAGTTATAGTTCTGTTGATCTCCTGACTTCAACCGTCTTCTGCTTAGTCACTCATCTCCTGTTTTTTCATTAAAAAGTACAGCACAAAGCCATTGTGCACCTGCATACTGTTCACATTACCAATCATCATCTCAGTGATGAATACTTTTTGAGTCTTATCATCTGCATGCACAATAAAGATAATTCATGATGAAAGAGAATAAAATCGCATGCTTTGTTACTTTTGTTCAGAAGAACTGAGTAACAGAAGTAATTAAACCATACATCATGAGAATGCATGAGATATGAACACAAATTAAGCACACAGTAAAACAGAACAATTTCAATGTGATTGTCATAAATAAATCCATCCATCCATCCATTTTCCAACCCGCTGAATCCGAACACAGGGTCACGGGGGTCTGCTGGAGCCAATCCCAGCCAACACAGGGCACAAGGCAGGAACCAATCCCGGGCAGGGTGCCAACCCACCGCAGCATAAATAAAGTCCATAAATTAACAGATAACAGAATTCCCTGAGAGAAATTTTGTTGCCTTTTGTTGTGTGAGGTTGGTTATAACTAACCAAGTTAGACACAGTCATAGTTCTATTAGCCTGGCAATTTGCTGCACGCCCCTTCTGAGTGTTCTGCAATCTTAAAATATATTTGTGGGTCACATCCAATGCTGCACCTCCGTCCGTTTACACCAGTGATGGGAGGGTGTGTTGTGCCTTTTACACGATTTTTCCCCACCTTTAGAACTGCAGCCAATGACCTGGAAGAGGAGCCCTAGAGCTTACCTTAGGCTCCGCCTCCTGCCCTCTGCCTCATTTGTGGTCTGACTCCAGAGGAAGGCGCATCGATGCTGCCCAATTCTTCTGGTAAATCATTAGTTTCTGTTCCCCTTATGACTGGCCATTAAGCAGGGTTGCCACTTCGTGTGTATGTTTGTTTTTCTTCGTATCTTACAACTGAAGATAAAGATGTTAGTGACCCAAAACTTAATACTGCTGATCTGCATCCAGCACTGTTCTCAACTATCTTTGCACAGTATGAGGAGTGTTCCAGGAAGGAAAGAGTAAATTCTGCTCCAGCAGGTGCTAGCTAGCAGGTGCCATGATGAAACCACAGATCTGTTCAGGTTGGGGTGGTTGGAGGGGTAGCAATGATGGATATGTAATTTTTATTACTTCATGGTTGACTAATTTCTTTCTTTTTGAGACTGAATTTATAAAGAAGGAATGCATTCCCTGCAGCACTATAGTTACACCATAGTCTTAAGTAGGTGAACTGCACCATGGTATTCACAGATATGCATTTTACAGAACAAAAACACCCTTATAGAAAAGCCACTTTTTGTTGCCTTGATGTGAAAAAAGTGTCTCCCGTCTTCCTTTTTTAGATAATTTATTTGATTTCAAAAAAGACTAAGAGTAAAAAAAAAAAAAAAAAGTTAAAACATTTTAATATAAAACTTTGCATCTCTCTCTAGTCTAGAGCTATATAAAAGAGAATTTAAATTAATTAAACAAGAAGGTCACTGAAAAACCCAGAGGTCCACACATCTGGCGAAGCAAGAGAAAAGTAAAATTCACAAAAGAAGTTGAAATATGGCCTCTCTATCATCCATGACTTAATCATGAAATAGTGTCTGTCCAGTTGCTGATGCTTTGAGCCGATGTGCCACTGATGTGTGCGGCTGATGGTCAGAGGCGTGACCACGGTAGGGGCTGGGGTGGGCACTGCCCCCCCAGAGACGAGCCGTGCCAACCCCGCGAAATGCTCTGTCTGTCCAATGAAAACTCTGGAGAAGAATAACATTTGATTTTCAAAACGGAGTTGTTTTCCAATTGGTTGTTTGAATTTGCGGCATATCCACTAGACAGGCACCGTGCTGCTCACAGTTCACTTCACTGCAAATTTGCAGCACGTTTTGAACTTGTTGACCGCATTCTTTAATTAAAACAGCGTATACGTTCCATTCTTCTTTTATTTTCTGGCTGGTAACACCAAAGGCTATGCTTAGGTGGCTTATTAAAAGGCAGACATCTTCAACCTCTGTCCCTCCGCAAGCTGCTGGCTCCATGGTTGAGCCAGGCACCGTTGCTACCAACACAGAGCACAGCACACCCATGTCGGGAACTGAAACTCCAAAAGATGTAGATAAGCCCACACAGTCCTCCAGCCCTGCACCCGTGTCGGGTACTCCAAACCTCTGCCATCAACAAAATATACAGTCCAGTCTGCCTGACTTAAATATGGATAGCCCATCCCAGCCCATTTTAATTAATTATCCCAAGCGTGCATTCAGAAAGACACTCAGATGTTTTAGTGCAAGCTGGTATCAGTCTCGACCATGGCTTGAGTATTCTGTTGTCGGTGATGGCAGCTTTTGCTTTGCCTGCCACAAATTTAGTGTTTCCATTTCAGACCATAAGGACATATTCACCAAACACGGCTACACTAATCGGAAAAAAGCTCTAGAAAAAGACGGTGGCGGCTTCCACAAACACGCGCCTAGTATCTCGCACGTCAGAGCCATGTCTGCATCACAGCACTCATCATTGGCGTGTCTTCAGCTGCATGCGAAAGCTCTTTCTCTACTTTGAGCCGCATTCTCACGCCACTCCCCCGAACAATGCTGCATTCAAGGAAGAGAAATGTAGTCATTCTGGCACACGAGAAAAACATCACAGAAAATCTAGACATGAACGAATTTATTTCAGAATTTGCCAAGAGAAACCGCAGACTGGTCCTGTAGATAATATCCAGGTTAAACACTGGAAACTGATGTCCTATAGCCTCCCATGACTACAATAAGCCACGCTTCTGTTCTTGCTCTCATATGTTGTATACATTTGACTTTATTGATATTTACCTTGTAGATGTACTGTAGTTCTATATTTGTTCACAAAAAATAATACAAGTTTCATTGCCTCTGTTAATTTTATTGAACAATAGGTTATGATTTATGCCACAGTTTTTGCTTTTATATGTTATATAAAACTATGTTGTTATTATTATTTAACCCCCCTACAAAAATGGGGATGGATGGATATTTTTTGCCCCCCCAGACAAGCCAAATGCCCACCCACACATGATGTTCTGGTCACACCTCTGCTGACGGTTCTAACAGAACCGAGTTGTTAAAACAGGACCTGCGGACAGAGAGAGTCGCATGGTCAGGGTTCTTCTATTGAGAAGCTATAAGAATGTTGGCAGTTTGTATATGAGACGGGTATCTGGTCACACTTGCTGGTAATATAACCTAGACACCATTAAAATATCCGACTACGCCACCCAGTTGTATTAAGAGGCTGGGAATTCTTGAGATTTACCAATAATAGAGCACAGGTGTGAGTAAACACACAGCGAAAGACACAGCAGCAATTTCAGGAAAAGCAACAGTAACTTCGAATACCTAAGACAATATAAAGTATATCAAAAAGATAAACGAACATAAAAATCTAACCCTATCAGGAGCGAAAATGCTTTTTTAAAAAGAAAGCACACAGTCTATACTCTTAAAAGTCTGTTAAAAACATGAAATGGAGGATACATCCTTTAATGGTGCAGAGTCCTGTTTGCGCACTGTCCAACTGTCCACGGATGCACTCTGTTCACTGGACGCTCGTTTCCCAGCAGAAGTTTTGTCAAATCGTTTAGTCCCTGTCAGGGTCTCTTCATCGTTCCACCCCCCCCCCCCCCCCCCCCCCCCCCCCTCTGAGCTCCTTGTGTTACTGTGACCAAGGCACGCCTTGCTTCTCGTCCGCCAGCTTCACTTGGTCCTTCTATGCAGCTTCCCTCTTTTGCTCGACCCACAACCAGCGTCTTCTTGTGGAGCTGTCTCTTCCTCCCTGGAGCTGAGTGTTGCCGTTCTTGTGCCTTGCGTCATACCAGCCACGTACCCTTGCCTGCCAGTGAGCTCCTGTGCTCTGTGTGAGTGGTCTTGACAGCATTTTCAGAGCCCTGCCCAGAAGTATAAATCTGATTCAGTCCCTACCTAGATCAACATGACAATGGATTCAACAATGGTACATTCCAATTTCCTGGGCTTGCAAACACTGGTTAACAAAAAGTATTGTTGCCAACTATCAAGGAGTACACATATGCTGATTAAAAACCAACAGCCCCTGACATGTTCATTTTCAAGTCAGATAAATACAAACATTTTCCATGGAAGAAGCAGCTCTGTTATCATAATTTTATATTGTTTTTATGTTTAAGCGGTTTAAACTTCAATGCAGGTGAATCTTGTGCAAGACAGCAAATGCCAATGTCCTGCAGAAAACCATCACCATAATCAGTAACATCTTGCCTGAAGAAGGGGCCTGAGTTGCCTCGAAAGCTTGCATATTCTAATCTGTTCAGTTAGCCAATAAAAGGTGTCATTACATTCATAATGGCTAACACGGTACAACACACTAGTACTTCAGGATTATTCAGGAAATTTGCATTTCAACTTATCACCCCAGTCCTAACAATGGGTGCCTGTTGCCCCTTCATCTACTGGCCTTTCAATTTAATATTTACATGGTTTTTTTTTTTGCCTAAGAGAAACAAAATCACCCATTGTCCAAAAAAATGTTCCCCTCTGACATATAGCTACTGAAATAAAGTACAGTTGATGAGCAGACAGAGGAAGACCAGAGAAATCTAACAGGAGTAAAGTAATAGGAGAGCACAAAAACAACTAAGGCCTAAAGAACTGCAATAGAGGATCATTTCTAAATTGTGTGGAGAAAAGGACCTGCTACATTAAAGGAAGAACTGGGGCCTCATGTTTAACGCCATGCGTAGAACTCTATATCATGGCGTAAGCACAAAAGCGGGAATGTGCGTACGCACAGAAAAATCCAGATGCAGGAATCTGTGCTCACGCAAACTTTCACGTTCTTCCACTACATAAATCCCGATCAGCGTGAAAAGTAACGCACGTGCACGCGCCTTCTGTCCCGCCCCAACTCCTCCCAGAATTACGCCTCTTTAAATATGCAAATCGATATAAATAGCCTTCTGTGAAAAAACAATGGGAAAAGCACGGGGGAAAATACAAGAATTTCAGCGAATACCAAGTGGAGGCAAAGGAAAAACGTACTATTTGTTGGTTTAAACAGTGGTATAATCAACAAAAGGAAGTTGATCGAGTGACATAGAGTGTCAGAGAAACTCGAAAGCTCAAGTTCACAAAGTCGCACAGTGCCCAAAATAAAAAAGAAGTCACATATCAAAGTCGGCATGAAAAGGCGACTCGTAGCCCACCGTCTGAGTGTCATATGAAAGCTTATTAGGGTACAGACAAAAAAAATAGGCACACAGTGGGGAAAAAAGCGTGAAATGTCAACTTTAATCTCGAAATTTCCACTTTAATCTCGTAGTTTATTTTGTCATTAAAGTAGAACATCATAAACTTCATCTTAAAATCGTTTATTTTACTAGTTTCTCAAGTAGCACGTTAAATGCTTTGTTCTGTGTTTGATCTTCTGTGTGCTCTATGTGTGTGAATCACTAGGTGCTTCCGTTCTTTCTCTTTCTCCGACAGGACACAGAATCCATTGCATTTGTGATACTACAGCTCTCTGAATAATTAAAATACTGAGATGTATACGTGATATCTTTTTCATGATGATAGGAATGAAAGCATGTTATTAAACATGAGAACACGGTGGTGCAGTGATTGTTCATATCTCACGCAAGAGGCTTGCTGCGCCATGTGCGACCTTCGATGAAATAATTTATTACAGAAGTACTGTCCCTTTCAAACATACTAACCTCCAATTCCTGTCCTTACTTTTCTTTCTCCAAATACCCAATCGCCACACAATCAGCTCTGTAAATAGACGTGAAGCCATCTGTAAGCTTAGAACGCCGATTCTTCAAAACTTTTAAGGAACATTGAAATATCTTCATAGTACATGTTTAATTATTCTATCCGTCTATCCTTCCAGTGTCGCGTCAACACCAGCAATAATACAGCGCAAGGCAGGAGCTATCCGTGAACTAGCTAGTGCTGTGGCACCGTGTCCTCACATGTTTAATTATTAACAATTCAGATTATTTAAATAAAGTTAAAGTTTTATCTGTATACTATAAGCAACATATTTTGCTGCATTTCATCTTAAAAAATGATATCATCATCATACACGGTTTATAAAGTGGCGCAGGTTGTGCAATATTATAACTAGTGCAAGTTTACAGTGGGGTAATTGTACTTATAAGTACAAACAGTTCTACAAGGAGCACTTGATGGACAGATTGAGTGCGTTTATAGTTCTTGGGATGAAACTGTTTCTGAAACGCGAGGTCCGTACAGGAAAGGCTTTGACGCGTTTTGCCGTGGTTGAGGTAGTGTGTGCTTGAAACTGTATACCGATAATTCTCTTTCTGATCAGCTGCTGCTGTGATTCACACTCAGATACAGTGATATAAATACTCCGAGTGGTGCAGTGAGAGTAATATGGAAAAAGATGATCCGCTGTGGCAACCCTTAACGGGAGCAGCTGAAAGAAGAAGAAGATGCAGTGAGCGTAACAACGCTAAAGCAGTTATGGTATTTGGAATACTATGGCTATTCCCTGGACCATTATATTGCTACAGGTTAATTACAATCAGATGCATTACACTAATAAACAATATGCAGTTAATTTCAGTGTATTTATAAAGCCGCGTCAGGAATGTGGAGCTAAGAAAGAAAGGGTGACCACATAGGAACAGTAGCACTGCTTTGACGCTGGGTGCCGCCAGTCTGCAAAACCGAGCGGAGAAATTGCGTACGCCAGGGTATGAGTTACTGTGGAAATGTACGTGGCTTTATGCCAAGTTTAGGTTTTATACATCCCGATTTGAGCGTGGAAACGTTCGTATGCAACATTTCTGTGCGTACGCACCGTTTATACATAAGGCCCCTGGTGACCGAGTGAAACAGAGGGCTAAAGCCATCAGGGAAAGCTTTCTAGGTTAATGAAAAACTCTTATGAATAACTTTATATTGGATGTGTTAAAGATTAGAATTTCTGGACAAATTTTTTATGTTTTTAAAAATTGTGTTCCGACACAATGGAGTTGACAGGGATTGGTCAGTGATCCATTTCTGAGTGACTGAGATTGACGTAATTATGAAATCACCAAGAGAATCAAACAAGGAGGAAAGACTTTTAGTGGAAAGTAAAGATGTGAAAAAAAATAGTCAAATAATAGATGGCTGAGAACAGGAAAAAAAAACAAAGTCCACACCTCCTGAAAACAGATTTAATTGGTAAATAGAAAAAGAAAGGGCGGCACGGTGGCGCAGTGGGTAGCGCTGCTGCCTCGCAGTTGGGAGACCTGGGGACCCGGGTTCGCTTCCCGGGTCCTCCCTGCGTGGAGTTTGCATGTTCTCCCCGTGTCTGCGTGGGTTTCCTCCGGGCGCTCTGGTTTCCTCCCACAGTCCAAAGACATGCAGGTTAGGTGGATTGGCGATTCTAAATTGGCCCTTGTGTGTGCTTGGTGTGTGGGTGTGTTTGTGTGTGTCCTGCGGTGGGTTGGCACCCTGCCCAGGATTGGTTCCCTGCCTTGTGCCCTGTGTTGGCTGGGATTGGCTCCAGCAGACCCCCGTGACCCTGTGTTCGGATTCAGCGGGTTGGATACTGGATGGATGGATAGAAAAAGAAAGTAGAAAAAGGGATTGTAGATTTGTCTTTAAGAACCTGCAAAGAGGCATGCCTGTTTCCATTAAGTAAATCGCAGTGTGAAGCCTAAGTTGGATAGGAGATGATTCACCCACCAGTGTTTAGAGAGCTATTGTGAAGCAGTGGTATAAGGGAGTGCCAGTGTGGAATGGAGCCAAGGTGCTTTTTTACCCAGTGCCAAACACACAGAACATAATTTATAAGAGGACTGTTGTTCTTTATTTCGCCTTATACAATTTCTTGTATTAGGAATTTGTTAGTTTTCGCATACCCCTTGGAGTCAGAGCTCAGGGTCAGCCATTGTACAGCGCCCCTGGAGCAATTGAAGGTTAAGGGCCTTGCTCAAGGGCCCAGCAGAGTAGGATCTCTTTTGGCAGTGACGGGGATTCGAACCGGCAACCTTCTGGATACCGGTGCAGATCCTTAGCCTCAGAGCCAGCATACTCACCTACTTTGTTTTTTGTTTTAAACCTGATAAATGGTAACTGCTGCAAAGAGTGAGTGGAAATCAGATTTATTTCTGTAAGAAGCCAGGACGGAGGAGAAAGTGGAGAGTTTAACCACAGGCAGATATCACATAGGACATATGCCCAATGATACAATTCAAAGGTCTCCTGCCTTCTGTTATGCTGTATGCTCTGAAGTTCCATTCCATGTTGTGTTTTTGGATTTCTGCACTTGCTACAAGTACTTGGGGGTCCACATCCATGACAGGTTGGACTGGTCTCATCACCGAGAGGAACTATATAAGAAAGGGCAGAGCAGGCTCTTTTTTCTTATGAAACTGTGTTCCATTAATATGGGAAGTGACATCCTTCATATCTTCTATAACTCTGTGATGGCCAATGCGATTTTCTATGTTGTAGTGTGCTGGGCAGATAACATCACTTCAAGAGATACCCACCAAATAAAGTAGCATATTAAAAGGGTAAGCTCAGTTATAGGACACACTGTGGACCCCCTGGAGGTCGTTGCAAAGGAGCGAATTAAAACAAAACCAAGTGCCATTATGAACAATGCTACACATCCTCTCTCTGACACACTAACACTGAGGACTTTCAGCCAACAAATCATTCAGCAGAAGTGTGTCAAGAAACGCGACGGCGGCTCCTGCAATACATCTGCATAATGCTGCACTGTGACTGTGACTGCCAAGTAAAAGATTTTCTTTTTTTTTCTTTTTAGTTTTATTTCATTTTCATCATACTGGTTTATATCAAGTTCAAGTTAGTGTGCATTTTATTGAAATATCATCTATACACGAGCAGTACAATGATATCCATCCATCCATCCATTATCCAAACCGCTATATCCTAACACAGGGTCACGGGGGTCTGCTGGAGCCAATGCCAGCCAGCACAGGGCACAAGGGCACAACATAAAAAGTTCCATATACAGTAGATACTGTAGGGATGACCACATACAGTGCATCCAGAAAGTATTCACAGCGCATCACTTTTTCCACATTTTGTTATGTTACAGCCTTATTCCAAAATGGATTAAATTCATTTTTTTTCCTCAGAATTCTACACACAACACCCCATAATGACAACGTGAAAAAAAGTTTATTTGAGGTTTTTTGCAAACTTATTAAAAATAAAAAAAACTGAGAAATCCCATGTACATAAGTATTTACAGCCTTTGCTCAATACTTTGTCGATGCACCTTTGGCAGCAATTTCGCCCATTCCTCTTTGCAGCACCTCTCAAGCTCCATCAGGTTGGGTGGGAAGCGTCGGTGCACAGCCATTTTAAGATCTCTCCAGAGATGTTCAATCGGATTCAAGTCTGGGCTCTGGCTGGGCCACTCAAGGACATTCACAGAGTTGTCCTGAAGCCACTCCTTTGATATCTTGGCTGTGTGCTTAGGGTCATTGTCCTACTGAAAGATGAACCGTCGCCCCAGTCTGAGGTCAAGAGCGCTCTGGAGCAGGTTTTCATCCAGGATGTCTCTGTACATTGCTGCAGTCATCTTTCCCTTTATCCTGCATAGTCTCCCAGTTCCTGCCGCTGAAAAACATCCCCACAGCATGATGCTGCCACCACCATGCTTCACGGTAGGGATGGTATTGGCCTGGTGATGAGCGCTGCCTGGTTTCCTCCAAACGTGACGCCTGGCATTCACACCAAAGAGTTCAATCTTTGTCTCATCAGACCAGAGAATTTTCTTTCTCATGGTCTGAGATTCCTTCAGGTGCCTTTTGGCAAACTCCAGGCGGGCTGCCATGTGCCTTTTACTAAGGAGTGCCTTCCGTCTAGACTCTACCATACAGGCCTGATTGGTGGATTGCTGCAGAGATGGTTGTCCTTCTGGAAGGTTCTCCTCTCTCCACAGAGGACCTCTGGAGCTCTGACAGAGTGACCATCGGGTTCTTGGTCACCTCCCTGACTAAGGCCCTTCTCCCCTGATCGCTCAGTTTAGATGGCTGGCCAGCTCTAGGAAGAGTCCTGGTGGTTTCGAACGTCTTCCACTTATGGATGGTGGAGGCCACTGTGCTCATTGGGACCTTCAAAGCAGCAGACATTTTTCTGTAACCTTCCCCAGATTTGTGCCTTGAGACAATCCTGTCTCGGAGGTCTACAGACAATTCCTTTGACTTCATGCTTGGTTTGTGCTCTGACATGAACTGTCAACTGTGGGACCTTATATAGACAGGTGTGTGCCTTTCCAAATCATGTCCAGTCAACTGAATTTACCACAGGTGGACTCCAATTAAGCTGCAGAAACATCTCAAGGATGATCAGGGGAAACAGGATGCACCTGAGCTCAATTTCGAGCTTCACGGCAAAGGCTGTGAATACTTATGTACATGTGCTTTCTCAATTTTTTTATTAATAAATTTGCAAAAACCTCAAGTAAACTTTTTTCACGTTGTCATTATGGGGTGTTGTGTGTAGAATTCTGAGGAAAAAAATGAATCCATTTTGGAATAAAGCTGTAATATAACAAAATGTGGAAAAAGTGATGCGCTATGAATACTTTCCGGATGCACTGTACGTCCGTGCTATTAGGTAATTAAAGAATATTGGGAGGGGTTTGCTGTTTGTTATATTAATTCAGTATACTTAAATACGTTCCCCAGTGCCCACCTTCTATAAACATTTCAAGTGAACTTAAGGTGTCATTACCAGAAGGGCACATGGCCATGTTCAATAAGTGTAAGAGCCAGTCTTAGAAAGTTAATGCTTTAAGTTAAACTGTGTTTGCTTAAGTAGAATTGAATAGAATCTTCTTATATCTGTTAGAATATGGTATAGTCTTCTACCCCTTGTCAGGTAATATAAAATAGAGCTTTCCCGCTATAATCTGGAGTCTGTTAACTGTGAGTCAATTTTGTGGTTGGAATTAGTCCCATGGCTAACATTACAGATTGTAAACGTAATAGGCATACAGTTTTCTGACCATTTAGAAATGGTTCAGCTGTATAAGTAAACTTAAAGAATGAAACAAGATTTATAAGCTTTAAACAGAACTTTCCTTAAACGAGTATTTTTTTTTGCTACATCAAAACTGTGAGTAACTACGATGATGACTCAGAAATGCTAACCAAATGCTCTGTCTTACCAGATTTGCAAGTCTGTGATGTCAAAAATGATGAATATATTGATTTGTCAAAGATCTATCTATACGCAGGTCTCCATTCCAGTGAACAGAGAAAGTATTCCACTACAAGAAGATATCGATAAGAGAGCATATCTTAAAGAGATACTGTACATCAGCCCAGAAATCTCCAAGCAGTCGCAAATCAAACCTAGCCAAGGAGATGGACCTCATGCTGTGAACACTGCACTTGGATGGGTGGTTGGTGGGCCATGTTGATGCGTTTATTAAAAATTACCAAAATTCAGCAGCTCTAGTTTGCAAATGACATTCCGCAATAGCTTGACACATTGAAATGATTCCAAAGACAACATATCTTCGTTTTAAAAAAACTTGAGTAAAAATTCAAAGTAAAACAGTTCACACAAAAATAGAGGAAAAAATTAATGTAGCAAAGAAAAGAAAAGTTCTTGTTTAAGGAAAATTCTGTTTAAAGCTTATAAATCTTGTTTCATTCTTTAAGTTTGCTCATACAGCTGAACCATTTCTAAATGGTCAGAAAACTGTATGCCTATTACATTTACAATCTGCAAATGGGACTTTCAGTCTATGCTAGCCATGGGACTACTTCCAAACACAAAGTGACTCAGTTAACACACAGTTAATAATAATAATATTAATAATAATACATTTTATTTATATAGCACCTTTCCCATTTAACAGACTGCAGATTATAGCAGGAAAGCTCTATATTACCTTACAGGGGGTAAAAGACTACACCATATTCTAGTAACTATAAGAAGATTGTATTCTATTCTACTTGAGAAAATACTAGTATGAGTTTAACTTAAAGCGTTAACTAAGATTGGCTCTTACAGTAAGCCTGCAACTGGTCCTCCTTTTTAAAGACTATAAATATGGTTGATTTTTCTGATGAGTTCTGCACAAAGCTCAGTGTAAAATTAATCAAGAGCGCATGTAGTGCTTTACAAAGTCAGTCCTTAAATGTGTCCTTTATTTGGCCCATTTTGAACAATGCAAAAGCAATCACAATTTTATATACTGTATACATAGCCTGGCAATGCAATGATTCAAAAATAAAGTTTCCCAAACCAGTGCCTAAAAAATTCCAGAATGTGATTCTGAAATTGAATTATTTATCATTATTAACCCTTTCGGCTCTGGATTTTCTGTTTTAATGGGAAAATTTATTTTGTAAGATATTCTACCTTTGGAGTGTCTAGGAAGCTCAAAAATGAAAAAAACTAACAAAAAAAATCACTATTATAATAAAATAGCTGCCAAATACTTCAATCTTCTTGAGGAAAAAAAAAATTGAAAGTGGTGTGCACAGTCTGGAAGCATCCATTTTCACATCCATGTTTCGCAGACTGTATGCCAGTCTCTCCAGTCTGCGCTAATAGTAGCATGCTCGGTTCCAACGGCTGCAAACATACCTGTACTTTACAAAAACGGCTGCATATTTATGAACTAGTAATAGGATGTCGGGGCCAAAAGGGTTAAATTGTATGTAAGGAAGCAATAATCGATGTCTCAGTCCGCCTTATTTTAATCTGTACTCCTGTATAGCACTGTCATGTAACACGAACAGTCTATATCATGTACCGCCCTATGTGTAGTTAGAGCCCATTTAACAGAACAATTGAAGAGCTATGTTCCAAAATCAGCTAAGTACAAAAGATACATTTTGGAGATAAATAGGAAAATCTGGGTCCGTAAGCAGATTTTGATACTAAATCCCTAAAACTATAGCGCTACACTGTTGCAATTAGCAGGTTTTGAAGCTCAAACATATTTTCGGCTCATGGCCAACTGCATGAAAAGTCACAATCACATGTTCACTAAATTTTACCAAAAGGTGTAATTAGCAGATTTTGGAACTCACATCTTCAATTGGAGTCCTTGGAAACATTAAAATGCTAAAAATTAGTCTCTTATTTATTTATTTTTTTTGGAAGGGATTAATTTTTCAAGAATAATGTTGCCTTACCTTTCATCTGACATGAAGTTAGTGACTTAACCAGCCAGTACACTGGAGTATACCATAATGTATCTGTAGACTGCTTTGTGGCGGAGTCAGCTATAAAAAGGCACTATATAAAATAGACGCTTGATTTTTTTGTGTAGGAAACACAAGGAAAGATTTAAAAAGCAGCTAGTCGAGTGATACACGCAGCAGTTTGGTATGCTACCTGTGCTTTCTTGTTGGGTTTTAACTGAAGGATGTGCATTTGGAGAAATTACCTGGAGGGTATAAAGGGTGGAAATTACAACACATCCTGAAAGAGAACACATGCTGTGCTCGTTAAGTGGGTGTGGCCAGATGAGTAAAATCAGAAGCGTGGGGCCTCAGATCTGCCAGAAGACAGGATCAAGTAGTCAGGCCTCGAGGGCTGCAAGATGGATTTCAGGTTGCTTCTGGTTCTCGCTTCTTGCGGTTTGATTGTAGCAAAAACAAAAGGTATGTATTGAAAATGTAAGTTTTGTTGAATGTGTGTGTGTGTTTTCTTTTTATAATTAAGTGGTTGGCGGGAAGAAAAAGAGAGAATTGCATTTGCATATTAAAATGTGTTTTCCTTTTTTAATTGAAAGTTTGTTGCTTTCAACTACCATATCTGCAATCGCTGTCTCTTTACGAGTGCATGATCATTGCAGTTAGTGTGTGTTTAATTGTGAGATGTCCTCTCACACAAAAAATGTATTCTTGTATTTACAGTAGTAACATTTATAATAATACTAAATTAGATCTTGTATTGGATAGATGAGATCTAATTTATGACATGTGTGGCATTATTCTGATTTTAATTTTAATAATCGGGATCTCTCCATTAGATTTTTGTCATTCTTAAAGTTCTCTGGTGCTGACTTTTATGGGAGATGTCATTTGTTATTATTGAGGCGCAGGATCCCTGATGGTTCAAATCTCACTGGAGGGTCCAAGTGTGACTCTAAGCAAACCTTTCAACCTGCAGTAGAATAAAATGTGTCACAAAAGGTGATATGGTACCATAAATCAAAAGGCATTTCACCATCAACGAGCTTATTAAAAAAAAAAATAGTTTGGTTCGTTGTTACTTTTATGGCACCAAGGAAAGGATTGCAGGTTTATTTGACAGATTTAACGAATCAACTGATTGTGTGTTCTTAGAGCACAAGATAAATAATAAATTCATTGGTAACATTACATTTACTTATTTGGCTGACACATTTTTCCAAGGCCACTTACAACATTAATGGCACAATTGGTTACATTTCTGTTGGTTTTCCAATTGGAGCCCAGGCAGGTCAAGTGACTTGCTGAGGGTCACACAGTGGGATTTGAACCCACCACCTCGGGGTTTGACGTCTAAAGCCTTAACCACTACGCCACACTGCCTGCATTCACATGCCTTTTTTTGCCTATTTTTTGTGTAATATGAAAACACAATTGAAGTTTTACTTGCCACACCATGTGATTTTCTTGCACATAATATTTCATATATTTCTATAATCCTGACAAACTTCAATTTTACCAAGATGTCAGCTCTGTGGAAGTTTGCTTGTTTCTCTGAGTTTTCCTGAAAGGGGACATTAATTGGACACTCTAAATCAGGATGCCATAAGTGTAAGAGTGTCCTGCGATGTTAGTCCCTGCCTTGCACAGCAGCTGCCCACAGCTCCAAATCTGGTATAAGCGCATGTCTTTATCTTTAATTCCTCAAAGGAGGATAATGTGTATTTGTATCAGTTTCTTTTTCTTCCTTATTTTGGTGTCTGTAAAGCAACTTAAACATCAAGTGTAAAACTTAATAAGTCAGTCTGAATTATTTTTATAAGAAAAAAAAGGTAAATAGAGCATTCTTCAATTTTTTGACTTTCTTATGGTAAGCAATATTTACCTTTCCTGGAGTAATTCTGCTCTCCATCAAGCAGTCTTCATCTTTTAATATGCATTAAAAGTTCCACTAGTTTAGTTACTAGAAGTCTGAGCCCGACAAGAGCAGCCTGCGGGACACAGTGGTTAGTGCAGGTTAGGAACCGTTCTTACCATCTTGGCCAGTTGCTTTGAACAAAAGTGCAGGATTAGTGTACACTCACAAAATGACTAATCAATTGCATATTAAAATGTTATTAGCTTTGCACTCCCACTGGATGTGAAAGGCTTGTGGATACTTTTAAATGTAAAGCCTGTTCCATCACAAATGGAAATAGGAGACTTGTTTTCTGTTGGTACATGAACATCTCCGTGTATGATCTTGATCCACGAACCGGGCGTAATAAGTGAGCAGACCCTTGAGGACATTGTGAACAGTGCTGTGGGATTTGAAGCAGGCAGGGCTGTCTTAACGTACGGGCACTGGCTGGGGGGTCCCAGAATCATTTGGGTCCACGGTGTTTCTGATGCCTATGTATGATTCTGTTTTGCTGTCAAAACAGGGACCTCAGTGCACTACCTTGCCCGGGGGTCTATGATACTGTTAAGATGGGCCTGGAATCAGGATGACAGAAAAAAACACCTTCTGTTGAATCATTTGAATAGTAGAGTATTACAAGCATTTTGACAGATTGTGTATACAATTAGTCGTTATTGCCTGTATTATTTGTTAAAAAAATAACTTTCAGCCAGAAAAGCATACATGTATACAAATACATTATGCTGGTATCTACTAAAACCGTCTGAATTTGTAATTCTATCCAGACATAGATTTTTGGGAATTCTGTTCAATCCTAAGTCCAAATCATGATATTTGTGACAAAGTCTTGTGGAGCTTTTGAGGCTTCTGTGCCAGAAAGGATCCAAAGTTTCAGTGCTTTGAAAATTGTGACATCTGGTGGTTTACAGAAGCCATAGTGGCCATGAACTACAGATACATACAGACAGCAGAAGAAACACCCAAACACCTCTTCTTGATTTCATAGTTTCGATCCAACAAGTGCACTAAAAGTTTAAGAACGCTCTGTGTGCACATTTTGATGCTATGATCACCAGGTTGCCGTTAAAATTCTACGATAAATATACAAGTCAATATGTGTGACACTTTTCTACAATAAAATAGTGATTATATGTGTTGTTCTAAAGATGTAATTTGTTCCCATAATTATAACCATTGGGCATACATTATAAGCTGCCATTGAGTCATAATTATGTGAGAGAAATTTAGCTGTGAGGCAGTGTGCAAGATTAACTTTCCAACAGTGCCTGGAGAATATTAGTACTAAAAGACGAAGAGAACCATGACAGGATTTCAAGAATGTGCTTATGGCACAGAGCAAAGTGAATGGGACAGGGCAGAAGTGTAAATGGCACATTACAAGGTCACGGCAGCAGAACTATGTAGTATAGTATTTACCTTATTGTCGGATATCAAACTGTTCCCACACTCTTGATCAATTTTTTCCAGTTGGGAATCCCATATTTAATTCAGCATCATCTCTGGATAAAATATGACCAGTAGTTTGACATCCCCTTTTCTCACGTATAGGATAGGGCAAAGCTCTCAAACAGTCAGACCTTAGCAGGTTTGAAGCTTTAGGCATCATCAGTGACATGGTATTGGGACTTTGATGAAAGCACTTTGGTACACTGTTTAAACACACCGTGCTTCACAAAAGTGACACACGCTTCGATGCTTCTGTGTCAAACGTCCCATCCCTACAAGGCATGTCCAGCTTGATCACCACCTGCGACAGTTTAACACCAACATATAGATCGGTGTCACTTTTAGATTTGTTCTGAAGAGTTGCACAATACAGGTACCCTATTATTATACATGGGCTTGTAGTCACTCTTCATATATTTTATGTAGTAAATTAAACTAATCCCAAGGGGGTTTGCATTCTGCACTCATTTGTCGACACCCTTTGGTCCCATGGGCTTTTGTCGTACCTCACAAGTACAGCAATTTTGGGAAAGGAGATGAATAAGAATCCTGGTTCATTTTTTTGTACAGTATAAAATCTGTCTGAACTTTCTGTGTTAGGTTTCATTTTTTAGCCAAGAAATCTAGAAAACCTGACTTGGTTTCAAGATAATTAATGGCAGAAGCATGATTTGTGTACTGTTATTGCTTTTGGCTCTATGGACTGTGATGTTACTTCTGCACACCATTAAATTCATAAAAGTGCCTGATGCTTAATCACTGTCACTTCTGCTGCTTCCATCATTTGCATAAAACATTCTCTCAGCACAGCACAGAGCATGTAAGTTACCATAAGATTATTACATATCGACAAATAAGTTTATCAACAAACAAAAAAACATGTGACTGCCAATTTTCCTTTTTCTACAACATCACAAAATTCAAAACAAATATGTCAAGACATTTTTGAGATTTTGGGGCATTTAGTTTTCTAATGTGGGCGGAGGGGGTTGTTACTCCTAAATACTGATATAGTGAAATGTCTTTTCAGAGCGGATATCTACTGTCCTAGATGTACCATCCTGCCAAATTTCATCTTTTTGGCTAAACGGGAAATAGAGTTTTTATTGATGAGTGACTGAGTGAGTGAATGAGTCGGTCAACTTTGCATTTTATATGATAGATAGATAGATAGATAGATAGATAGATAGATAGATAGATTAGTTTCTAGCAAAATTAGAAGAAAGACTTTAATATATGCTTATAGTTATTTTAAGTAATGGCAATAAACTGTTAGTTTCAGCTCAACGAAAATGCTGCACTCAAGTTGCAGTAAAAATACAAAGGGAAATGCTGAATCGTGTCAAATGCTATGAAGTCCTCAAGAATAATGGAGTATGTGACCTCAATGCCATTATGTGAGTATATTCATATATTACATATTGCTCTATCTGTCTGTCTGTCTATCTAGTGTCTTATGCATCTATCTGCACATCTGTCTGTCAAAGAGTGCTATTAACAGAGAACTGACTCGAACATATGTGCAGAAGGTCAAATACAACACATTTCAGCAAAACGTCCAGCAGACTTAGGTGTTCTGACCACCCAGTTCTTTCCAGGAGATTTTAAACCTGCAGACTGTTCCATCATGAAACCAATTCCATGTGAAATATCCTGTGATATTCAGAATAGCATGGATATGAATGAGGATCCCATTCTCTGAACAATGAAATATTACTCTGGGACAAGACCAGCGTTTCTCAACCTTTAAGTATTTGCGACCCGAGTTGTCATAACAGTTTTAGTCGTGCCCTACCTAACGTTTTTTTGAAGCCCTAATAAAATGTATTCCTATATTTTTTGCTGCCGATACACCGCTATAAGTTTAAAATTTTCCTACGAATAGCGAAATTACACCACATATGGCAACATTCGCGCCCCCTTTTTTGGGCGCACCTCACTGTTTGATAATAGCTGGACTAGACAATATACAATACATTAGTTATGGAGAATATAATCAATTATAACATATAAATATTAAGTCAGTGGCATAAGAAAGAAAGAAAGAAAGAAAGAAAGAAAGAAAGAAAGAAAGAAAGAAAGAAAGAAAGAAAGAAAGAAAGAAAGAAAGAAAGAAAGAAAGAAAGAGGGGAATTTTGGCTTTGTATAGAAGCTCATTAAATAAATAAGTACATAAATTGATATACTGTATAAATAAGTAAATATACACACATACTTTGGTCTGAACACACACCAGAATGACAATAAAGCAAGAAAATTAAAAATAAAGAATATTTCCGACTTGGCAGTCAGTCCTTGTGAGGCATTATGCAAGCATATTGCTGTTGCTATAAAGGAGCCTCCGTCACGTTTCTTGACCCACTTCTGCTGAAAAATTTGTTGGTTAAAAGTCCTCAGTGTTACTGTGTCAGAGAGAAGATGTGCAGCGCTGTTCATAATGCCACTCAGTTTTGTTTTAATGCTCTCCTTTGCTATGACTTCTGGATGTCCAGAGTGCATCCCATAAATGAGCCTGCCCTTTAATTTAGCTTGTTGATTCGGTGGGCCTCTCTTGAAGTGATATAACCAGCCCAACACACCACAGCATAAAAAATTGCAGTGGCCATCACAGAGTTATAAAAGATCTGAATGTCACTTTCCACATTAAAGGAACGCAATCACCTAGGGATGAACAGCCTGCTCTGCCCTTTCATACATAGTTTCTTGGTGTTATGAGACCAGTCCAATCTGTCACTGATGTGGACCCCCATTTAGGAGAGCACCACCTCTACATTCACTCCTTGAATACTGACCGGACATGTAAGCTCTTTGTTGTGGCGAAAGTCAACAATCATTTCCTTAGTTTTACTGATGTTAAGTTGCAGACATTTCTGTTTGCATCAAGGAACAAAATTCTCCACCTGACTCCTACAGTCTGTCTCATCCTCTTTATCAATACACCCTATCATTTCAGAGCCATCTGAGATTTTCTGCATGAGCTGGCGTTATATTTATAGCTTGAAGTGTACAGAGTGAACATAAAATGAAACAGGACTGTTCCTTGTGGTGCTCCAGTGTTGCTCACATCAGTATCAGAAACACAGTCCATGAATCTCACAAACTGCAGTCTGCACAACAGATAGTCCATTATCCAGGACACCACAGGCTCATCCACCTTCATATCTCTTATGTTTACCCCTTGACAGGGTTGGCTGGATGGTATTGAAGGCACTGGAGAAAAACAAGAATCCTCACAGTGCTACCATCTTTGTGTAGGTGAGAATAAGCTTTGTGGAGCAGAGAGATCATTTCATCCTCCACTCCCTAGTGCAGAAAATTAATGTAGCTACCCAAGTGAAATTAAATCCAATTAAAAATAATAGCCACTACGAGTTACATACATCAAGGATATAAGCTACATTAAAGAGTAATTGTCATAATTAAGCTTTATGGAGTTGTAGGATTGATAACACCATGAACCTTTTCATTCCAATTTCAAGTAGACAAGCATATTGATAATAAATAAAGCCATGCAGTCACTGTGGGCTTCCCAGATCTATGATTTCTGGCGCAACTTCCCTGCCCACAAAGTCTGTAATGACGCCACTGCCTTAAGTAGACAAGTTATGTTATTTGTGGATATGCTTTCTGCAAACAAAAAACACATCAGCATCATGCAAAAAAGGCACTTTTTGTGACATATGCACACTTGAATGCTCTCCCAGATCTCTCCCAACTCGAATTTCACACCTTGGTGCAAAGCAACATATTGGCTTCAGTTCAGTTCAGTTCAGTTCAGTTGTAAAGAAGCTCCTGCCATCTTCAGTTATGCTGTATCTTCTGAAGTTTCAAGCACATTTTGTGTTTTTGAATTTCTGTAGTTCCACAATGGACACTTACTCTTGGTAAATTAGAAGAGTTTTTGTATTAAACCCTTCTATAAGTAACAAGCTGGTTAAGGGTGCAGGTGATACCAAGCTCTGTAGTATGGCAGATAAACTCGAATCATTACAGAAGGATGTGGACAGCATACCAGCTTGGGTAGACTTGTGGCAGATGAAATTTAATGTCATTAAATGTAAAGTATTCCATGTAGGAAGTAAAAATATTAGGTGGGAATACACAATGAGAGTTCTGAGAATTGAAAGTAGACCTTATGAGATGGATTTAGGAGACGTAGTGGACTTGATACTAATAACTACCAGATAGTGTTCAGGAGCCATTATATGTCAGGTTATCTAGCGCCCTGATGTGTGCAGTACAGGTTCAAAGAGGTAAAGCTCAACCTTTATAATGCACTGGTGAGGCCTCATCTGAAGTTCTGTGTGCGGTTTTAGTCTCCAGGCTACAAAAAGGACATAGCAGCGCAAGAAAATGTCCAGAGAAGAGCAACTAGGCTGATTCCAGGGCTACAGGGGATGAATTATGAGGAAAGATTAAAAGAGCTGAGTCTTCTCAGTTTAAGCAAAAGAAGATTAAGAGGAGACAGGATTGAAGTGTTTAAAATTATGAAGGGAATTAGTACAGTGGATCGAGAGACTGTTACTTTAACATGAGTTCATGAAGAACGTGGAGACACAGTTGGAAACTTCGTTTCCACAAACATTAGGATGTTTTACTTCACACCATAGAACCATACACACTTAGAATAAGCTACCAAGTAGTGTGATAGACAGCAGGACTTTACGGACTTTCAAAACCCGACTGATGTTATTTTGGAAGCATTAAGTGGATAAGACTGGCAAGCTTTTTTTGGCCTGTTCCCATCTAGAATTTTCAAATGTTCCAGAAGTGGTTCATTAATTCGGTATCCCGTGAAAGGAACACAAATCAGTGCCTTTCCTGGTGCCCACCTTCTCAAAGCACTTCAGGTGAATTAAAGATGCCATTACAGGTGGAGTACATGGACATATTCAGTGAGCCTGCAGTCTGATTTTTTAACCTAAAATCCATTAACTGAACCAATCCCTTTTAAATATAACTTGAACAAAACAAAGTTGTCTAATGTTCCTCATGAGTTCTGCACAAAACCCAATATAAAATCAGTCCTGAATGCATGCAGTGCTTTACCAAAATAGTCCTCATACATGTGTTTTCTGGCCCATTTTAAAAATTACAAATACAATAACCATTTTAAATATATGGGCGACACGATTATTCAGTGCCAGTACTGCTGCATCACGGCATCAGGACTTTAGGTTTGATTTCCATCATGGTCCCTCTGTGTGCTCTGGAGGTTCCTCTGGCTACTCTTGTGTCCTTCCATACACTAAAGATGTGCTTCTTTAGTTAACTGATCAGAGTGTGTCCCCTCGTTGTCCATTACAATTTCTTCTTGCTATACGCCTGATACAGTGCATGTGGAAAGTATTCACAGCGCATCACTTTTTCCACATTTTGTTATGTTACTGCCTTATTCCAAAATGGATTAAATTCATTTTTTTCCTCAGAATTCTACACACAACACCCCATAATGACAACATGAAAAAAGTTTACTTGAGGTTTTTGCAAATTTATTAAAAATAAAAAAATCGAGAAAGCACATGTACATAAGTATTCATAGCCTTTGCCATGAAGCTCAAAATTGAGCTCAGGTGCATCCTTTTTCCCCTGATCATCCTTGAGATGTTTCTTCAGCTTAATTGGAGTCCACCTGTGGGAAATTCAGTTGATTGGACATGATTTGGAAAGGCACACACCTGTCTATATAAGGTCCCACAGTTGACAGTTCATGTCAGAGCACAAACCAAGCATGAAGTCAAAGGAATTGTCTGTAGACCTCCGAGACAGGATTGTCTCGAGGCACAAATCTGGGGAAGGTTACAGAAAAATTTCTGCTGCTTTGAAGGTACCAATGAGCACAGTGGCCTCCATCATCCGTAAGTGGAAGAAGTTCGAAACCACCAGGACTCTTCCTAGAGCTGGCCAGCCATCTAAACTGAGCGATCGGGGGAGAAGGGTCTTAGTCAGGGAGGTGACCAAGAACCCGATGGTCACTCTGTCAGAGCTCCAGAGGTCCTCTGTGGAGAGAGGAGAACCTTCCAGAAGGACAACCATCTCTGCAGCAATCCACCAATTAGGCCTGTATGGAAGCCATTCCTTAGTAAAAGGCACATGGCAGCCCGCCTGGAGTTTGCCAAAAGGCACCTGAAGGACTCTCAGACCATGAGAAAGAAAATTCTCTGGTCTGATGAGACAAAGATTGAACTCTTTGATGTGAATGCCAGGCAACACATTTGGAGGAAACTAGGCACTGCTCATCACCAGGCCAATACCATCCCTGCAGTGAAGCATGGTGGTGGCAGCATCATGCTGTGGGGATGTTTTTCAGCGGCAGAAACTGGGAGACTAGTCAGGATAAAGGGAAAGATGGCTGCAGCAATGTACAGAGACATCCTGGATGAAAACCTGCTCCAGAGCGCTCTTGACCTCAGACTGGGGCGATGGTTTATCTTTCAGCAGGACAACGACCCTAAGCCCACAGACAAGATATCAAAGCAGTTGCTTCAGGACAACTCTGTGAATGTCCTTGAGTGGCCCAGACTTGAATCTGATTGAACATCTCTGGAGAGATCTTAAAATGGCTGTGCACCGACGATTCCCATCCAACCTGATGGAGCTTGAAAGGTGCTGCAAAGAGGAATGGGCGAAACTGGCCAAGGATAGGTGTGCCAAGCTTGTGGCATCATATTCAAAAAGACTTGAGGCTGTAATTGCTGCCAAAGGTGCATCGACAAAGTATTGAGCAAAGGCTGTGAATACTTATGTACATGGGATTTCTCAGTTTTTTTAATTTTCATAAATTTGCAAAATCCTCAAGTAAACTTTTTTCATGTTGTCATTATGGGGTGTTGTGTGTAGAATTCTGAGGAAAAAAATGATTTTAATCCATTTTGGAATAAGGCTGTAACATAACAAAATGTGGAAAAAGTGATGCGCTGTGAATACTTTCCGGATGCACTGTACTTGCAGCTGGATAGAAAACAGATTTTGCATGTGAGAAATTGTGTTATAACAATTGAATGACGTATTTGGTGCCTTTCACTGCATATTAAAAGCAGCGATGAAGGCCGCAGAAAAGAACCAGGTGTTTCCTGTAGCTTTTAAAGTTGGCAGCTTTGGCATAAAGTGTGCAATGGCTTGCCTACCACTTTAGTTTTTTTTTTACTCAAATTGCTACTAATGCCAAATATGAAATCTGACTTGGTCAATTGTACTTCCGTCTGTTAGCATAGCCAACTTTCTCATGGGTGTGGGTTGATTTAATGTGAACTTAGTTTTGTAAAATTTGACTTGCTTGTATGGAATGTTATTTGCTTTTAATAAGTTCCATAAAATGTTAAAAGGAAAAAAACAAGTGTACTTCCTGTCAATTCTCCAATGGCTTCAGCTCCTTTTTTTTTCTTTTTTTTGAACAGGCTTCATATTAAAAATAAAAAATACTGTGTGGATCCAGAAAACAAAAAAGTGAGGAAGTGGTTGAAGCAGATTGAAAAGGAAATTCCAAAACCCAACAGCAAAAAAAAAAGAAAGAGGAGAAAGGTGCGCAAGTGTTAAGTTTTCTACTGAAAATCTCCACCTTTATTCACCACAGCACTGTGCAGAAGCCATTCCATTTTATTTCTAGACTTTTACAGGTTTTAAAAGTTGATTCTGTAAAACCGAAGGCAACAGAGTAGCGCAGTGCCAAAGTGTACCCACCATCTTTAAGTGCAATTAAAATAACACATAAGAAATACGTTTTCATTTCATGGAGCACATTTTATGGTGGCACACAGCGGTCTCATCACTCCACAGTCCCAGACTTGAATGTCTGTGTGGAGTCTTCATTCTCTTCCCATGTATTTGCTTTTCCTCCCACTTCTCAAACACAGGCGTATTAACTTTATTGTGGATTCTCAAATGGCCGTGTGTATGTATGAAGTTTGGCAGACAAGAGGAGACCGCATAGTTTGTTGAGCTCATTTGGTAACCTAATAGCTAAGTTGTCCCACACATCTTGTAAAAGTCGCCAATGGATTGGCTTGCCTACAGTATATGGACTCTGGCCCCGAATTGGGTTGAACTCTTCACGTTTTCAAATTAATCTGAACTCGGCAGCTTGATCTACTTGCTCTGAGAGCCATTGGTGAGGTGACAAGATGTGACTTTTCTTCTGCTGTTGGCCACCAGATCACACCACCCACTTTAGAATGTAAAGGAGGCCATGATCTCTTTTTATTTTCTGGTGTAGGCCTGACAGGATGTGACGTACCGAATCCTCCGGCCTTTCATGTGGGTAACAACTGCAGTTGAGTTTCCTAAAAAAGATGTTTGGCTGCAGTGTTTCAGAGCTGCATTAGTGGCAGAAAACGTGAAAATGAACACACTTGGTGTCTGCTTTTAGGAGATTAAAGTATTGTTCTATTGACATAAAATGTATTGTTTTATTACAGAATATTTCTTGTCATCAACTTATCTATGTTGCAAATTTCTTTTGATTTTTTTTATTGAATACAAATTTTTATTAATCATCTTATTTCTGTGGTGTTATGTATGTCACGGTGGGTTTCTGTCATCCTGTCAGTTTCTTTGCTCTGCTTACATGTAAACAGCAGAACAACCTGGCCAATGAAAACTGGACCCCTGCTAAAGAGACCCTGAGGTTTGTCAGAGGCCAATGTTAGGAAAAGGCTGCTAATCACACTGGGGTCTTTGGTATGACATTTTGGACAAATCATTTGAGTGAAATGGTGCATTTGATTTTTATTTATGCTCTGAACTTTCATATAAGCAGAATGATGGAGGCATTTCATTCACTCATCCTTTCTCACTCTTTCACTCTTATCGCCGTCTGTCTTGCCATCAGCTCTCATCTGTTTACAGGACATGGTGCTCCAGAATTACACGCCTTTGTTTTCAGCCTTTCAGTCCCATGCTTTGTGTTGGCAGACAGAGAAGTTGGGGACCATAGCTAAAGACTATGCCTTCAGGACTAGTTTGATTTATCCTGGGACTTTTAAGCAGGTCTACATATTGAAACTGTAGTGTTCACACTTCAGTGTAGGTATTAATAAACTAAGTAAGGTGAGGTGGCTAAGCCATTTACTGTATGCCTTTATGCATCAGAAGGAGAATACAGGTTAAGTATCTCTAATCCAAAATTCCAAAATCTTTTTAGATAGATAGATAGATAGATACTTTATTAATCCCAATGGGAAATTCACATTCTTCAGCAGCAGCATACTGATACAATAAATAATATTAAATTAAAGGATGATAATAATGCAGGTGAAAAACAGACAATAACTACGTATAATGTTAAATGTTAACGTTTACCCCCCCGGGTGGAATTAAAGAGTCGCATAGTTTGGGGGAGGAACGATCTCCTCAATCTGTCAGTGGAGCAGGACAGTGACAGCAGTCTGTCGCTGAAGCTGCTCTTCTGTCTGGAGATTATACTGTTTAGTGGATGCAGTGGATTTTCCATAATTGATAGGAGCCTGCTGAGCGCCCTTCGCTCTGCCACAGATGTTAAACTGTCCAGCTCCATGCCAACAATAGAGCTTGCCTTCCTCACCAGTTTGTCCAGACGTGAGGCGTCTTTCCTCTTAATGCTGCCTCCCCAGCACACCACTGCGTAGAAGAGGGCGCTCGCCACAACCGTCTGATAGAACATCTGCAGCATCTTATTGCAGATGTTGAAGGACGCCAGCCTTCTAAGGTAGTATAACCGGCTCTGTCCTTTCTTACATAGAGCATCAGCATTGGCAGTCTAGTCTAATTTATCATCCAGGTGCACTCCCAAATATTTATAGGTCTGCACCATCTGCACACAGTCACCTTTGATGATCACTGGGTCTATGAAGGGTCTGGGCCTCCAGCTCTTTGGTTTTGCTGGTGTTCAGGTGTAGGTGGTTTGAGTCGCACCATTTAACAAAGTCATTGATTAGGTCCCTATACTCCTCCTCCAGCCCATTCCTGATGCAGCCCATGATAGCAGTGTCATCAGCGAACTTTTGCACATGGCAGGACTCTGAGTTGTATTGGAAGTCCGATGTATATAGGCTGAACAGGACCGGAGAAAGTACAGTCCCCTGTGGCGCTCCTGTGTTGCTGACCACAATGTCAGACGTGCAGTTCCCAAGACGCACATACTGAGGTCTGTCTTTAAGATAGCCCACGATCCATGCCACTAGGTATGAATCTAATCCCATCTCTGTCAGCTTGTCCCTAAGAAGCAGAGGTTGGATTGTGTGGAAGGCACTAGAGAAGTCTAGAAACATAATTCTTACAGCACCACTGCCTCTGTCCAAGTGAGAGAGGGATCGGTGTAGCATATAGATGATGGCATCCTCTGCTCCCACCTTCTCCTGATATGCAAACTGCAGAGGGTCAAGGGCATGTTGAACCTGTGGGCTAAGGTGGTGAAGCAGCAGCCTCTCCATGGTCTTCATCACATGTGATGTCAGAGCAACAGGCCGAAAGTCATTCAGCTCACTAGGACGTGATACCTTTGGGACTGGGGTGATACAAGATGTTTTCCAAAGCCTCGGGACTCTCCCCTGTTCCAGGCTCAGGTTGAAGATGCGCTGTAGAGGGTCCCCCAGCTCCGATGCACAGACCTTCAGCAGTCGTGGCGATACTCCATCTGGACCTGCTGCTTTGCTGGCACGAAGTCTCCTCAACTCTCTGCTCACTTGCGCTGTTGTAATTATGGGTGGGGATGTCTCTCCTATGCTGGTATCAGCAGAAGGATGTGTGGAGGGTGTAATACTCCGAGGTGAGTGTGAGAGTGGGTTAGGGTGGTCAAACCTGTTAAAGAAGTTGTTCATTTGGTTTGCTCTCTTCACGTCTCTCTCAATGGTGGTACCCCGCTTCGAGCTGCAGCCAGTGATGATCTTCATCCCATCCCACACTTCCTTCATGCTGTTATTCTGCAACTTCTGCTCCAGCTTTCTCCTGTACTGCTCCTTCGCCGCCCTGAGCTGGACTCGGAGTTCCTTCTGCACGCGCTTGAGCTCATGCTGATCACCGCCTTTAAAAGCCCTTTTCTTCTGGTTCAAAAGGCCCTTGATGTCACTTGTAATCCATGGCTTGTTGTTAGCATAGCAGCGTACTGTTCTTACTGGAACTACAATGTCCATACAGAAGTTGATGTAGTCAGTAGTGCAGTCAACAACTTCCTCAATGTTCTCACTATGAGATCCCTGCAGGATATCCCAGTCTGTAGTTCCAAAACATTCTCTCAGAGTATTCTCAGCCTCCGGGGTCCACTTCCTGAATGATCGTGTGGTTACAGGTAGGACTCTCACTTTTGGTTTATAGTGAGGCTGAAGCAGAACCAGGTTATGATCTCCTTTCCCAAGCGCAGGCAGCGGGGTGGCGCTGTATGCGTCTTTAACGTTTGCATACAGTAAATCAAGCATAAGCGCTAACATGATGTCACAAGTGGAAAAGTTCACACTCGGGGTCTTTTTTATAAAACTTTATTTGGATTTAGGCTTGAAAATACACATATGCCATAAAAAACATGAAAATGGATTATAAAAAAAAATTGATTTATACAACATGATGTATGTATAATTCTACACAATTTACATTTTTAAATCTCAGTCATCTCAATGCCCCCATGAGGCTTACAGCTCCGCATCTAAATGGCACACAACTGAGAATTTGTGGAGCCTGGTGAAGCACTGAGTACCACTAAGTCAGTGGTCTCAAACTCCAGTCCTGGAGGGCCACAGTGGCTGCAGGTTTTCATTCTAACCCTTTTCTTAATTAGTGACCTGTTTTTGCAGCTACTCAACTTCTTTTGAATTCATTTTATTTGACTTGCTCTTGAAGACTCAGACCCCTTAACTGTTTCTTTTTCCTTATTTAGCAGCCAAACAATAATGAGATACAAAATGAACCAAAACATGACCAGCAAACTGTGTCCGTCATACAATATCTGAAAATAAAGAAAGGTGAGGGTCTCAGGAATGTTGATTTGCTCAGCTCCACAAAACATTTGACCAGTGCTCTTAGGAAAGAGATAATGAATAATTTCAGAAATGTCTGCCATTGTGCAATGAGAGCAGCAACAAGCCATGGAATTAAAGAATGGGTTTAATTAACAACAAGAATCAGAACCTAATGAAGCAAATGGTTGGAGTGAAACTGGTTGGAGTTTCAGGCCCTAACTTAGTTTGTATCCTGTTGGCTCACTCCCTTCACATTTCATTTCTGTTTGGGTGCCATTTAAGGAAATACAGTGCATCACTTTTTGTTACAGCCTTATTCCAAAATGGATTAAATTCATTTTTTTCCTCAGAATTCTGCACACAACACCCCATAATGACAACGTGAAAAAAGTTTACTTGAGGTTTTTGCAAATTTATTAAAAATAAAAAAACTTTGTTGATGCACCTTTGGCAGCAATTACAGCCTCAAGTCTTGTTGAATATGATGCCACAAGCTTGGCACACCTATCCTTGGCCAGTTTCGCCCATTCCTCTTTGCAGCACCTCTCAAGCTCCATCAGGTTGGATGGGGAGCGTCGGTGCACAGCCATTTTAAGATCTCTCCAGAGATGTTCACTCGGATTCAAGTCTGGGCTCTGGCTGGGCCACTCAAGGACATTCACAGAGTTGTCCTGAAGCCACTCCTTTGATATCTTGGCTGTGTGCTTAGAGTCGTTGTCCTGCTGAAAGATGAACCGTTGCCCCAGTCTGAAGTCAAGAGCGCTCTGGAGCAGATTTTCATCCAGGATGTCTCTGTACATTGCTGCAGTCATCTTTCCCTTTATCCTGACTAGTCTCCCAGTTCCTGCCGCTGAAAAACATCCCCACAGCATGATGCTGCCACCACCATGCTTCACTGTAGGGATGGTATTGGCCTGGTGATGAGCGGTGCCTGGTTTCCTCCAAACGTGACGCCTGGCATTCACACCAAAGAGTTCAATCTTTGTCTCATCAGACCAGAGAATTTTCTTTCTCATGGTCTGAGAGTCCTTCAGGTGCCTTTTGGCAAACTCCAGGCGGGCTGCCATTTGCCTTTTACTAAGGAGTGTCTTCCGTCTGGCCACTCTACCATACAGGCCTGATTGGTGGATTGCTGCAGAGATGGTTGTCCTTCTGGAAGGTTCTCCTCTCTCCACAGAGGACCTCTGGAGCTCTGACAGAGTGACCATCGGGTTCTTGGTCACCTCGCTGACTAAGGCCCTTCTCCGCCGATCACTCAGTTTAGATGGCCGGCCAGCTCTAGGAAGAGTCCTGGTGGCTTGGATCTTCTTCCACTTACGGATGATGGAGGCCACTGTGCTCATTGGGACCTTCAAAGCAGCAGAAATTTTTCTGTAACCTTCTCCAGATATGTGCCTCGAGACAATCCTGTCCTCGGAGGTCCACAGACAATTCCTTTGACTTCATGCTTGGTTTGTGCTCTGACATGAACTGTCGCTGTGGGACCTTATATACACAGGTGTGTGCCTTTCCAAATCATGTCCAATCAACTGAATTTACCACAGGTGAACTCCAATTAAGCTGCAGAAACATCTCAAGGATTATCAGGGGAAACAGGATGCACCTGAGCTCAATTTCGAGCATCACGGCAAAGACTGTGAATACTTATGTACATGTGCTTTCTCAATATTTTTATTTTTAATAAATTTGCAAAAACCTCAAGTAAACTTTTTTCACGTTGTCATTATGGGGTGTTGTGTGTAGAATTCTGAGGAAAACAATGAATTTAATCCATTTTGGAATAAGGCTGTAACATAACAAAATGTGGAAAAAGTGATGCGCTGTGAATACTTTCCTAGATGCACTGTAAATGAAGCAATTCGGAGGAACAATGAAGAAATTCAAGGGAACAAATCCATCCATCCATCCATCCATTTTCCAACCCGCTGAATCCGAACACAGGGTCACGGGGGTCTGCTGGAGCCAATCCCAGCCAACACAGGGCACAAGGCAGGAAACAATCCCGGGCAGGGTGCCAACCCACCACAGGGGGAACAAATCTTAAAAAAATAAGTTAATTAAAGTGAAAGGAAAAGGAGTTAATTAGCAGCAAAAATTGGTCACCAATTAAGACAAGGGTTAGAATGAAAACCTGCAGCCACTGGGGCCCTCCAGGACTAGAGTTTGAGACCCCTGCACTAAGCAATGAAACACAGTCGATGTACACTTTGTCCCCTGTGAAGTTCACAAGTGCTGTGCAACACTGATAAAATTGCTGCCGTGTTGGCATACAGCTTTACATTTATTTATTTGGCCAACACTTTTATCCAAACCAACATACAACATTTGAGGTACAATTGGTTACACTTCTTTTGTTTTTCTAATTGAAGTGACTTGCTCAGGGTCACAGAGTGTCACTGGTGGGATCTGAACCCATAACCTCAGGGTTTGAAGTCCAAAGCCTTAACCACTATGCCACACAGCGTAGAGCGAATATAGATGTTAGTGCGTATCCTCTGCATTCTAAGGATTAATAGAATGTGCCCTTATCTTTATATATAATTTGGATCTTGATCTTTGTTTGTCCGCGAATTGACTGCCTTGTGTGGTGCTCCTGCTGTGTTCAGTAGAGGGCAGTAGTGATGGAGGAGGAGAGGAAGTGAGGGGGAGGATCGTTGGATGAGGTTGGAGTGTGGTGATTAAAGAGGATTGAACTAAAGGAGACTATGTGCTGTTTGTACTGGCTGAATACGCAACACCTTGGTTGTTACTTTTGTTTACAAACACTGTCGATACCACACTTTGTGTTTAGATCTGGTGTCGACACCGTGCTTTGTGTTTAGATCTGGCGTCGACACCGTGCTTTGTGTTTAGATCTGGCGTTGACACCTGCTTCGTTGTCGAGACTGTGGTTTTTTGTGTTTCTATCGACCGTCGTTGGCAGCACTTCATCCAAATCGAATGTTCACCCACTTCTTGGAGTTGGCAGTCAGAGTGTATAAGTCGGACACACTTCTGTGATTTTCCATCAGTCGGCGTTTGGAGTTCAAGAAAGAAGCATTGGTTCTTCTTTACTCTTTGGAAATCCTACAAGCAACCTGCGAGATTGAAGAAAGGTTGAGAAGAGATCGTGAGAGGAAACAACAGCGTCATGAAAACGAGACAGACTGTGAACGGAGAGAAGCAGAAATGCTCCTCCACCATCACATAATTACTATTCGGACAGTGATTCAGAGTAGGCCATTCCTATTGAATCATTGTCCAAGGGTTTTGTTTTGTAATTTTGTTTTCCTTATAAAAAAATCCTAATGCTGTGCGACAAAGGGCCCAGTTCATGACTGGCAGCCGCGTTTAAACAGGGAGCCCTTCACAGACAACTTTAACACGTGCAAAGTAGTTGGGCGCACATGGCTAGTTGCAATATAAGTTCTCTAAATTGCTCCAATTATGTTAGGAAACTGGACACTGCTGTAGATTGCCTTTTTACTTTGGCAAAACCATGTTATGTGTTATGTATGTACACCCACACAATACAAAATATGAATGTAGTGCTTCGTCAGTCTGTTAATGGCTTCCAGCACAGCGGGCACAATGAAGTTAAGGTTAATATTCCTGACCTGCCAGCCAGTTCCCTAGGAAGTGACACCAGGTAGCCGATATAAACTGACAAAAAATCAAAAAAGTTCTTCAGTGCTGCATTGTAGTGTACTTTTGCTTCAATAAAATAAGTGTTGTGTTACGCCACGCATTACTTTAAAAAGTAATCTGACTACATAATGTATGTTACTTTTACCACTTTACCCCCAACACTGCTTGCGAGACATTTTAACACCATCATTAATAAAAAGTCGTAGTTAGAAAAAGAGAATGAAACACTACAGGAAAAGCTTAAAATGGTAAAAGCTAAATTGTCCTCTGCGGATTTTGAAACAATGTGAAGCCCAAAGGAATTAGCCAAAGGGGGCTAAAAGCAGGGGTTTGCTCTGCTGCTACGTACTCGTAACAGATGGGAACTGATTGAAATAGGCTCGGGGTGGACTAAGATCATTTTCTCCTCTGAAAGCTGCACATTACAGAAAGGAAACCCAACCCTCCACCCTTCACAAAAGACCCCAAAGTGCAAGCTCATACAAGCAAACGCAGTAGATTGCCTTAAAGTTCGACCACATGCCTAACTATAAGAATGTATCTTATGAGAATATGCCTTATGAGAATGCGCTTGCCTCTGACTCAAAGGGAAGTATAGATTTAAAAAAGAGTATGAGAGGTAGCAAACTTCTCTAAAGTTGGAGCCCTACCGAATTATTTAATTAATTACCGGCATTGCTGAAGGCAAAATTGATAAGCAATTAAAATAAATCTCTCCTCATTTCTTACAATGCACATATGCTGCATTGGTTCTCTTAAAAGGCAACTATAATAGAGTCTATACATGATATTTATCCCTTTTGAGGTTTAATATGTTTGTTATGCCAACGCACATTATAACAATGGCTCGGTGATAAGAATTATTACATGTTGAGTCATCATTTAGTTGGTTTGGCAACATTTCTCTTCTTGATCAACGGTGTCCACCAAATGTGAATATTCCAAAATCCAAAAATATCCTAAATCTGAAATGCTTCTGGTCCCAGGAATTTCATATTAGGGATACTCACCCTATTTTCTGAAAAATTAACTTGAAACCAGTGTATTGGTTGCAAACTGACAGTATACCGTGGATTCAGAAAGTACTCAGAATCCTTCATTTTCTGCACACTTTATTGTGTTGTAGATTTAATTCAAAATAGATAAATATGCCATTTTTGACCATCAATCTACATTCACTAACACAATGACAAAGCGAAAGCATGTTTTCATAAAGGTTTACAAATTTATTAAAAATCAAAAACTGAAACTCATTTGACTAGCAGTATTACCCAGCATTGCTCACATAAGTAATGTTAAGCCTGCTACTTTTGTCTGCTAGTTGTGCTTCTGTCTGTTCTGGTGTTTCACTTGCTCTGGGCCTCAGTGACACAGGTGAGCAACCAGGTGGCGCTCTCCTTAAAACTCACTGTAGTAAAAAGAAAAAAAAAACAAAACAAAGGTACCCCCAGGGTCAGAATTTTGGGTTCCAAAGTAGTCTAGCGTCTCTCCCTGAATAAATTCTACATTTAATTCTGTTGACGCCCTGCGGTGGGCTGGCGCCCTGCCCAGGGTTTGTTTCCTGCCTTGCGCCCTGTGTTGGCTGGGATTGGCTCCAACAGACCCCCGTGACCCTGTAGTTAGGATATAGCGGGTTGGATAATGGATGGATGGATTCTGTTGAGATTGGACCAAGAGTGCAGAATTGTATAAAGAGCAAACGCATGCATATTGAGCTTCATATACAAGTATTCAGACCTTATGTTGTGGCACTCCAAACTGTGGTCAGGCGCATCCTGCTTGTTTGTTATCCTTGAGATGTGCAGAGAGTTTGATTGGAGTCCACCGGTGGCAGATTGAATTGATTGGGCATTGTTTAGAAAGGCGCATGCCTGTGTGTGTGAGCTCCCACAATTCACACAGCATCCATCCATCCATCCATTTTCCAACCCGCTGAATCCGAACACAGGGTCACGGGGGTCTGCTGGAGCCAATCCCAGCCAACACGGGGCACAAGGCAGGGAACCAATCCCGGGCAGGGTGCCAACCCACCGCAGGACACACACAAACACACCCACACACCAAGCACACACTAGGGCCAATTTAGAATCACCAATCCACCTAACCCGCATGTCTTTGGACTGTGGGAGGAAACCGGAGCGCCCGGAGGAAACCCACGCAGACACAGGGAGAACATGCAAACTCCACACAGCATATCAGGGCAAAAACTAAACCACAAGGTCCAAGGAACTTTCTATAGATCTCCATGTTACAATTATGTGTGAAGCGTAGATCAAGGCAAGGAGATCAAACCATTTTTAAAGCTTTGCGTGTTTCTAGAAGCACAGTGTTGTGAAATGGAACAAGTTTAGCAACAGCAGGACTATTTCTGGAAATAGCAATCTGTCTAAACTGAGTAACCACGGCCATTACCTGGCTGGTATGCCAACTGAATAGAAGAACAAGGGTAGAGGACCTCTATGGGGCACCGCTTTCCCCTGGACACTAGAGGGCAGCCCTCCTGGGTGGCTGTGGCACCATGGATTCCTGCAGTGAATGCTGGGGCTTCGATTGTGGTGCCCTGTTTTGCTCCATCAGTCAGCCGATACAGTAGAGTGGCTAGATGGAAGGCACTCTTGGGAAAAAGGTAGGAGAGTATGAGGTAAAAGATTCTCTGGTCTGGTGAGACAAAATCTGAACACTGTGGGCAAAACTCTAAGCACTATGTCTGGTCAAGACCAGGCACTGCTCACCCCCTGCCTAATATCATCCCTGCAGTGAAAATTGGTGGTGGAAGCATCATGTTATGGTGACACTTCTCAGCAGCAGGGACAGAGAGACTGGTCAAAATTGAGACAAGGACCAATGTAGCCAAATGCAGAGAGGTCCTTGGGGGGAAAAAATCTCCTTCATAGTCCAAACTACTTTAGACTGGGGTGACAGTTCAAGAAAAGTATATTCTTAAAGTTGATGATTTGCATATATTCAAAGAGAATCATGAGCATATATGAAAATAAGCTTTATATCCTGGTGCATGTTAATATAGTAAGGGTTACAGTTATTATTGGACAATGAAGCATTTAATCAAGTAAAGCCACATTTGACTTTAGCATAAAAGAGCAGCCTGTCTGCTCTTTTACTTGCTTTATTTTGAATTTTTGTGAATGAAGGACGCTGTGTTCTTTGAAGGAGGTGAGTTAACAAGCAGCTAGATTTTGTTTTTGGAACACGGGTGTCGGGTCTTCTCCCTGATAGATTAAACAAGTTTCTCTAAGCATTCAAGGGTTAATTATGGGAACACTGTAGGCAAGCTTTCATATTAATGCATATACAGTACATATAGGTTAAAGAAGAACTTAAGTTTATGTGTCTGTGCCTCTTTATGAATAATAATAATAATAAAGTTACAGAAGAATATATTAAGCCAGTTTTAGACAATGTAAGAATTAATTGTTAAGGGCCTTTTATTTCAAGTAGTCAAAAGGCACCACACCAAGCTGTCTGCAGCTTAGCTTTTATCAGTGAAGCTGCACGCTTCCGTCTATCTGGCACGGCTATCTATTATGTCAGCCTTAAGAGATGCTAGTGCATCGAGTAAACGTTAATTGAATTATTAATTAAGCAGTCCAGTTTTCATAGGTGGGTTCTACTGAGTCCAAAGTAGTGGTGAGAACTAATTAACCAAAGGCCCTGAATCTTTAACAGCTCAGCATTAGGGAGGAGTGATTAGGTGACGTTCACCTTCAGGTGGCAAATACGTCCTTTGAGCCAAAGGGATTTTAATGAAAAAACAGATAGTGAAGGATATTGTTATAAGAAAGTCTGCAACACCTAGCGATTGTTATGAGAAAAGATGCTTAGCGAAGTCATTATTATTAGAAACCTTGTAAAGCAGATGATGGGAAATTGTGTGAAGGGGGAATATTTTGTGATAAGAACTGTAATAATTTGAAGCTCGTGGAATGCTCGGGGCTCAATTCATTTGAACTGGGACTGTGTGTGCATCACGTAATAAAGCTTGATTCTGCTGTCTGTCCTGAGGCTCCGATCACCTTCTTTGGGTTTGAGGGTGCCCGTGCCTGTCTGCTTCAACACAGTTCACCTTTCAGTACAACCTGAAGCATACAGCCAGGACAACTTGGCTTTTAAAGAGGCCTCGGACTGTCCTTGAATGGCCCAGTTAAAGCCCTTACATCAACCCCATAGAACATGACATCTCTTAATGGCAACATACAGGAAAAAAAGAACTGTGCCCAGCACTGAAGTTGGTTGAACACCAGATTTAACTGTTGACTCAGTGACAATTTGCAGTCTTCAGACTTTCACAAGTATTAAAAATAATTTATATATTCTTTGACTACCAATAATTTTCAGCCAGAAATAGCAAATACCATTTTTTGCTGAATATGCACAGTAAAGCTATTTTTAATTCTTTCCTGCACTTGCTATGAATGACACTTTCAAAGAGCACCTTCTGTTCTATAGGGAATGAGTGATACACTGCACTGCATTGCATTGTGGGGCAGTAACAGAGTACTGCGCCGGTATGTTTACATTGAGAGTGCCAGTGTTAGTGATATCCTGAGAGAAACCACCGCACTTTTATGAAACCAAAACTAACTGACAAACAAAGGGAGAAAGTCAACTGGGACAAACTAAATCAGAAGAATAATTAGAACCAAATCATGTAGTTTATAACAACTACATCATACTCCTCATCCTCAGTGCTGAGCGTTTTTTTTTCTGCCACCTGTCCAATTGATCTGCTCCTAAAAGGAGAATTCCATAAAGGATCTTTATTAATAGTAGTTCAGGGATTTTCACAGTTAAGTTGAAGGTCATTACAGTGAAATATTTTACTAGTTTTTTTAAATTCTTTTTTAAATTTTATTTTAAGAACGAACCATAGTGTACAATCAAGCAGATAACATTTGCAGAACTTATACAACAAATAACTTCAAAATCAATCTTGTGAGAAAGAATAAAAACAGAAAAATAAAGAACAAAGAAAACAGAAAAAACAAAACCTAATAGAACAATAGTTCAACACCCACCCAAAGAATATTAATTCTTTTAAAATTATTAGTCCAACAAAAAACTTGCAGCCTCAGACTAGTGAACTATTGCTAACTTTGAGGCTTAAATCAGCAAATATATATATTGTTGTTCAAAAACTATTTGCAAAACCTCACTCACAAGATGCTGCAGTCATGTGGTGAAATGTCTTATAATTTGGTGAGATTATTGTGGAGCCTTAGGAACCAAACACTAAGAGGGTTTCAACTAAATTCATTTTTGTATTGCAGTCTTTACTAAGCATGCATTGAAATCACTTGCATAAGTTTACAGCCATAATACAGAAACAGAAATAAACCGTACATCCACACACATATCTTGTCAAGCTTGAGTCACTAAGTTGCACAGGAGACTAGAAAAGGGAACAAGTTTCCAAGGAATATTATCTTTACTGCTGAACTGGCCGGTACAAACACAATACCTTATCCAAAAGGGGTTTGTCAACAGCAGAAAAGCACACAGGAAGCAGCTGTCAAACGTGGAACTTCAGCTCCTGTCTCCAGGTCAAAAGAACACAAAGTCCTCCACATCAAACGGATTCAATAGCTCGGAAGCAGTGACTGGAGCAGAGGACTGCTGATGGAGAGAGGACGGGAGAGTGAGCTGTTAGGTTGGGCTCAGTCTTTTAAATGTTCCAAACCTTGTGTGAGAAGCCTGTCACATGGTAAGCCTGCAGCTGATCCCGCAAAGGGGATGGGTAAGAGTGTGTTAGTTACTCATTGAAATACTGTTTAAGAGGGAGTTTGTGAAGGGCAGTTGTGTTTCTTTGCCATAGTTTTACTGTTAAACATATTGTGGTGGATGGCCAGGGCCCTTGCCCAGCCGGGACGCTGGTATAATGGAGAGAGTATCTTCAGGGTTTTATCTCCCCTGGGAGGATAGGGAGCAGCTCCCCTGGATTGCTATAGCACCACTAATTCTCGCAGAGCATGCTGGGAGCTGGAATTAGCCAGAGGGTGCTGCAGAGCCTGCACAGCCCTACTGCACCGGACACCTGGAGCACTTCTGGCACCCCTGTAAAAGGAGCAAGCTGCCACTACTCTGGGAGCCACAGTTAGGAGGAGGTGGACAAAGCTTGCTACCAGGTGGAATGGAAATGGAGAGAGAGAGAAAGAAAGGAGATAAGAGAAGAAGAGAAAGGGGTGTGCTGTATTGTACTGTGCTTGGAAACTGTGGTACTGTGGGGAACGAGACAAAAGCGTTTCCAACACCTGAATAAATGTGTCTTGTGTGCAGAACTGGGCTCTGTTCCCATTGTGTCTGGGGTTTGGAGAGCTGTATGCCCCCCGGTGTCTACTATATGTATATATTGTTGAAAGTCAGCCCCCGGACACAGACAGACAGACACCGGAATGTCCAAAACACAAACGTTTATTCTCCTTTCCTCCTTACGATGTACAAAGCAGCAACACCGTTTCTCTTCTCTCTCTCTCTCGCCTCTACTCCCCTCCTCACAAGCTCCATCTGCTTCCTCCCAACTCCGGCTTGTCTATTGGAGGGAGGGAGCCCTTTTTATAATAACCCGGAAGGGCTCCAGGTGCTCTGTGCAATGACACTTCCTGGTGTGGCGGAAGTGTCAGATGAGCACCCAGAAGCCACATCCTCCCACGGGGTTGAGCTTCCCAGCTCCGTGACCCCCATGCAGTCTAGGGAGGCTGCCCTCTTGCGTTCTGGGGGAAGTACTGCCCCTTTTCTGGTCCTCTGCTTCTTCCAGTGTCCCCGTGTGGCAACGTCCCCGGATGTCTGTCACACTGCCCCTCCCCCAGCTGAAGCCTGCAGGGCGAAGCGGCCTGTCCCGCAAGGGCGGATGCACTCCAAGGCAGGGTGTCGTCATACCGTAGTCCACGGTCCTGTTCTGCAAAACAAGCAAAAGGTGTGGAGATGCTGTACCAACGCCTCTTCCAGACGTCCTCTGTACTGCCATACGGACAGCGTCTCCACGTGTGCCCAATACCATGGCACTCGTAACACCGGCGCCCTCTTTGTGCCCCTGCCCTATGGACATGAAAACAATTGGGATATCTCCGCTCCGCCTCGTTCTCAGCCAGGTTTCCCTTCTTCCTCCGGTGCCTCCCTTTATTTTGGGGTGCTAAAACAACCTGGATCCCCTTATGAGACAAAGAGGGCCCGCATGTTGTTTGCACCCTTCTAGACCGGGATGTAACCGCTGCAGTTTCTTGGAGCAGGGCAGTCTGTGTGCCGACACGTATAAGCTTGCACTTCCCCTGTACCTCCGACCCTCCTACTAGATCAGTATTCATATCCCGGTCTACTGTAGGATGCCTTGCTACTCGGGTCCAGTCACCCATGTCTCAGCTCCCTTCGCTAGGGCTTCCTCTTTCATTTACAGTACCGGTAGTACTTACCTGTACCGATTCGACAGTTTGGCTGGAGAATCCAACATCATACTTTCCTGACCACTCCTTTATGGCCATCAGGGGAGCCTCCGCTTTCTTCTCCAACCCATCGATCACCTCCCGCATCATCTGCAGGACCTTAAAAAGGGGCTGTACGGGCTGATGGACTTCCTCCAGCTCATGTACAGCCGCAAACAAAACCAAAACATCAGCCAGTGGTGGATCCTACCGACCGGCTGTGAGCCATGGAGCCTCTGCGCAGGCTCAGTTGGGTCATCTTCCGGCTCAGGATTGACATTCATTGGTCCCGCCCTTGACCAATCACCGGCAGGAACACAACACACTCCATTTAATCCTTTGCCTGCCTCTAGGAGGGACTTCCGGTCCTCCATCACTCCCTCCACCCTACGAGTGGACTCGATCGAGGAAGACACTTCCGGGTGCTTTCCGCCCTGCAACCCTTCTATAGCCCGTAGCGATTCCTCATCTTCTCCAGCTGTCATCTCGCCATCACTCCATGGGTTGGCATGCTTTGGCCACAGACGCGGATCCAGGCAGTCCCCTTCTAAAAAGCAAGACCAGGGGACAGCAAGGTAAGCCCCGCCAGGTGTATCGCCATCGTGCACAAGACTTACCTCCTGAATCCCATTTCCCAGAGTGTGCTTCGGCCAGGTGGCCTTTTCCGCTGCTACGCCAACCTGTGCTTCTGCGAAAACGACGCTTGATGTAGGTGCCGCTACCTTCAGGGTACGTCTGCCCTTCTTCCCCATTAGAAGAACAATGTTTCCTTGGACCTCGGCAACTGTTGAGATGAGCGATGTGGTGTGCTGCGTCGTGTGCGTCTTCGTCCGCTGTGCAGGCTGCCTCCACAAAATTATTTTTATGAGGGGTCCACACCTTTTAACAGATTGAGGGCCCCACATTGGGTGCTATTGTGGAAAGTCAGCCCCCGGACACAGACAGACATCAGAATGTCCAAAACACACATGTTTATTCTCCTTTCCCCCTTACAATGTACAAAACAGCAACACCGTTTCTCTTCACTCTCTCTAACTCTCTCACCTCTACTCCCCTCCTCACAAGCTCCATCTCCTTCCTCCCAACTCCAGCTCATCTACTGGAGGGAGGTGACCCCTTTTATAATAACCCGAAAGGGCTCCAGGTGCTCTGTCCAATGGCACTTTCTGGTGTGGCGGAAGTGTCAGATGAGCACCCGGAAGCACTCTGGGTGCCCATGTGATTTCTTCCAGTGTCACCTCCTGGTGTGGCATGTGGCATTAATGCTGCCATCCAGGGTTCCATAAACATCTGGGTGCCCCCTGGCATCCTCCCACGGGGTTGAGCTTCCCAGCTCTGTGACCCCCATGCAGTCCAGGGAGGCTGCCCTCTTGTGTTCTGGGGGAAGTACTGCGCCATTTCCGGTCCTCTGCTTCTTCCGGCGTCCTGGTGGGGCAACGTCCCTGGACGTCTGTCACTCTATATATATATATCTGTCACAGTATATATATATGGCAAAGCTCAGTCACTCACTCACATATCAACAAAAACACTATATCCTGTTTAGTTAAAAAGCTAGGGTAGAAGGTATCCTTTAAGAAAGGGCATATACTCGCATTTAAGTTCTCCTACAGATAAGTTGGGGTATGATTTAACTGTATAATTTATGGTATTTTATAATGTCGGTCATATAAGCCGAATGCGGAAAACTCATGCTATTCGTCCAAGAGATTATAATATACTTACACCCACCTGAGAGAGTAACCACAGAGTACACTGCCTTTTTTTCTATGTATTGTGTCTACGTGACCACACCATAATACCCAAACTATTCCGAAGCGACGTTTGCACTGTTTTGTGTTTTTTGTATCTAACACCCTCATACACCTTTATCGTAAGAGCATACCTTATCTACAATGGAGCGTTTGATCTGAAGAAAATATGAAGCTGGTTTTAAATTAACAGTCATTGAAGTGACGAAAGAAATTGGTAAATGCACTGCCGCAACAAAATTTGATTTGTCTGGGAAACTGGTGCGAGATTGGAGGTAGCAAAAAGATGTAAAAAAAAAAAATGTAAGTGAACGGGTGTATAAATTGGGGTCTGATTTTATGATCGATTTTTTGGGTTTCAAGACCCGACTTATATGTGAGTATATACGAGTATATACGGTATATTAATTATGATGTGTCGCTACACTCCACTTTGCAAATCAGGAACAGTGAAGTGCCAGTATAGTATACTGTCCCACTTCAAGTCCTGGATACAACATAAACCAGGAGCAATGGCATTCTTTGGTAAGCTTAAATGCTTGTTCAGCTCAGTAAAGGAGTCCACTGCAGACAGCACATAGAGGAGCTGTGCTTTTTTGTTGGCTGCTACCCGCACCTCTTTCAGTTTCTACTTAGAGTACCAGCATTGTTTCAGTCGAATGTTAGTGTATCATGGTGCTCCATCCTCTAACTCCCACACTCCCCCGCCACATGACTAATATGTCCTGTAAAAGTAGACACCCGCAACTAGACGTCAACTAAACAAGGTACCACCTGGGATTTGTTTCCATTTCAAGCATTTGGACATTGTACGTAGTTTATGATATTTCTTTTCACCCATTCTTTTCTGTATAATGCTTAAAACATCCAGTTTACTGCATGAGCCATGCGAGAGTGCAACCTGTCAATGCTCTATGTAATAAGTTAAAGTAAACCATGATTCAGTGTACATTGCTTGATCTAAGCTGTTTAAAACTATGCAACAGTACAAGACTACAGATTAAAACATTACGTTTAATTCTGATTGAAGCTACGGTACCTTGTTTACAGATCGTGCTACAGGATGTAATTATATTTATACCCCAAATTTCTATAATTTCTACTAATTACCTTTTCAATTCAAGTCAGTCACTAGGAAAGGCAAGAATTGCTCTACAGTAGGATAATTAATAATAATAATTCTTTGCATTTATATAGCGCTTTTCTCACTACTCAAAGAGCTTAGCAATTGCAGGTTAAGGGCCTTGCTCAAGGGCCCAACAGAGCAGAGTCCCTTTTGGCATTTTTACGGGATTCGAACCAGCAACCTTCCGATTGCCAGTCCAGATCCCTAGCCTCAGAGCCACCACTCTGATTACTCCTGGGAAGTTGTTTGCAGCATGTTCAAGAGGGAGTAAATCCAGTGAAGTAATAATATCAACCCTTGTAATCAGACATTTCTACGCCGTAGGCCAAAGCACATAATTCTGCACCCCACCCCACCCTTCAAAAAGTTGATTTACAATTTTCAATTTAATATGTAAGTTTATTTTTGAAACATATAAGCACTTAATACAATCTTTATAATATTTGAACCACATTATATGTTTAATTCAAAACTAAACTACTTATGAAATTGCATAACATTAACACCTACAAAAAAACTTTCCATTGAATTTCTTCAAGTTGTTTTAAATACCTACTAGAATTTCTTCCTTCACGTTTTTGTACATGAAAAGGCTTCACCTGTTTTATTGAAGTCGACAGATCTTGTTAAATCTGCTTCAATGCAAAGAAGTGCAAGGGTATTCAGCTCATTTTGCTGCATCGTAGATCTTAAATGATCCTTGATTCTTTTCAGAAACGAAAAAGACCATTCAGCCGAGGAATTCGTCACTGGTGTGCCGACAAACATTCTTAATAAAATGTCAACGTTTGGATAAACTGTTTGTAGTATTTTTCTTGTAGCCACTTGCAAAGTGCTAAGGGGTTTTTAGTCCCAACGTTGCAATCAGTTATGTGAGATTTCAGATGGACAAGTTCATCGCATAGAAAAGGTTCCAGATCATCTTTAAAAATCAAAAGCAGGTTTCTTCCCTCTTCTTCGAGTTCAGGAGAAGTCATGGCAACGTAAATGTACCGCTCAATTTATTTAATGTATATGGATGTAAATTTAAAAAAACAGCATTTTATATGGCCTTTTCAAAATAATACTGAAAAATGTGTAAATATTTGGTTATTTCTTCTGTATATACGCCCCCCTGACTGCTGCTCCCTAGGCCATGGCCTAGGTTGGCCTTATGGGAAATCCGACCCTGCTTGTAATGATAACTAATATTGTACACAGAAAATGTACTCAGGTATTACACAGCACTTCTGATACATGTGGTTAACCCTTAGCACTATAACTGAGGCTCTTTGTCTTAGGATATTTTCTGGGTAACACAGCTAGTCATTAATATGTATGAAAGACACAAGTTACGTTAAACACACAGTGAAACAGAACGTGTGATTATCAGTCCTTTAATGTTTTAACTGAGGAGGAGAGGAAAGAAAAAACTCCATGTTATGGGCCCACGTGTGGGCCAAAGCAACAAAATGATACAGCAGCAAATCCTGAAGTGTATGCGAGCTTCGCCACCACCAGAGGATGAGCAACGTTAAACAGGTTTGGAACTGAACTCCGCCAGCCTTCGATAGTGATGTAATCTGCGTCTTTGGCACTGAAGTCGTCTGTCTTTGGAATATAAGTAAAGTGTAAAGTGGAGCAGCAATGAGATCATACAGCTTTCAGTCCATTGTCCAAGTTGAGAATCTTTATTTACATTCAATAAACATACAATAAAGTCATCATATATTTCACCATTTTAGTTCCAGTGTTCCCCTTTTGATTTAACAGCATAAATATCCATCAGAAGTATATTCTATATTCACATTCTCAGGGGTGTCCCCAATAACCCTTCATTTCCACCAAGAGTCTCAGTAAACAGAAACCCATTGTGGAACGAGCGCCGGACACAGACAGGCAGACATGTTAAAGTCATCACCACACGTTTATTATACCACTAATATTTACAGTCTTAAGTGCCACACAACCCCAAACTCCCCCAAAGTCCAGGCCAAACCACACTATGCCTCACTTATTCAGGCCACCTCCTGTCTCTCCTCCAAGACCTCATCCATCTTCCACCCGACTCCAGCCTCTCTGTGAAGGGAGGCGGCCCCTTTTATAAGCACCCGGATGTGCTCCAGGTGTGTTCCGGCAATCTCCCACCAACACGCCCCAGTGTGGCGGAAGTGCCGGCTGCATCCCCGGAAGCACTCCAGGTGTCCCTGCTCCTCTTCCCCCCAGCACTTCCTGGTGTGGCGGAAGTGCTGAGGTCCAGGGCTTTCCAGGCATTGGGGCACCCCCTGGCAGTGACCACGGGCCCCTACAGGGTTGGGCTTCACAGCCGTGTACCCGTAGCCCCCAACACAACCAGGGCAGACGCCCCCTCGTGGTCTGGAGGAGGCGCAGGCCCTCCTCCGGTCTTCCTGGGCGTCCCGGCTGGGTACCACCCCCAGCCAGCTGCCACACCATGTACATAAGGAATCCCTAGCCTCTAGGCTAATATAGGAAAAAATGACAGAAATACTGTATTTAAAGCAAGCTATGTTCAGGGCCAGAACGTTTACCCTGGATTAAATTATATGCAGAGGCACAGCTCGTTTCTTCATTATAGAACTTTTGTTTTTTTCAAGTAACATTTCTAAAGTTGTGAAACAACAGCATTAAGCATGAACCAAAAATTTTCAGTGCAACTCCATCATGTTTCATATACTTCCATAACTAACCGTTTCATATTCACACATGTATAAAATAATACAGCAGTAATAGCTCATCACAAATATCTCACTTAATACGTATTGTTTACAAAATGTACGTTTAACAAGAGTATCAAGTGTTTAGGTGCCAAGGAAATATTTACAAAGCTGGACTCTTGCCTTGGGCGTGTTATTCGTGTCACCGCCGGGTTTGCAACTGAGCAGCTTGCCGCCCACATGTAGCGAGTTTTAAACTTCGTGCCTCTGCAGCAATAATCATCACAATACTACAGTAGCTTTCCGAGATATACATCGGAGTATGACTTGACTCATAGTTAAAAGTTAACATCTTTTAACTTATCGCATACTAACCTGTGGAATATATGTAAAGTGGAGCGACAATGAGATCACACAGCTGTCAGTCCGTTGTCCAAGTTGCGTCTGAGGGGCGGGCAAAATTTCGTCCACTTAATGCAACCCCGACGGAACCATTTCAGTGTGAAACGTTCCTACTTATCATTGCTCCAATTCCACAGTCCGTAGTCACGGTCCACTCAACTGTACAACAGGAACCCACTGTTTCCCACATAGCATGACTTTGGTGATTTATTTGATTAACAAAAACTATTGTTGTCACTTTTTTTTTTGAGTGCACCACATCCAGTTAACAGCATTCCTGAAGAAAGTAAATGTTGGCGTGTGTTGGCGATCAAGGTTGGTTACGACAGAAAACATCAAATACAAATTAAGATGTTATTACAAGTGGAGCAAATGGCCACTTTGAGTAAGCCTGCAATCTGATTTTTTAACATAAAACACATTTTGTAAATGAACCTACTTCAATTTTTACTTCTTTTTATGATTACATGAAAACGATGTATTTCTCTGAAGACTTCTGCACAAATCTCTGTGCAAAATTCAGCCGTGAGTACATATTGTCACATTAAACATTGCAAATGCAGTCGGGTGGCATAGTGACACACAAATAAATTTGCCCAAATCAATGCTTAAAAATCCCAGGATGTAATACTGAAAATTTTCTAGTAAAAAACACTGGTTTTTATAGTTCTGTATTGTTTACAATTATGAAATTGCTTCAACTGCTTGTGTTTAAGGAATCAATGCTTCAGTCATCTTGTATTTTAGCCTTTACATTTGGTTAGCACTGTCATAAAACATGTATATATAGCATATAGCATCCTAAAAACAATCTGTGTCCTTTGAAATAATCAGAATTAAAAATTGCTTCCTTTTTTGGAGGGGACTATTTTTTAAAAATAAACTTGCAGTACCTTTTATCTGAAATGGAGTTAGTCACTTAAGCAGCCAGTACTATAGCTGCAGAAATTGACACTGACATACAGTATACCGTTCTGGATCTGTAGTGTGCTTTATGACAGTACTAACTATAAAAAGGCACTATATAAAACAGAGGCTGGAGTATTTTGTAAGAGGGATAAGCAAAAAGAAAAGAAGAAAATAAAAAATAAATAAAAGCAGCCAGTGGAGTGAGCCAGTCTGCTGTTTGGTATGTTACTTGTGCTTTCTTGTTGAGCTTTAACCATAGGGTGTGTGGGGGAGATGGGGGGGGGGGGAGACAGTAACATACAGAGTGAAACGAAATGCCATGCGAACACGTCTAGTGATTATTAAATGGGTGTGGCAAGATGAGAAAAGAATAAATACGCCTAAAATTTCCTAGCTAGCAATCTGAAGCACCCCAAGAACAATCCAGTAGGCTGTGAGGGCTGCAAGATGGACTTCAGGTTCCTTCTGGTACTTGCTTCTTGTAGTTTGATTGTAACAAAAACAAAAGGTGTGTGTTGAAAATTTACTTTAATGGATTTTTTAAATTGAGTAATTGCTGAGGAGAAAAACAGATAAAGTTTTTTCATTTTTTATTGTAAATTTCAGTTTTTTGCTATTAATTGGCATATTTGTAACATCTGTCTCTTTGTGAGTGTATGTTCATTGTTTTAAGTGTGCATTTAATTGTGCGATGTTCTGTCATGCAAAACATGTGCTCATGTATTTTCAGTTTATCAAATCATTTACAATAATGATCTTTCATAGAAAAGATTAGATATAATTTAATATGTGTGTGTCATTATTCTGATTATAATATAAGAAATTTTTAATGATTTGGATCTTTCCATCAGATTTTCATTATACATGAATTCCTTAATGCTGCAACAGTCTCCGCAAGGTCAAGTCTCAGCATTTACTGACTCTCTTTATAGGGGAGATGTCATCTTTATTTTTGAGGCACAGGTGCCCTGAAGGTTTAAATCCCACTGCAGAGTCCCAGTGTGACTCTAAGCAAACCTCTTAAACGGCGGCATAATAAAATGTGTCACTAAAAATGATACTAGACAAATTCATAGAACTCAGATAGATAGATAGATAGATAGATAGATAGATAGATAGATAGATAGATAGATAGATAGATAGATAGATAGATAGATAGATAGATAGATAGATAGATAGATAGATAGATAGATAGACTATAAAAAGAACTTATTAAATAAACTGTTTGTTGTTATAGTTCAGCACCAAAGAAATTATTACAGTTGTTATTTAACAGATTTAAAGCTCAGTGTGATTTTATGTTCTTACGAAGCTATGTCAATGAAAGATTCATGGTAACATTAATATGCATTTTGCATGTTTTTTGTGTAATATTAAAACACGATTTAACAATTAGTCACCAAACCATGTGGTTGGCTTACACAGAATATTTCATGTATTTCTATAATACTGATAAAACTTCAATTTTAAAGAGATGTCGGTTCTGTGCGGGTTGACTGCTCCCCAATAGTCTGCCTGAGTTACCCCTCTGATTTTTTGTGTAGATCCTGAAGGTCACTAGCTGTGAGTAAGTTTAAGACGGGGAATTACTGGAAGTTCAGGAACAATGAGAGAAGGTGGTGGGATGAAAGGCCACAAACAAATGAGTGCAGTGATAAACGAGCACAGATTGCACTGATCTTGAGACTCTGACCGCTGAATTGATTCTTTTTTTCCTTAAATGGCACCTAAACATAAATTTGATGTGAAGTGAGCCAACAGTTGACCAACTTAGTTGGGGCCACAAACTCCAACCTTCATTCAGTTTCTTAATTTGAAGCCAATACTTGTTCCTAATTAAACCCATTATTTAATTCCATGGTACTCATTCTGCCATGGCAGACATTTCCAAAACTGTTGAATTTCTTTTTTAAGAGCACTGTCAAAATGTTTGTGGACCTGAGCAGATCAACATTACTGAGGACTTCACCTTTCTTTATTTTCAGTTATGGTGTGATGGACGCAGGCTGTTGTTTCTGTGTTGGTACATTTTGTGTCTTAATATTGTTTGGTTGCTAATTAAGTAAAAAAGAAATAATTAAGGGGCCCAAGTCTTAAGTTGTGCATCAATTAAAATTAAGGCAAAGAGTTAATTATCAGCAAAATCTGGTCACTGATTAAGAAAAGGGTTAGAATGAAAACCTGCAGCCACAGTAGCTCTCCAGGACTGGAGTTGGAGACCCCTGGTTTATGAGGTTGCATAGTAAAATGATAATGGTGCTGTCACCATCCCTGTAAGCTACCTGGCAGGTTGGCAGGTTAAATAGAGAGCCAGCATATCACTCACTTATTTTAGTCCTATTCAAAGATAACTAAATTTTCACTCATTTAACTTATATTTGAGCTTTTCACAGAAATTTGAAGTGGAAAAATAAGAAAGCCTGCTAATACAGCCCAAGTGCTGCATGTTTTCTGCAATGCTATAACTCAAATGCTTATTTTTTCTTACAGGCATATTAGGCAATGACAATTACACTCAGAGCACTTTTAAGCAATTGCCATTGCATGCTAACCAATTTGCAGATGTCCTGTACTGTAAAGAATTTTAACTCAGCATGTAGCTTGAATTCACAGGTCTCTATTAGGTTGCCATTGGTCTGATTAATTAATTTGTATCAATTTTTCAGATTCAGGAAAGGTAAAAGTACACAGACATATCAGATTTGAGCCACTTGTAAAACAGAACTGAAACACTTTGGATGTAGACTTGGTAGCCTGTTGAGTTAAAGCAGCCAGAAGTAATTTTTCAACTCATTTTTACCATTGTGACTTTTCTCTAGCACACAAGATCACGCCTATGGCGACATTGTGGCGAGCGCCCTCTTCTACGCGGTGGTGTGCTAGGGAGGCAGCATAAAGAAGAGGGACACCTCACACCTGGACAAACTGGTGAGGAAGGCAGGCTCTATTGTAGGCACGGAGCTGGACAGTTTGACATCCGTGGCAGAGCGATGGGTGCTGAGTAGGCTCCTGTCAATCATGGAGAATCACTACATCCACTAAACAGTGTCATCTCCAGACAGAGGAGCAGCTTCAGCGACAGACTGCTGTCACTGTCCTGCTCCACTGACAGACTGAGGAGATCGTTCCTCCCCCACACTATGCGACTCTTCAATTCCACCCCGGGGGGGGGGGGGGTAAACGTTAACATTATACAAAGTTATTATCTGTTATACCTGCATTTTTATCACTCTTTAATTTAATATTGTTTTTTATCAGTATGCTGCTGCTGGAGTATGTGAATTTCCCCTTGGGATTAATAAAGTATCTATCTATCTATCTATCTATCTATCTATCTATCTATCTATCTATCTATCTATCTATCTATCTATCTATCTATCTATCTATCTATCTATCTATCTATCTACATGTAAAAACCAGGAAAAATGAACTCCAGTGTCATGTGCTGTCACGTGGCTTTGAAATGTGAATGCGCCATTTTGAATCTTGGGATGCTTGAGATGTGCTGAGGAGCTGTCAACTTTGTTATAAAAAATTTGAAACTTTTATAATGATAATATTTCTGACATATTGTAAATGTAGTATTTAAATAAAGCACTTGGTGTGCATGTAATTCTAAAGTTTCACATTTAAGTTTTTTATGTTGTTATTTCGTAACGTTAAAAAAGGTTACCTGAAAATGTTGCACTTACCATGCACTGGCACTCTGTTGTATGCCAGTATATCAATACAGGGTATGTCTTTGTGAACTTGCACATGTACTGTGCAAAATAGGTGAGCTTATGCCTTTAAACCTTAAAGGTATTGACCGGAGTGCTTTAGAATATGAAGCAAGAAGAGAGGAAAAAAACACCTGCTATGGAATCCATTTGATTCCTACTGAAATACAGGAAAGAATTAGGGAAAAGAGATAAACCTGGTTTTTGTTCAGCCCCTTCTATTTTTTCTAATTTACCTTCAACTAGTGTTAGATGCGACTGTGTCTTTTTACTCTTCTTGCACAAAAGGATTATGCTTTTGCTAAGTGTTCTCACTGTTGTTAAAGCCACACAATGTCTGGTAAAATTTTATATTTCTTCGTAAACCACTATAAACCTTTCAGTGTTTCAGGTTGCATTTTCTATCCATGAAAAAAAACTGTGTTAACCTAGAATAGAGGATCAGTTTTGACATCATTATTGGCAAAAGCAAACCCTGTGTGGTGTGGTTGATTTTGACTTGATCGTCTGTTCTGTTACTTCTACCTACCAGAAAATTTATAAAACTGCCTGATGCTTACTCCCAGAGAACAGCATCGGTTATTACATATTAGCTTCTTATAACATTAGACCAAGAAAGAAGTTAATATTTGCCTATTGATATTTTCACTAATGACAGTAATATTTTAGTTTCAGCACAACAAAAATGCTGCACTGAAGTTGCAGTAAGCGTACGAAAGGAAATGCTGAATCGTGTCAAATGCTACGAAGTCCTTGAGGCCAATGGAAAATGTGACCTCCGTGCCATTATGTAAGTATCTATCTATCTATCTATCTATCTATCTATCTATCTATCTATCTATCTATCTATCTATCTATCTATCTATCTATCTATCTATCTATCTATCTATCTATCTATCTATCTATCTATCTATCTATCTATCTATCTATCTATCAATTTAAAGATAAACAGTACAAATAAATAAAATATAGCAATGAGCATAATACTTATGGTGAAGCATTAGATCAAATATATTAAACATAAGAATTAAACCAACATTAAGACTTGACCAATGAATGATACAAATGCTAACTGGTCTTCCTGTTCTTGTGAAGGTTTGTTAAAATTGAACTTATTTAGAAGATTAATAGCAATTGAAATGTAAGAGTATTTAAACCAGTTGCTTTTTATCCTTGGAACGTTGAACCTGTGACCTGATGGCCTGATGGGCAACAACTGAAATTGACAATGTAGTGGGTGAGTCCTGTCTGACAAGATACACTCTTCTTTCCATAATACTCGTTACGGAATACTTGTAATAAACATCCATCCATCTATTATCTAACCCGCTATATCCTAACTACAGGGTCACAGGGGTCTGCTGGAGTCAATGCCAGCCAACACAGGGTGCAAGGCAGGAAACAAACCTAGGGCAGGGCACCAGCCCACCGCAGGGCACACATACCTACACACCAAGCATACACTAGGGACAATTTAGGGTGGCCAATGCACCTAACCTGCATGTCTTTGGACTGTAGGAGGAAACTGGAACACCTGGAGGAAACCCACACAGACACAGGGAGAACATGCAAACTCCACGCAGGGAGGACATGGGAAGTGAACCCAGGTTTCCTTACTGCGAGGCAGCAGCGCTACCACTGCGCCACCGTGCCGCCTTGTAATAAACAGATACTTGTTAAACACATCTGTGAGACTGGACTGTTCAGACCCTTATTATTTTATTGCTCCATTTTACAATTTGATTTCTTCTATTTTTGTTGCTACCATTAAAATTTTCAAACAAGGCCAGAAGAACATAAGTAAAGACAGACTCAATACAAGATTTATAAAAGAGTGATATAATGGTGGGACTAACATTAAAAAGACTCAGCTTCCTTAAACAGTAGACGTGCTGCTGTGTCTTTTTGCAGATGGATTCTATGTTTTCCTTAAAAGTCAGTTTTGAGTCTATGATGGTACCCAGATATCTATAACTATCAGCAATCTTCACTGCTTGGTCATTGATGATTGTTACTTGTGGGTAAATGGTGTTTCTTCTGAAATCAGTTATTTAATATTTAGTTATAGAAAAGGTCATCACAGAAGTTAATAAAATCATCAACCACTGGAGGACGTGATTGGTTTGATTCTCATTCATTAAGATTATAGTCACTGAGTCATTAACAGATTTTCAAATTTATGGTTTCAACCATTTGTGTAGATGATGTACAAAAGAGGTGCAAGACCACGGCCCTGAAGGGACACTGTGGACGATGATTTCATATCAAATGTCCTGGTCCAGGACTTTTATTTACAACACAAAATAGGAAAAAGTTTGGATGGCATAAGTAACAAAAATAGAAACAGTAAGCAGTGATTTAAAAATTCACTTTGACATGTAATCCATCAGAAACACTATAAAGACTGGATGTTTACTGTCTGGTCAACTTCATTTTTATGTCAGTATACATTCATTCTTAACTTTGAGGGCCTGTAGCACATTCCAAACAAAGTAGGGACAGGGCAAATAAGACCATTAAGACCATTAATGAGTTAAAAAGGACATAATGATGTGAGTAAAACAGATGATATTCAAAAGGTGATTTTAGTCATACTTTGGTACAAAGAGCTGCATCCATTAAAGGCCTAGTCCTTTTGGAGAAAAGATTAGCTGAGGATTGCCAATTTTCTCTCAAATGCATGAGAAAATCATTCAAAAGTATAAAAACAAAGGATTTCAAAGACAGATCAAAAGGGGTTTGGGTATTTCACCTTCAACAATGCATATTATAATTAAAAGATTTAAGGAAACTAGAGAAATTTTGGTGAATAAAACGCAAAAGTGCAAGCCTGTGATCTCTGAGCCCTCAGACGGCAGTGCATCAAGGACCATCATTCATCAGTAAGTATTGTAACCACATGGGTTCAGCAGTAGTTTGCCAAACCTTTATCAAGTCACACAAATTCCAGTTACAACTGTACTTTTCAAGAAGGATGCCATATGTTAACAATTGTCCATTGACTAATCTGAGCATGAAGGCATCCGGGATGGACCGTAACACAGTGGAAACAAGTATTGTGGTCGGGGAAATCAATATTTCAGGTCCTTTTTGGAAGAAATGCATGTTGTGTCCTTTGGACCAATGAAGGAGAGGACCATCTAGACTATTATCAACTGTGATCATTTTTCCTTTAGGGGGCAATATAGCTCCCAAGTTGGAATAAGTTCTTTTGTAATTGCGGCGTTTTAAGTAACCAAAAACTATATACTGTAGATATGATATTAAAAGGTGATATCCCTCCCATAGTGATACGGCGGTAAAAATCACATAAGAGAAAATAACTTAGCTTTCTTTAATGACGATTTACGCAGCATAACAGATGGGAAGCCATGACAAAACTTTATCAAGGTGGGATCTTGATCTATACAGTCTGCCATCTTTCGTCGTTACGCTGGAGGGCTTTTCAGGACGGATGAACGTTATCACTCAACCTTCCATCGGCTTCAAAGTGATTGGCTGCGGTCCAAGCCTTTTATACTGTTTCCTCCACGTGCAGGCCTCCACGTTGGCAAATAGTCCATTACAAACAAGGAAAGAAGATCCCGTGCTCACTTCCAACAGAGGACAAAATAGCATACACCTGTCTTTAGGCTGACTACACATTCCTCAAGCTGTCTCCGTCCATCTTGTCTTATGCATGGTTAAGCACTTCTAATGCCTTTTGGCCTGGCCTGTACATGTGAGTGGATTTATAAAATAAGTTCTTGTACAGAGCACAGTGACATTAAACTTAAATTCTTATTACAATAATGCATAGTTGGCACAGTTGGCCAAACACAACCCCATCAAGCTACACCTCCAGCAGACTTTGGTGTGGTGACCACCCAGTTTATTTCAGAGTGTTCAGAAATGACAGACTGTCCAATTTCATGCAAATATCCCATAATAATTGGTGGTGGTGGGCTAGGGCAGTGTAGAAAATGGATGGATGGATAAGGTAGGACAGTCCCAGTTCTTTTTACATTTCAAATAACTGAACACTGAAATGCTAGTCTGGTACTGTGGAATATACAGTACATTCTATATAAAGAATATAATCCATTAAGTCTTAAATTAGTGGGCCCTAGCACAAAAAAATAACTCACTCACCTCCGCGATATTAAAAAAAGACCAATATCAATTACATACATCAAGAATATAAGCTATATTAGAGGATAACAGTCATAATTAAGCTTTACGGGACTGTAGGAAATACCTTTAACATTTCATTCTGATGTCAAGTACACCAGCATAGGACACAGGACATAGCAGCACTAGAAAAGGTCCTGAGCGAGCGACTAGGCTGATTCCAGTGCTACAGGGGATGAATTATGAGCTGAGCCTATACAGTTTAAGCAAAAGAACATTAAGAGGTGACATGATTTAATTTTTAAAATCATGAAGGGAATTAGTACAGTGGATTGAGACTGTTATTTTAAAATGAGTTCATCGAGAACACAGGGACACAATTGGAAACTTGTTAAGGATAAATTTCACGCAAACATTAAGTTTTTCTTTACACAGAGAACCATAGACACTTGGAATGAGCTACCAAGTAGTGAGGTAGACAGTAAGACATTAGGAACATTCAAAACCAGACTTGATGCTTTTATAGAAGAATTTAGTGAATAGCACTGGTGAGCTTTTTTTGGATGAATGGCCTTTTCTCGTCTACAGTAGATTGTTCTAATATTCTAATGTTATAATGTCAATAATAAATAAAGCCATGCGAAACAGCAGCTATGCTTGGTCCCCAGTGCATCAGAGGTGAGGAAGACTGGATTCTCTGATGTGCCTCATGAGTTCTGCACAAAGCCCAGTATAAAATCATCTTGAATGCATGTAGTGCTTTACAACATCAGATTTTCAGCATGGACTCTGTATGTGTAGAGCCTGCCATGTTCTCCCAGTCTGCTCTTGGGGTTTGTCTGTGGCTACTCCTGTGTTCTCCCACTGCATGTTTGATTAATTGATCACAGTGTGTCACATCATTGTCAATTTAGATTTTTTTTTTGTTGCTATGTGCCTAATGCTTGCATGATGGAAAATAGATTTTGCGTTTGAGAAATGTTATTATAAAACTGAATAAATTATATGGTGCCTTTCACTAAATTAAAACCAGTGATAAGGTAGCAGAAAAGGGCTAAGTGTTCTCTGTAGTGTTCATACTTGACAGTTCTAGCATAAAATGTGGCGTTGTTTTCCTGCTACTTTTACTCTTTTTGCCCAAATATGATAGCTAACTTGGTCAAGTGTACTTCCTGTCAATTTTCCAATGGCTTCAGCTTTATTTATTTATTTATTTACAGGTTTCATGTTGGAGATAAAAAATTATGCGCAGATCTTAAAAACAAAAATGTGACGATGTGGATGAAGACGATGAAAAAGAAAAATCTAAAACCCAAAAACAAAAAAAACAGAAAGAGGAGAAAGACACCCAAGTGCAGAGTTATCTACGGAAACGTCCACCTTTAATTACAACAGCATTGTTCAGAGGCCATTCCATTGGATTTATAAACTTTTACAAGTTTTTAAAGTTGAGTTTATAAAACAGTAGGTGACAGAATAGCTCAGTGCCACCCTCTTACCCACTGTTCGGTAAGTGCTATTAAAATAACACCTAGCAATAAACTCAAGTCATCTCGATGTAATTTCATGTAGCATACATCATAGTGATGACGCACTGGTTAGCATTGCTTTCTCATTCATCCACAGTCCTAGATCTGAATGCCTTGGCCTTGTCATTGTGGAGTAGTTCTTTCTTCCTATGTCTGCATGTATTTTTCACCAGAAGCTCTTTTTTATCACCCACATCCCAATTACAAACATATTCAGTCAATTATTGATTCACAAATAACTGTGTGACAGACAATTGGAGACCAATTAGTTTTTCAAGCTCATTTGATTATGTAATAGCAAAATTGTCCTATCATATCTTATAAAAGTTGTCAAGATACATTGGGCCCTGGATTGGCTCTCCTGGTTACATAGCACGACTTCCTTTTGTTTTTTTTTTGGTGTAGAACTGATAGGATGTGATTTATGAGGAACTTCTTAAGATGTCTATCCGCAGTGTTTCAGTGCTGCCTTAATAGCAGAAAATGTGAATATGAACATATATGGAGCACCCATTTGTAGGAGAATAGTGTGTTATGCTGCTGACATAAATGTGCAGTTTTAATAATAAAATAAAAAATAATAAAAAAATAAAAATAAAAAATATTTTTAATTTGAAAATCATTATTGGCTAGCCATTGTTCAATGATGTAACTGTTTTTTGACTGTTTTTACTTTATTAATATGCTGTTTAAATGTGAAAAAAAGCATTCCCAATCACTTCATTTTTGTTGTGTTATGCACGTATCCATCATCCTGTCAGCATGTCAGTACCAGACACATTTAAAAAGCTAGCCAAAGTAAACTGGTCTCTTTCTAAAGAGACTCTGAGATGTGACAGAAACCACATGAATTGAAGGCCTCTGACCTTGCTGGGGTCTTTAAGAAAGCATTTTTCACAAGTCATAGGAATGGAACTGTGCATTTGATTTTTATTTATTTTTCGTATGTCTGCATAAGCAGAAGGGTGGAAATTATTCCATCAGGGGGCACCCCAATAACCTTTTGCTCTCTTATTGCAGTCTGCCCAGCTGGCAGCATTCAACTATTTAGGATATAGTTCTCCACAAATACACACCATCTTTCATGATACGGAGATGCGGACCCTATAGCTAGAGGGTCATTAGGACCCTTTGTGCTCTGGCAACACAAATCCTTTCCTAAATCTTGTATGCCCTGCTCTGTGCTCCATTCATTACCATCTATCATCAATTTAACAGCAATCCACTTGTTCATCAAAAACTTAAAATTTGGAACCAATGTGTGATGAATTTCAAGGTAGTGCAGCTCTTATCTTTTGCATATATCTTTATCTTTATATATAATCTTCATTTGGATCTTGATCTTTGTTTGTCCACGAATTCACTGCCTTGTGTGGTGTTCCTGCTGTGTTCAGTAGAGGGCAGTAGTGATGGAGGAGGCGAGGAAGTGAGGGGGAGGATCGTTGGATGAGGTTGGAGTGTGGTGATTAAAGAGGATTGAACTAAAGGAGACTATGTGCTGTTTGTACTGGCTGAATACACAACACCTTGGTTGTTACTTTTGTTTACAAACACTGTTGATAGCACTCTTTGTGTTTAGATCTGGTGTCGACACCGTGTTTTGTGTTTCTATCGACCGTCGTTGGCAGCACTTCGTCCAAATCGAATGTTCACCCACTTCTTGGAGTCGGCAGTCAGAGTATATAAGTTGGACACACTTCTGTGATTTTCCATCAGTCTGCGTTTGGAGTTCAAGAAAGAAGCATTGGTTCTTCCTTACTCATTGGATTGCCACAAAGCAACCTGCGAGATTGGAGAAAGGTTGAGAAGAGATCGTGAGAGGAAACGACAGCGTCATGAAAACGAGACAGACTCTGAATGGAGAGAAGCAGAAATGCTCCTCCACCAACACATAATTACTATTCGGACAGTGATTCCGAGTAGGCTGTTCCTATCGAATCAATGTCCAAGGGTTTTGTTTTCTAATTTTGTTTCCCTTATAAAAAATCATAATGCTGGGCGACGAAGGGCCCAGTCCACGACTGGCAGCCCGTTTAAACAGGGAACCCTTCACAGACAACTTTAACATGCGCAACGTAGTTGGGCGCACATGGCTAGTATATAATACGCTACCTATGGCTGTTCGTTTGTCTGTCACCTGTAGCTTGCAAACTGTTTCACCTATTGACCTGAAAGTTTGTGCACATATACTACGTGACGTCTACTATCCACTTTCTGGGTGATGATTTTATTACTCTTTTTATTTTTATTTAATTTTATTGTAGAATCAACTCTCAGCAGCGCGCAGCAGTGTGGCCATGCAACGCATGCATACAGGTGCCATTCTCATTCCCTCCCACCTTCACTGCCACTTCTTTCTACCTCTTCATATCTTAAATCATTCTTGAGGTAGCTAAAGTGAAATATTGAAGAACTCTGACTTAATCAGTTTTAACGCAAAAAGATGCTGACGGAAGAAAAGAAGAAGCAGGCTGCTAGAGTGGAGAAAAGAAGAGCTGCTCAGGAAGCAGCAAGTGCATCAACCTCTGAGCAAACGAATGTTAAACGTACAGAGAACGAAAGAGGATGAAAACAAGGAATGCTCAAGTCAAGTGTATTCACTGCGCGTTATCGTGCAGTGTGCCATTACTGGTACATGATAATTACCTATCTCGACCTTCTCAGACATATGCAGTTTTTAATTTATGAAAAACAATAGGAATTATAACACTTAAGGCATTTTCACACTCGTAGTCTGAATCAGGGGATGATTCATTACTTTGTTTCAATTTCCAGTCGCGTTACACACAAACATTTATGTGAACTAAACATATCAATAAGCACCACATGTTTGTGTTGTGGACTTCTTTTATTGGGAAGAACAATTTTTTCCCCAGGAAAAAATATTATAGACGGTAGACAACAGTTGTGTTTGTGCACTGCCACGTCGTCTATAATTATTTGGTTAATTTAACAAGCACAACTCAATGAGTAAAACACCTCACCTTGAAAATGAGTTCCTACCCTTCCAATTTACAAAAAGGTTTCAAATAGACAAGTGTACAAAAGACGACGAGCTCTGCTGAGGGTATACACGGATAATGGGCTTCAATTTTATTACAGTAGACCTATCAGGTGAGTTTCATTTAACTGTATGATGTTACGTATTTACTTTCCAGTAGCCAACATATGAATGTATGCTCAAATCACATGTCTACTTTTTTAACTCTTCTAAATATTCATTTTAGAATATTTGAATAATATTTACAGCACACATCAAAGATTGAAAGGATACCCCATCTGCGGGTATCACTTTAAGGATGTTTGATTTGGAGGTTTGATCGTTGGTCTCACAGGACACTGCTATTCATGTCTCATCACCTCTGTGTGTATTTTGATAGATCTAATCACAAATGAATTTACACCATTTTTTTCCCTTCCATAAGCTGTCCGATCGTGTGTGCGAGGGGTTGTAAGCCTGAATCAGGAAGCAATTGGTAATTGTGCAAGTTGTTTTACACGAATTGTGTTACATTTGTTCCCAGGTGCGTATTTCTTTTACCTTTTTAGTATTTTAATTATCCATGTTAACCCTCAACTCATTATGCGGTGAATGAGATTCCCAATTACCGATGGTAGATGCTTAGCGTGACTACCACCGCACACACAATTTCACATATAGTGCGTTTATGTGTTTCCTGTAGTTAGATTGGTCCCATGTTGGATCACATTTATACCTCATGCACACCATTTCAGGGTTCACCTAGTAAGACATCGAAAACACCTTTTACAAAGGGTCCTGATACAGTTGTTTTGATCTGCGACAGAGTGCGATTGGTGTATTCACATCTACCTAAAAGAACCGGATATTCGGGGAACTCACACAAAATTAACTAGGTGTGAAAACATCTTTGGAGATCTTTATATAGATATCATATCATATCTCACTCCAAATTTAATTTTCCAATTACACACTATTTTCCAATATACAAATTAGAACATTTGTTAAAAGAGACCTAAACAGCTGTTCACATCTGACACTCATATCAGTCCCGGAGGCTACCCTAGTTAGTCTTGATAAACACTCTCCCTTTCAATGATCCTACGTACTAGGGTGTTGTACCATGTTAGCGATTATGGATGTAGTGAGAAGTTAAGCAAAATGACACCTTTAATTGTCTAACTAGAAAGATTACAATATGCAAGCTTTCGAGGCAACTCAGGCCCCTTAACTTCTCAATAATCCTAGGGGATATTCTAAGGACCTCTCAATCATCATCTCAAAAGAGCAGTGGAGTTCAGGTGTTCATAGAATACACTCTAGTTCTATGTGTTTCAAATATTCCATAATTGATTGCACTAAATGAACTAAATGGGTGCATAGTTTTCAGACAGCCTATGTGTCACAATCACTCGTCTCTCTTTCTTTTCTCTTTCTCTTAAGTGGGGTTTAAGTCTTGTTTTCCTTTTTTTCTGTGTATTTAAATGTTTCTTTGTTTTCTCTGTATTGATTTTGAACTAAATGGTTGTATCTTGTATGTCATTATTTTTTGTTTGATTGTGTAGTATGCCATTGTAATTTTCTCATCTTCAATATTAAAATTAAAATGTGTTTAAAATAAAAATAAAATAAAGGCTCTTCCTCCTGCTCTAGTTTGATTTCCCCTGGGACTTGAAAGCAAGCTTGCATATTGAGGTTGCAGATTTCACACTTTAGTATAAGCATTTGTGACTTTAGTAAGCCAGTTGGGACTTTATGTATAACTTGTATGTAGTTGGCTCCCCCTCATTCATTGGTCACGTCTTCAGTTCAAGAGTGACTGCACTTCTCGTTTTTCTAAAGGTATTCTTTTAACAATATTTTAGTAGAAAATGCATGTGTTTTTGCACATTGTGAGCATATGATGGAATGACTTGACCTGTGGATTATGAAACATAAGTAAAGTGCGATTTTTTTCATGGATGTTTTTTAAATTCTTTACCGTTGTCCAACATTTGTCACCAAAGGCTCCCATTCACTCGGAAATATTATCATCTCCATTCTCCATGAAAACATTGGTTTGGTTGCAGGATGCTTTCATGACATGCTCTGGTTCCTTGCCACATGCAAGAAGCAAGGTAATAATAAATTGACATCATGTTTATAATTTTTACAACTTTTTATTTACAAAATGTACACAATATTCCACATTTTCAATAATTAACAAAAGTTATTGATGTATAAAACAAAATTTGTGTTAACACTTACTGTACATTTGAATCTTTATGTAATATTTTATATATTACATCTGTGAGAATTATAAATTACAAAATAATTTGTACTCTGAAGTTAATAAGTTAGTCTGCAAAGAATAAGTAAATGAGGAAGCTACTTTGAATTTTTTCTTAAACATTACAATAAAACGTTACCCAGATTTGGAACGTTCCTCTTTTAGTGGCTACCCACATTATGAATACCCATTTCAGTCCAACGATTAGGTCCAAATTGGGCAAGTTCTTGAAGAAACCCATACTGTTTATTTCTTAATACACCAACACGGCTAACCTGAGCAGCAATGCTCTACAGAACTTATTGAAAACCTTTAACAAACTCCTAGGTTCAAACTCCTGCCAAATTGTTATCTGTCATCTGTATATAGGAAGAGAAGGCTGCTGTGTCATCTGAGGGTACCAATTTTGAGACTTGCTGTTGTTTCAGTGGGGATGAGCAACTGAAAAAGGAATATCGCTATGAGGAAATTTCCAAGCAGTGAGAAATGGTGACTGGATTTGCATGGAAGGAGGCAATTGTGATGGCAACGACAAACGCAGTAAGCCTGAGGTTCTTCAGATCGTAGACAGATGGAGATACATGTAGTGACCAGCAGATGGCATGAAGGCAAAACAGCTCTGCTCTAAAATCTTTGTAGAAGCACCCTTCGCTTCCTCTGCACTAAAGAGATGAAGAAAGAAAAGCTACTGCCAGCTGACATAAAAGTAAAATTGCTGAGAAAGGAGTAGACAGAATCAAGGTCAAATACCCAGGCGAGAGTCAGGAACCAAAAAAGCACAAAGAGTCAAGCGTCAAAGTCTAAATCAGTGATTAAAACAAATATTTGAAATGTCATAACTACCTATTGTCTTCACCCCTAACTAGCACAGAATGTAAGGTTTGTCCTTTGAATTTCAATCTGATATATACATTTTTTATGTGTGCTGCTGTCTTTAAGTGGAGCTTGTATGATTAATGTCATGTGTCTCAAGGGGTCCTATCAGATAACTTGGAATTGACATAGTTTCTATTAATTAACTTGGCTGTGGCCACTAGAAAAATACCACAAAAGAGTGGGGGTTTGGGGGGGGTCATCCTAAGCAAAATACTATTAACGCATATGTCATGAAGGAGTTCCCTTTCTGCCAACGTTCAAGCCTGAGCTTGTATGTAAATCGGAACTTGTACTGAAAATGTCCATTGATGGAAATATCAGCAACAATGCATAATGGTTTATATTATTTTTTTCTGAAAAAAACATTTCACACTTATTAATAAATTGACACTGAAGCAATATTACTATACTTTAAACCACAAAACACAAATAATTTGGGCAATTTAAACTTTTGATGAGAGGTACCAGTCATTTCTGATTCATAAGTTCACAGAGTCAGCAAACGTAAGAGACACCACTAAATGATGATTGATCCCTCAGCAGTGATGTGTTGTGTTTGCAGAAAGAATTGCTAAGAGTGACACGTCATAATCTCTGCAGCTGTACACACTGAGATGATATGGCTGGGACACATATGCTGATCACTTGAAATTACTTGAAATTACACATGACAGTTTGTACCACTCAACTAAATGGCCAACTGCCGACTGAGCTGCTTAACTGTGACTGACCTTACTGTGCATGTGGCCTGTTACACTCGGCGATGTGTATGCACAAAAAACAAAATGACTGAAAATGATGACAAAGTCCATAGTGTGCAGTACTATTGCTTACTGTTAGTGAAGATTGCTTAATTTTTATCTGTATCAGAACTAGTTTGTTCCCTTCATAAGTGAAACACTGAAGTTGCTAGATGAAAATGTATTTGAAATTCAGTTAAAAAGAAACATTTGGAGTTTTATGTGCTTGTTTCTTTCTGCAGAATTGCCATATCATGAGACTATGTAACCTGAGACCTACCTGTAGCATTGTGCTGAAGTTACTGACATAAGAAACTAAAGTATTACAGTGACCATATTAAAAACAAATACGCAAAAAGTGCAAAAATGAAAACTAGAAAATGTGCCTTGTGGTATAGCGGGTCCACAGCTCCTGTTCAAAATGCCCGTTTTAAAGTAAATAATCAAGCTCGCGGCTTAGTGAGGGGGCATGGTGGGTGTGGCTGCAGCAGTTCTCAGGGCGATTTGCAATGTGGCCGTTTCTCACCTAAGTGCACAGATGAGAGACTGCCTGCATCTGTGATTGTTCCTGGGACTGCTAATTTGCTGCAGCTGCCATGCCCTCTCGATATATAGAAGCGCGAGTCGGCTAGAGGGAGGAACGGAAAGAGAAAGAGACAGAGGTTGCTGGAAGGAAGTGAGGAGAAAGCCGGTGTGTGAGAGAGAGAGAGAGACAGAGCGCGAAGGAGATCGAGCAAACGAGTGAGAGCAGGCTCGAGTGCAGCTGGACTGTGGGCCCTAGCGAGGTGTTTATCTAACACCTAGGGCAGTTGATTGTCGTTGCTCCCACTGAGCATTTTGAGAAGAGCGGGAGTGACTAGTGAGGGAGGTGACTCGCCGTGGAAGACAGCGGGAGTCAGGAGACTTGGGCAGATAATCTCCAGCGTGGGAGTCCTTGCTGTTGGAGAGAAGCTAAGTCTCGGGTCTGGGATGAGTGCACGACCGAAGCCAGGGATCGGGAGGCCTCCAGACCTGTGCGAATGAGGAAAGAAGGTCAGCTGCAGGTAGAGTGGCTCCCCCTGCTGCAAAGCCTGAATAGGGAGAAGCAGGGGAGTCACTAGTAAGACAAACACACTGGGCTTTGTGTTTAGAAGATTGCTTCCAACGTTTTAACCTTGGCTTTTAAAGGATTATTATTTTGTTCTGTTTATTGATTTTTAAACCTCCACATTTGTTTTATGGATTATTTATTTAATGACTCTTTTTGGGAAGCACTGCACTTATTTATTTGTGGACACTTTGTTTTTGTCTTGTTGGATTTTAAATAAAAGCACTTTTGCACTTTTGTACCATCCCCTTGCTATGTTGTTGCCTCACTGTCTAGCTCTTTGGTAACATTACTGACAGTAGACCGAACAGCAGATGGGAGCATGGAGCTGAACCCGTATCGTCACATGCCAACAGTAGAATAAGAGGCACTCCTGCAATTTAATAACCCTATTGAATGTTGGGTCGAAAGAGTTTTCCTTTAGTGCAACCAAAGAAATTTTGGGTTCATGGACAGCCCCTGCACATGAGAATATGAAATGGAGAATGTCGAGACCCTGAAGAATTTCTTTGCAGTGCCACTATCTTTGTGGAACTTGTATATTGTTTTCATGTGTCTCTGGGTTTTTCCCTGAGTGGTCTCACTTACTCCCACATCCTAAAAATATGAATGTTAAGTTGATTATTTCACTCTGAACTGACCTGGTGTGGCTGTGTGTCTGGCTGTGACATGTGATGGGCAAATAACCCCACCTGGTGCTACCAGGACTTAAACTTCTTATAACTTATTACTTCTCATAAATAGACAGCTTGATGAAAAGACATTGTTTTCTATTTTGTAACACACTGCAGCTTCTACCTTTGAACGTTCATAAATTTGTCTCCTTTTTGTTAGGTGTCTGAGCATTCTTCATAATGCACATTTAGGTAAACAAGTGTACCATTATAGCATTTATTGACATGGAAGCATTTGAAAATACAAATCCTGGTGTGAGATTTGGCATGTTTTGGTTATTCTTGTTTGCACTTTGTTGCCTAGCCAGAATATTAAAATGTGTCCAATAACAATAACCAAGGTGCAATCCTTAACTCTCATTGCAGCCCTTTTATTTTTAACCATCTACCGGACTGCAAAAAAACTTGGGTCACCTTGAAAATCTTAAAACATGCTTGAGAAAGGTAAGCTTTGCTCCTGAAGTTCTGATGGTGTCACTGGCTCTTTTTTTCACACATTACCATCTTCTTTATTGCAGCACATCTACTCCCAGGGTCCATGGAAATCAGATAACGCCATTGCCATTTTGTAGCAGAACCTGTACTGTTGCTGAGAAAGAACAATGACCAGTAAGTAACTCTTTCAACAGTAGTATAAACATTTCATGTCAGAGGTTCTATCTGTACACCATAAGGTAGCACACCTCAAAGTGTTCCAGACAGGACATTCCTTGTGTCTCTGCCTTCTTTTCTATTGCTCACAGCATAGGCATGCTGTAATTTGAACTTAGCCTGCCTAGACAAGCATACTCATCAGAGGTTACAGGGGTCAAACACACCACACATCATCAATATGGCAGGATATAATGGCATGCGTGACAGGCACAACACATTGCAGCATTAAAGTAAAGACCTAACAGGAAAGCTGAGCGAGTCTTTTGTGTTTGTATTCTGGAACAGTGGTTAGCATGCTCGGCGGTGAGCCAACAGGTTTTTAGCTCCATTCCCACTACAGACTTTCTCTGTGACTCTGCCCAAGTTGCTTAATCACTCAATATTTTGGCTGTATACATTTAAAAATGATTTTCTTTAATCCTGTAATTTGTATGTCACATTTGATAAATCGGTCCCTTCATTATTAAATGTGCCTTATCCACTTCAGGGTTGGGCATAGGACAGGTGCCAAACTTGGATGAGAGGTGTCAGGCATTTTAGGTAAATGTGCCCATAAAGTCAGGAAATGTAGCACCCATCCAATTTGTAAACCAGTTTAATTCAGCCTTAGGGGCATCTTAACTAATCTTGATAGGGCAACAGTACCTCAAATAAATCTACAATGTTTGAAAGTGTAACCCTTATCCAGCCATTATCCCATATTCAGAGAGCAGCCATAGTCCACTTCAGCAGCATTATAAGCAAATGGGAAACCAACCTTGGGTTTTCAGCCCCAGTCCATCACAATGCACACTCACATCAGTGGTAGCGCCACGATGTCATTAAGGGTGGGCCAAAATTTGTTACAAGTGAACATACATTTTTAATGCTGTTAATATTAACATTCAATAAAAAAAATGTAGAAGTCCAGTCATACGAATGTAGTTGGGGGTCATCATATTTTGTTCTTCTGTGCTTTACTTTCAATACATTTTTACTTTCTCGTTTACGAAGTATAGGGAATGTATTGTAATCATCCAAAAATGTGATGTCGAGATTTTGATGAATCTCAAAGTTTTAGACCTCCCTGACTTTCTCGTATACGAAGTATAGGGAAAGAATTGGAATCTTTCAGAAATTCAATTTCGAGATTTTGATGATCTCCCCAAGTCCGAAAATACCATTTTTCGAATCATGTCTGTGTGTCTGTGTGTTTGTCTGTGTGTGTGTATATGTAAACATGATAACTTGAGTACACTTTCACTTAGGTCAACCAAATTTTGCATAGTTACAAAACGTAGATTTCTATCAACTTTTTGTCTTTTTCTGCTAACCGGAAGTGGTACTTTACCTATTATTCATGCAGCTGCAGAGTCCAATTCATTCAACTTTACTTCTATAATAATTGTTCAATATATTATTAATTTGATTTGTTTTGTTGCTGATCGTTCTTTAATGTACATAATATAAAAATATAATCATTGTCTTGCAGTTTACTCCTCAAATATCCATCCCCATATCTGAGTATACGAGAAAGTCTAGGGGAGACCACTCTCGATTTTTGTCAACACTAATTTAAATCCTCTGAAAAATGGTGAAAAAAACTGAATGTCTACCTTTTGATGACATGTATGACATATCAGCCCATCGCAAGGCACCAATGCCCCAATAATATCTATTATCTGGAAGCATTAAATAACATCAAACAGACGGATTACTGTTTTGTCATTTCTTGTATTTGCATATGCCCGCCTGAAATGTGCGAATCTTCGAGTGAATCTGTCCTCTCCAAAATGGCATCTATCAATATCCTTTATTGCAGTCACGTACTGTTATCTGTTTCATCAATGAGCCACAAAGCTGCATGTCTTACTGGATGAAACAAAAGTTGTAAACTTTTAAGACCAATTGAGCTGGTGGTTTCCAAATATCAGGTAAATAAATTAAGTTGGCATATCATTTACCATTTTGTGGTAGAGTGGTAGAAGATTTTCCAGCACATTCAGCAGTGCACTAAAGTTGGCAAAGCTAGTGACAAGGTTTTCACTTGCAGCTGGTGCATCACCAAAATGTTCATTATCGACGTCAGGCTCTGGCATGTTCTGCAGTTCTGTTTGTTTCATTTCACTAATATAACTTGAAAGCATTGTTTATCAAGATATTATTCACACTTATCTTGCATGTTCACATCTCTCTCCCACAGGCCACTATTGTACCCACATAACCTGTAAATTCAGTAAGTTACTAGTTGATCTCCTCCTGTAAATGTCAGATGTTTGCAGTGGTTATGATTGGTAAAAATCAATCTTATTTTCTAAACCTTGTTACCTACACGTACGCAATTAAATAGTCAACCATGTGCAATATATTTCCAAACACTTTTAAGAGTTAAACGTCTATAGTGATAAAACTAACACTTGCAATTTTGCTGTGTAAGTTTATAATTAATTGATATTATACTCACAGAAGATGTGTTTTAAAATATATGTACGCAGCAGATTAATTTTCATATGTTAAAAAAAAAGTAATTTTAAAAGCTAAGCTACAATAAAGGACACACCAATAAGCAAAGTGGGTAGGCATGGCCGTACCCGGGCCTATACTGCCCGACTCAAACAGACATGCCAGTTTTCACTCATAGTGTTTAAGGTGGGGAGTAAGCATTTTTGTTACGACAGCAGTACCTTCAATGGTGCAGAAAGAAGACTTACTTCATTCTTAATTAGCTGTGGTCGATGAATCCGCAGACTTTTCACAGCTTGGAAAACATCCAGCCTGCCCTCTTCCTTCATCTGCTTTGTAAGAAAGCTGGTGACGCAGAAAATCCCACTTCTACTGCATCCATCCCTACAAACAAAGGAGGCTTTTTAATGTTATACCATTTTAACAGAGGATAAAATCATGAAAATTTCTCAAGAATGGGTATCCAGTATGGTACCAATGGGAGATGACAACAGCTGACTCCTTGTACTCATCCCTTCATCCTTATGACTTCATGGTTGGCTCTACTGTACTAGTACCTTTTCCTTTGTTACTTTATCATACTGTATATAATGGAAATATTCTGAAGGTTATTCCAAAACCTTTGGGTGCTACACAGATTTTTGTTTATTTTTTTGTAATTTTACATTGCATTACCATTTTGAATCTTTCTGAGTATTTTCTATGCAATTTTTTTTTTTTACTTTGGACATTGCTGTGAAGATATTTTACTGTTATGTTTATGACATTTCTGGAAGCATCGTTTTGAATTATGGTTGCCAATGGCCGTATTGTTTGTGGTCATGATGCCCATTTCAGGTCATGTGACACAGGGGTCACATAACATATTATGTCATTGCACCCTGCCTGCACTCACTGGTCAACTTCTTAGGATCACTATATTAATACTGGGTAGGCCTCCTTTTGCTCTCAAAACAGCCTCAGTTCTTAATGGTATGGATAACTCCAGATGTTATAAACATTCCTTTGAGATTCTCCTTTGTGTATCGCACAATTTCTGCAGATTTGTCAGCTGCACATTCAGGCTGCCAATCTCCCATTTTACCCCATTTTACCACACTCCAAAGGTGTTCTACTGGATTCAGATCCAGTGACCTGGATGGAACAGTGAACCTATTGTCATGATCATGTTACCAGTTTGAGATGACTTTGGCTTTGTGACATGGTGCAGTATACTGGAAGTGGTCATTTGGGAAAATTATGACTATGAAGGGATACATACGGTCAGCAAGAATAGTCAAGTAGGCCATTGCCTTTTTGCTACACACATTAATCAACATGTTGGAGTGCCACTTACAACAGTTATACAGACATACATGTGATTTTTTTTTTGCTATACTGTATATAAAGTGTATATATTTACATATACATTTAGCTGCGGTATATATACCCATATACAACTTTTCCTGGGAGTTTGAGACATAATATGAGTCTCACAACAAGGCTTTTTGAAATGGAAGCATGCAAAGAAAAACTAGAAAACAAATTTAGAACTGTAGACCAGACAAAATTACTGGAATTCCTAGTTACATAGGGAAAGAGCAGGAAGGAGAATCAGATTTGAATAAGATGATGCAAAGGGGTTAGCTACCACACCCTGCCACTGTTATTTGTCACAGTGGTTTAACATGTGAATGCTGTCTTGTTGGCAGTTAACAAATCATCTAGCCCTTGGACCCCTTTAGTTCCAACACCAGGATACCTGGGGCCTCATGCATAACACCATACATAGAATTCACACTAAAACATGGCATATGGACAAAAGCAGAAATGTGTGTACGCACAAAAAAATCCAGATGCATAAATATGTGTGCACGTCAACTTCCATGTTCTTCCGCTCCATAAGTCCCAGTCAGCATGAAAAGTAACTTCCCAACTCCTCCCAGAATTACGCCTCTTTGAATATGAAAATCAATATAAATAGCCCTTAAGCTCAGCGTTCTGTGAAAAGACAATAGCAAAAGCATGGGGGAAATAGAAGAATTTCAGCGAATACCAAGTGAAGGCAAGGAAAAACGTACTATTTGTTGGTTTAAACAGTGATATAAACAACAAAAGAAAGTTGATCGAGTAACAAAGTGGCGAAGAAACTCGAAAGTTCAAGTTCAGAAAGTCGCAAAGTGTCCAAAATAAATAAGAAGTAGTCAGATATCAAAGTCGCTGTGAAAAGGCGAGTCTTAGCCCACCGTTTGAGTGTCATATGGAAGAATATTAGGGTACAGAGAAAAGAAAAACAAAATAGGGACACAGTTGGAAAAATGTCCAAATGTCAACATTAATCTCGAAATTTCCACTTTAATCATATACTTTATTTTCATCAATGCTGATGTAATAAAGTATGATTATTCTTTATTTACACATATTCTTACAATTTGTTTTTAAAGTAATTGTCTTTTAATACTTAATTTTTATGTTGGGCCATACTGCACTGGTTGATTTTCACAAAACAACTTTTCATAAATAATGTTCTCACCCAATAGTACTACTGTGTATGTGAAACTTACCAACATACGATGACTGTGGGGCCACTGTTGTGATTTTCTTGACAACTGGTGACTTCTTGTGCCATGCTAATTATTGTGCTGCATGACTGTGGAAGCTCCTCAGTTTCTGTCCAGTCTTCTATTTGTATGATGCTTACATGCTGCTTGTCAGTCTAGAAAAACCATTTGGTGCATTATTTCATGACATGCAAATATAGATTTATGAGCAGAAAAGCCCAGAATTTAACTGCACTGTCACTGCTTCACACCATATATTCTGTAAAAAATGTTAACTGTGCATGCTGTACAAGACAGCAAGAGACAAAATAGTACATTGTGCAAGAAATATTATCTGTTCATTTACTTAACTGTATTGATCCATTTTTTTGGGTTAGAGGTAGACGTAATACTAGACTCATGGTTGATACCAACAGCAGATGGGATGCCAGTCTGTTGCAGTGCTCTCTTCATAATGTTGGACCAAATTAATGTTGCAAGTTAACCAGATGCACACATCTTTGGGACGAATAAAAAAAACTGGAGTACCAGGAAACCATGGAAACTCCACACAAACAGTGACACTTGAAACCAGTTACCTTAAATGTGTCCAGTTCCTGGCCTGGTCACTTTCTCTCTGTGTTTATATGCTGTGTTTATATGCTGTCTGTGTGGGTTTTATTTCAGGTTCTCTTATTCAGGTTTCTTGAGCAGGGTAGGTTATATAAGATCTCGAACATCTCTGGGTCCACAGTTCTTGAGGCTGATCCTCCAAATAGCTGTGAACCACTCAGTCTCATAGAGATTGCACAGGTAGTAAACCAGCTGAGGAATGGGAAGGCTGCAGGGATCTGTGGTATCCAGGGTGAATGTCTCTAGGCTGGTGGTAAGGCTGTTCCCCTTGCATTGCAAGCAATCTTTGCATCCATTTGGGAGATGGGCATCATCCCAACTGACTGGAAAACGGGACTTGTTGTACCTACATGGAAAGGCAAGGGTGATCGCCTGGATTGCGGCAACTACAGGGGGATAACACTGCTCTCAGTGCCTGGTAAGGTCCTTGTTAGGGTCATCCTCAATAGGATCTGTGATCACTTGCTCATCTACCAGCAACCAGAGCAGTATGTTTTTTTTGTCTAAGAAGTCTACCATCGACTACATCATGGCACTGAGAGTTCTCATGTAGCACAAATGCAAATATAGGCAGCAATTTCCATAAAGTGTTCAACTCAGTTGATTCAACTGCCCAGTGGGACATCCTGAGACTTCACAGGATCTCCTCACAGTTGCTGGATATCATGGCTGGGCTGTACAATAGTACTGTGAGTGCTGTGCAGAGAGGAGGAAGATCCTCTGTGTTTTTTCCAGTTAATTCTGGGGTTTGTCAGGGACGTGTTCTTGCTCCTACTTTGTTCAATGCTTGCATGAACTGGGTGTTGGGCAGGGTCATGGAGTCCAGCAGCTGTGGGGCATCTGTTGGTAAAGAGAGATTCATTGATCTTGACTTTGCCGACTATGCTGTGATTTTTGAAGAGTCAATGTGAGGCTTTGATTGGGGCTCTCGAGAGACTGAGCGAGGAGTCTGAGTGCCTGGGCTTGCGAGTGTCCTGGAGGCATCTATTAGAGGAATCTGTGAGCAAGTGATACACCATCACACCATCTATGATCTGGTGACCCACATCCTGTTTACAGATGAATCGGGGCATTACGCACATCCAAATCTGTTCCTTGGAGAGTTGCATTCAGGGCAGCTGATGGAACAATCCTCTCATGCACAAGGAACAGAAAAAATATAAGAAAAGTGCACAAAGAAATGCACTTCTACTGTCAAGAATGCAACATTGGGCAATGTATTAGGTGACAGTCTTAAAAACATCTCACACAAAGCATGTGTACTATATCTGCATCAGTACAGTAGTGGATACTAGACATAACTTTCCTGCTATATTTATGATTGACGTTTTGGTATTTACATGTTTCTATTAGATGCAACAACAAAAAAAAATTCAGTATTTCTGACTCGTTCTTCTGGAGGTAAACATAATGCTAAGCTGGTTAAATCAATGCACCAGGAGATAAAGAGATAACAGAGGGTGAATACAGAGGGTTCACTGGAAAATGGAACAGTGGTCAGAAGATTACCAAAATGACTGTAACTAAAATGAGGAATGTGAGCTCTAAGTGAAATAAATATTGAAAGTGGTCCTAATTTTATCCAGATTGTCTTTCCTTTGTTAATCAACATTTTTTTTGTTTTTGAAGTTAATCCAAAAGCTAAGAAATTGAATGCTGTGCACCACCATCTTAAATAGTCTTTGGTGATGTCACACACAATGACAATGTCAAACTGCATGACAGGCAACAGAAATTGTTGCCAACGTCAATATATCAGACAACAAAATTACTCCACAGTGAGGTAAGCAAAATAACAATAGACGTTAATAAACAGGAGAAAGACAATTTCTAAAAAACAAATAAGGGTACAGAAAGGCAACAGATGGCCTGCAATTGCTATCACAAGAATATTCCTTCAGTGAGTTGTTCTGTAAAACTCAAAGGTGTTTATTTGGTATGCACTAAGATATTCAGTTTACTGGATCCCGAGCTGATAATTGAAATGACTTAGAATCCATTTATGTAGTAATGATTAAAAATACTTGTTAAGCAGCCAAATAACTGCATCTATAAAACAGTGCATTATGCTTATTTAGCTCACCTGTGCAGATTTGCTCAGCTCCAGCTTTGTAATGGTGTAGCCTGTGCTGAGCTGTGCTCCTGTAGTTTTAATATGAAATAGACTGTAACTGCATTCACCTGTCTGTGGCCAAAACACGGACGAGTTCTGAAACAAAAAAAAGATGACTGTGAACCAAACATTGTTGCCTGTTTTTTACAGCAAAGTTTGTAATCTTTCAGCTCAACTCCTATAAGTGCTTTACTGTATTCAGCTATCCAAAAAAAATAATTCAAACATAATCCATTCATCCATTTTCAAACCCATCTGCTGTGTCCAGTTCCAGAATCACATCGTACAGCACAAATGGATGGAAGGCTTAACATCCCAAAATGGAGGACAAACACATGGGGCCAAATTAGTGTCGTCAGTTAACTGCACTCGTGACATCTTTAGGATGTGGGAGGACATGAGAGTTGCAAAGATAAAAAAATCAAAGCAAAAATGGGGAACAATATGCGCAAACTGGATCAATATTCAAATTCAGTACACTGGAGCTGAGAGTTCTCAAATTTGTTTATTAAAACTATTTCAACATTGCAATTCAAGTCACTCTCAGTTTAATTATGTTTATTATTTTAAAATGAATTCTCCCTTACCTTTTCAATGCTTGCCTTGGTTTGCATTAACACAATTGCTGTGCATCGATAATCGTATACCAAAGCCCAAAAATCAGCAACTGTTTCTTCTAGAGGTACTTGTGTAAGAATAAAGCCATCTTCCTTCTGATAGCACTGTCAAGAGCAGCACAAGCAAGCAGATTAGGAAAGATGAGATGTGATGCTAAAGGCCATTTTGAAGTAATGAGTGTATGATTGTAGATGCTAAGTTATTGAATCCTTCCTAATTAATGTGCCACCTAAGAAGTGATTACTTCCTTCATTTATTGTGGTTATATTTTTATGAGATACAGTGCATCCAGAAAGTATTCACAGCGCATCACTTTTTCCACATTTTGTTATGTTACAGCCTTATTCCAAAATGGATTAAATTCATTTTTTTCCTCAGAATTCTATACACAACACCCCATAATGACAACGTGAAAAAAGTTTACTTGAGGTTTTTGCAAATTTATTAAAAATAAAAAAATTGAGAAAGCACATGTACATAAGTATTCACAGCCTTTGCCATGAAGCTCAAAATTGAGCTCAGGTGCATCCTGTTTCCCCTGATCATCCTTGAGATGTTTCTGCAGCTTAATTGGAGTCCACCTGTGGTAAATTCAGTTGACTGGACATGATTTGGAAAGGCACACGCCTGTCTATATAAGGTCCCACAGTTGACAGTTCATGTCAGAGCACAAACCAAGCATGAAGTCAAAGGAATTGTCGGTAGACTTCTGAGACAGGATTGTCTTGAGGCACATATCTGGGGAAGGTTACAGAAACATTTCTGCTGCTTTGAAGGTCCCAATGAGCACAGTGGCCTCCATCATCCGTAAGTGGAAGAAGTTTGAAACCACCAGGACTCTTCCTAGAGCTGGCCAGCCATCTAAACTGAGCGATCGGGGGAGAAGGGCCTTAGTCAGGGAGGTGACCAAGAACCCGATGGTCACTCTGTCAGAGCTCCAGATGTCCTCTGTGGAGAGAGGAGAACCTTCCAGAAGGACAACCATCTCTTCAGCAATCCACCAATCAGGCCTGTATGGTACAGTGACCAGACGGAAGCCACTCCTTAGTAAAAGGCACATGGCAGCCCGCCTGGAGTTTGCCAAAAAGCACCTGAAGGACTCTTAGACCATGAGAAAGAAAATTCTCTGGTCTGATGAGACAAAGATTGAACTCTTTGGTGTGAATGCCAGGCATCATGTTTGGAGGAAACCAGGCACCGCTCATCACCAGGCCAACACTATCCCTACAGTGAAGCATGGTGGTGGCAGCATCATGCTGTGGGGATGTTTTTCAGCGGCAGGGACTGGGAGACTAGTCAGGATAAAGGGGAAGATGACTGCAGCAATGTACAGAGACATCCTGGATGAAAACCTGCTCCAGAGCGCTCTTGACCTCAGACTGGGACAACGGTTCATCTTTCAGCAGGACAACGGCCTAAGCACACAGCCAAGATATCAAAGGAGTGGCTTCAGGACAACTCTGTGAATGCCCTTGAGTGGCCCAGCCAGAGCCCAGACTTGAATCCGATTGAACATCTCTGGAGAGATCTTAAAATGGCTGTGCACCGACGCTTCCCATCCAACCTGATGGAACTTGAGAGGTGCTACAAAGAGGAATGGGCGAAACTGGCCAAGGATAGGTGTGCCAAGCTTGTGGCATCATATTCAAAAAGACTTGAGGCTGTAATTGCTGCCAAAGGTGCATCGACAAAGTATTGAGCAAAGGCTGTGAATACTTATGTACATGTAATTTCTCCATTTTTTATTTTTAATAAATTTGCAAAAACCTCAAGTAAACTTTTTTCACGTTGTCATTATGGGGTGTTGTGTGCAGAATTCTGAGGAAAAAAATGAATTTAATCCATTTTGGAATAAGGCTGTAACATAACAAAAGGTGGAAAAAGTGATGCGCTGTGAATACTTTCCAGATGCACTGTATGTCCCAATGCAGAATGGTGCAAATAAAGATTGAACTTTTAAAAGCATCATAACATAAGATTACCGACTGCACAGCCCTGAGATGGCCGAAATATTTAAAGGAGCATCAAGATTGAGTGACACAGTGGGGAAAGGCATAGCTGCACATAAAATATAAAAAAAAACAGGTGACTACATACAGCTCATGCACAGGAAGGCCACTTTAAAATTCTAATCATTTGGAAAAGAGACTATTTAAAAAGTGTAATTGTTTCTTTAATTTAATCATTAATTATATGTTTGTGACTTTCATTGTATTTCTCTCAGTCATTCCATTTTAATGTTAACATTATTCAAAGTTATTGTCTGTTTTTACCTACATTTTTATTACTCTTTAATTTAATATTGTTTTTTTTGTATCAGTATGCTGCTGCTGGAGTATGTGAATTTCCCCTTGGGATTAATGAAGTATCTATCTATCTATCTATCTATCTATCTATCTATCTATCTATCTATCTATCTATCTATCTATCTATCTATCTATCTATCTATCTATCTATCTATCTATCTATCTATCTATCTATCTATCTATCTATCTATCTATCTATCTATCTATGTAGCCACTTTTCCACAATAAATGCAACATAAACTGATATATACAAGTTAGTGTGAGTCAAGGCCGTTGGATAACCCTAATGTAATTATTTTTAGAGTCACTCAGTGGGTCAGAGGCAGAGGCCACAAGATCACGCTACCTGTGAAAAATGTAACAGAAAAAAAAATGAGGTGCATATTTATCATTTGAGCTTACGTTCACGAAGACTGCATTAATATATCCAGGCGAGCCATCCTTATTTGTGACTGACATTAGAGGTGTTAAGACTTCATCCCCTGCTGAGAGAGACACTTATGAAGATCTCAAGCGTTTTGTGTTTAAATGCTTCTTATTGAAGACTCAGCCGCCTACTGTACCTGGCAGGATGTCAGTATTTCTGTTTTTGTGTCTGTTGGAGTCTTTCTGGGCATTTCTGCAGGGCTGCAATCTGTACAGATCTGAAATCCTATCAAGAACCTAAAGACATCATTATTAGACAAGTAGTTTACATTTCATATGAAATCATTTCTGATTTTGTTCTAATTTATTAAAACTTTAATAGGTCTACATACATAGGATGGTCTACCTAAATGTAATTCTTATAATTTAAAAATAAGTAATTAAATAGACCATATTCTGGTCACATTTAGGTTTGGTAGAGGTGCAAGGATTTAAATGCTTTTGTAAGTTAATTCATATTATACAAAATAAACTTAAAAAGTGAAAAGGGCGATTTGTTCATCTAGAACAGGGGTGGGCAATGTCGGTCGTGGAGAGCCGAAGTGGCTACAGGTTTTCATTCAAACCCAGTTGCTTACTTAGAAACCAATCCTTGTCAATCCCAGACCTTATTTAATTTTATGGCTTGTTGCTCTTCAATGTAAGGTCTTATATCGTAGGATATCATCCAAATGATTTGAAGCCCAAAAAGGATAATTTTCAGTCTGTCACATTTTTCTATTAAGTGTTTTATTACATCAAACAGTGTATGATGAACAGAAACAGATGTAAATGGAAACAAGCTAGATGGAGAACTGCTGGCTGCTTTGTCATTTACATCTTATTGTTAATAAGGAGCCATTAAAACAGTGAATTCAGCTGTTTAAGATTGAAATAAGCAATTAAGGGTGGGGAACCTTAACAAGCGAGACCACTAAAATGAAGCATCAAAACGTCACCTGAGCAATAAGTGCTTCTTCACCAGCAATTATTGACTTTTCATTAAGAAATTGGTTTGGAACAAAAACCTGCAGCCATTGTGGCTCTCCAGGACCGATATTGCCCACCCATGATATAGAAGATATTACAGAGTCTGTTAAAGTGAACTGACCAGAACAGAAAAAATGAAGAATCCACAATTAAATTAATTGAAAATTAATTTGAGGTTAAATAAAATATTAAGACAGATACTTTTGAGTCAAGCTGATGAAATAAAAGTAGATCACTCTTGTGATAGTGGTAGAGAGTGGCAACATCTTTTTTTTTTTGTTCTTTTATTTCGCCTTATACAATTTCTTGTATTAGGAATTTGTTAGTTTTCACATACCCCTTGGGGTCAGAGTGCAGGGTCAGCCATTGTACAGCGCCCCTGGAGCAATTACAGGTTAAGGGCCTTGCTCAAGGGCTCAGCAGAGTAGGATCTCTTTTGGCAGTGACAGGGATTCGAACCGGCAACCTTCGGGGTACCAGCACAGATCCTTAGCCTCAGAGCCATCATTCCTCCCTGAACATCTTGTATGTCGATTGAAAATGCCAGTATGACGACACGTACAATCTAATTTAATCTAATCTGAAAATGCATGCCTCCCAGTAAGTAGACCTGGGTTCGCTTCCTGGACCCTCCCTGCGTGGAGTCTGCATGTTCTCCCCGTGTCTGCGTGGGTTTCCTCCGGGTGCTCCAGTTTCCTCCCACAGTCGAAAACATGCAGGTTAGGTACATTGGCGATCCTAAATTGTCCCTAGTGTGTGCTTGGTGTGTGGGGGTGTGTGTGAGTGTGCCCTGCAGTGGGCTGGCACCCTGCCCGAGGATTTATTCCTGCCTTGCACCCTGTGTTGGCTGGGATTGGCTCCATCAGACCCCCATGACCCTGTGTTGGATAATGACTGACTGACTGACTGAAAATGCATATGACAAAACTATTATTACTCCTCTGTTTACTTTTACAACTTATATTATTAAATTCTTTCAGCTGAATGCTGCAATACAGGAGAATAATCTGTTTACTATTATATAATAAACGTAAAAGAAATAACTGGAAAACAAAGTTAGTATCTACAATCCCAGTTCCATACCATATATATGAAATACAAAGAGCATAGCATAACATTTTCAAACCTGCCTAAGAATGCTATTTTATGTAAATCGAGCAACAGAGTGCAAAAGATCATTTTTCTATTCACCTTAAATTCCTGTTGGAATCCATTTTTTCTTGTTTGTTGGTGACATTTCTCCAAACACTTCACCTTGTTATGGACATCCTGAATTTTAATATTTGTGTCTCCACATTCCAGAAATTCAATCAGTGAGTCGTAGATGAACATGTACTGATCCTGAACCAAATGAAAATGAAAATATCCTTTTCTTTAATCATAAAACAAGATGATTACCTAAATAATGCTTGTTTAGTTTCTTGCAAGAGCTAAGAAATTTAGAGAGGCCCAAACACGATAAGTGCATGGAGTGCTAGAGATGGATTTGCAGAAATGTGTCTGTGTGAATAAAAGGAAAAAGCGATTGGCTGACCAGATCAGATTGCATCTATTATTATTGTATTTTATACACCATTAAATATAAATATTTATTTAAATAAATAACTTATACTTATTGCCCTTTAGATCTGCTACTCCATGAATGGCAAACTTTTGGCCTATAATCAGTTGGGATTCAGAATGTGGTGTGCTAATGGGCTCAGAATTTATTTAAAAGCAAAGGTGCCAGGATCTTTATTTTTAATTAGGAATTGCGGTCCCACAGAGATCGGTGTTGGGGCAATTGACCTTTTTAATTTATAGTCATCTGTTCATTATTGAATCAGCCTAGCCCATTTCAGGGTCACAGGATTTAGAGATTAACCAGGGAATATTGGGGTACAACACAGACTGTGGGTCTTATGAACACACTGACCACATTCTTATATGTGGCCAGTATAGAGACACCAATTAAAAAGATTTGGGATTTAAAATTACAGTACTGATTTAGATCAAACTATAACTAATGTCATTTAAATTTACAGATGAAACTAAATAGATTAGACAGCAAAATACAGTATATATTGTCAGAGTGGGTTTAAATTTGAGTAGATAAGTAGATACATTGCAGATGAAGTTTAATGTAAATAAAGTTTTCCGTTAAGAGAGAACAAATTTCAGTATTAATTGCACAATGAGGTTCCGCAACTAGAAAAATCAGCCTGTGATAAGAGGTCTGTGGCACATTGCAGGTTTTTAAATAAATAATTATGTCCTAAGAGCATGCAGGCTCAAAACGGGTGCAGATGTGTGCATGACGGCGCTGCTCCAGGGTTCATTGTGGTGCTGGGCTGATCGCACACTCACGTGCAAATGTGAACAGATCAGCCAGGTGCTTCAGTCACACCTCGGAGTAGGCGGAGGGTCACATCAGCACCCGATCAGGCCATATAAAGGAGCCTGCATGGCAGAGAGGGAAGGGAACGAGAAAAGAGACAAGAACAGAAAGAATGTAAAAGAGAGAACAGAGGTTAAAGTGAAAGAAAGAAAGAGAGAGTGAGAGGCAGGAATGGGAGAGCCAATGCTATGAGGAATGGAGGCCGGTGGTTGGGAGCGAACTTCAGGGAGAGGAGCCTGGGGCTGAAGAAGGGGCACTCCTATTCAGTGATGCTGGGGGAGTGAGTGGCTTGGCATGGTGCCTCATGGATGCCAAAGGACTGGCACAGGGGACCAGAGCCAGGTATTTATGGTTGACTGTAACCTGTCGGCAGGTGGCACCTCTGGCTGTAAGGTCCAGATAGGGTAAGCAGAGGTGATGCCAGGTTTTAGAAGGAAGCATTGGGGCTCATAATTTTTAGAGTTGTCTCCGGATTTTAACTTCATTTAAATGGATTTATTTAGTGACTTTTTAACCTCCACATATTTATCACTGGTTTTATGGATTTTTTATTTATTTAAAGAGTAATTTGATGCACTGCACTTTTGAACACTGTTTTAGATTAATTTAAATAAAAACACTGTCCTTTTTTGCAGCATCCCCTTGCTGAATGTGTGTTTCCTCATTTGCTTGGCTCATCTTGGTTTATGGCTGTTGATGGTTCCGTGATGAAGAGGCTCCCAGACGCGATAAGGGAGAATGGAGCTAACCTGGATCTTCAACACAGTCCCATGAAAAAGACTTACAAGACCAGTAGACTAGACAGTACAAAGAAGCAATTAAAGATATATATATATATATATATATATATATATATATATATATATATATATATATATATATATTTTTTTTTACAGGTGCTGGTCAGGCAAAATGACACCTTTTATTGGCTAACTAGAAAGATTACAATATGTGCTCGGGGGTCGCGTAACTATAATGGCTAACACGGTACAACACCCTAGTACTACAGGTGCTGGTCATAAAATTAGAATATCATGACAAAGTTGACTTATTTCAGTAAATTATTTCAGTAAATAAATGGAATGGAATTACTGAAATAAATCAACTTTGTCATGATATTCTAATTTTATGACCAGCACCTGTATATACTAGAGGGCTTCGCCCCCTGCTCGCTTCGTTCGCCAACCCCCATGTTTGTTTTTCCGGATACACACTTTTATGATTTTTTTTTTTTGAATTGTTGCTATTTCATTAGTTTCACTTTTATTTCAGAACTTCTGTAAAAACAATATTTGTAATCTTGCGAGTCCCAAAATGCTGAATCTTTTTAATGAGGTCAGGACAGGTTTCTCTGTTTGAAATTTCAGCACAGACAAAACGATCTATATCATCAGCAGTTAATAATTTATTTTTACAAAGTAAAAAAGTAAGTAGAGTTCTGCATTGGACTCCTGTCTGTAAAGTCGTGCTATTTTCCTCTCACAGTTCCAAAAGTACATGGGGTTACCAAGGTGATACCCCAGCTTTTGTCTAGGTTTTTGTACAAGGGCTAGACAGAACGTTTTTGACTCCTCGGGTAAATTTAGCTTTTTAAATAAGCAGATAGATAAATATATATACATGAACGAAGTAACCAATAAATGCGTGTGTGGTAAACTCCGTTTTTGAAATTCTCAAGATTCTTTATTTGTCACATGCATAGTTATACAGGACAACACGCAGTGAAATGCATCCTGATCCGCTTACCAAAAACTGTGCAAAGTTAGAAGAAAATCAGTTAGATTAACAAAAAGTCATATATTGAAAGATAACAGTATAGTAGAACATAATAAATAAGTAAAATTATGTGAATAAAGTAGAATTAAGTGTTAAGGTGCAATAGTGTAGTAATTATTGTGCAAAACCAAAGTTAGACTGGTGAATAGTTAAATAAGGCAGTTTGTTTGTTTGCGCTACTGCGATCTTTACTTTCTTTTTTTATATTTTCTAATTTTCCTACTTTCATATCCTTTAATTTTCTCCACATGTGTATAGCGCCGTTTTTTTTTTTTTGAGCCTTTCTAATTTCACTGGTTTCATAGTCTCTAACCTGCTCTGCATGTGTTTAGCGCCAACGATTGTAAACGCCTTTATGAAGTTCTACATTGTCTTTTACTCTTTGTCTTTTAATTCTGAGCCGGATTGGACGTGCTTTTTTTTCAATTCCACTTGTTCCAGGCTGATAATTACTTTCCTTATTTTCTGAATTTGCACCTCGATTATTCTTTTTTGCTCTTTTTTCACTCCAACACATTTGAGTCTCTTTTCTCCGCGCTGCTTTCTTCTTCACTTAGATGTCAACATTTCATTTATAATGTACTGTCCTTATACGCTTTATATGCGCTGAGAGCCCTGGATCTGTGTATGCTCAAATCCTATTGTCCTATTTGATAGATTGTAAGTAGGGTGTGTCTTTGGTCTCGCGGGTCTTTAAAATGTCTTACGAGAAGATCACGTATCGTAGCCTTTATATATATATACTAGGGGGCTGTGCCCCCTACTCGCTTCGCTCATCCACCCCACAACCCCCACCCCTGGGGGCACACTTCACGCTCACCACTTTGCATCTCTGCCGCTTACGTTGTGAAGGGGGGGGGGCTGAATGTACGGTAAGGAAATGTGGACGAATCAGCTGCTGGCTGTCTGGTAGCTGCTACTGAGCTGCGTGATCTGCATGTCGCGCTGTGCATCGATCATTTAAAAGCCTGTACAGCAGCTGTCCTTTTCTCTCACTTCCTTGTCTCGTGGGATGTTAAAGTGTCTCCGAGAAATTGTTTGTAAGTAGGGTGTGATGTGTAAGAAGTCTCGCGGGACTTCAAAGTGTCTCTCCGAGATGATCATGTCTCGACCCAAGATTTCTTTATATATATATATATATATATATATATATATATATATATATATATATATATATATATATATATATATATATATATATATTGGCCCGTTTTACAAATTTATTCGGTTTTGAGATCAAACTTTAACCTGTTATCAATGATTGTCCCAAGATATTTGTAGTGCTTACTGTTGATACAATAGTAGGAGGGGAGCACCTAAAATTGACAGCCATATTCTTGATTGTAAAGACATTTAGCTGTAAAAAGGAATAAACAGACCATTGCAAAAACTCATCAACAACTGGTCCATGGCTGTCCTCCAGATCTTGCTAAAGACACACGATGACAGAGTCATCTACACATTTCAAGATATATCTGTCCTTATATGAACTCCTGCTGTCATTTGTGTATAAAAGAAACAGATGAGGAGACAGACAGCCGCCTTGGGGTGATCCAGTGAATGAGTAAAGACTGGCATAATAACATGTAGGGTGAGAAGTTAAAAAGTGTTGCAAAATAGCAGACCGATTAAGAAAGCTGCAGCCACAGGGGTTCACTATGACTGAACTTGAAAAATCCTTGAACTTGAAAACTTTAGGGTACAGATTAGGCTGTTCAATAAAAGGCAGCAAGAAGATGACACGTTTGCATTAAAAATGAATTTATAAAACTAGTCTGGTATATAGCATCATCTATATTTATTATAATTCTGGTCAACATGCCATAAAAATGAATATACAGACAGAAATATAGCAGGTGCAACCCAGAATTCAAAAGGCATTACCAACAAAAAGCTGACATTACTCCATGTTTTAATCCTAAGAAAAATAAAAAAAACAAAAGCCTTACCAGTGTTTGCACCATGTTCATGCGTTGCTCTCTCATTTTGGATACACATTGGACAACATCCACCCTTTTCTCATCTTTTGCCATCATTAAAAGATAGTCCAGGGCAATTAAAGTGCCAGTGCGGCCAATTCCTGCACTAAACATAATAAAATAAGAGATATCAGACCATTTGCCATTCAGCTTTTATTATTCAAAACCAAAGTTCATTTCACTAAACACTGAATGCCTAAAATAATCACATAAAATAATTCTTGTTGCTTTAAAGTAGTAATAGGAACTTCTTAAAGTTTTTAAAAATGAGTAATTAGTGGCTTTATTGACTGTTGCAACCTCAGTGAAGAAACACTTTTTCAATATGAAAGAAAGCAAACATATAATACATGTTCTCTGTTCCATGTTATACATGGACAACTTTGTCATTGGAGCTTGTTGAAGACAACTAATTTTTATAATGAAGATCATTACATACTTCACAAGGAAAAAGGAAAAATGATGTAGTGTTTATGTTAGCTACGAGTGCTCTTCAACTGGTAACAGAAGAACAAGAAAAACTCTGTAGCAGTCAGTGGTCAGTCCTCCTCTCTAACCAACAACTACAGACACTGGCAACATGATATGTGATCCATTCAGATGTTTCCATTGAGTCCTGGGAATCCAATGAAAAAATCAGTCTTCATTGATTTCACACCAATGTGTGTTTGTGTGTGTGTCTCTCTCTTTCCCCAAGTCTCCCAAGTGAGCCCTATATACTGTAGTATATGTATCTGTTCACATTCAAAGCCAGGTTGGGTAAAGTGTGGAGACTCCCAGTTAAATCAAAATGCATGGAAGCTAGCTTTCTTCACAACCATAAGCAAGACAAGGCTAAGGGATCACAGCCATTCCTTCAGAGGCTACACTTGAACACACACATTTCTTTCTGTGATAACTTCAACTCCCGTGAGACGAGACGTTTGGTAGGAGATTTTTACAAGTCCCGCACTCCTCTCAACCATATTCAACCATGCACACGATCCAATCACCTCTCATTCGAGGGAGTGCTTTTGTCAAACACACTTCCTGCACTCTCAGCTCTTATAAATTTTATGTTTTCCTCATTTGAAGTCATTTATGAAAAGTCCTCCGTTTCATCCTTTAAAGGATCTTTTCTGGACAGTATTATTATACATACAATCTATTCTTTTCATTTGTAATAGTCCATTTCTGGACAATAATTCTATATGTTCTAGATGACACATCAACGAGTAAGCGAAGAAGAAAAGGCAGCGTGTCGAAAAGAGGCCCAAAAGCGTTGGAGAGAAAAGAATTAAAAAAAGAACAATAATAATCTAAGTGCAAATTCAGAAAATAAGGAAAGTAATAATCAGCCCGGACCAAGTGGAATTGAAAACCTAGCAGGTCCAAGCGGGGAGGGAAATAAAAGACAAAGAGTAGAAGACAAAGTAGGACATCGTAAAGAGTTTCAAAAACATTGGTGTGATACACATGCAGAGCAGGTTAAAGATTATGAAAGTAGTAAAATTCGAAAGGAATGAAAAACTGATAGTAAAGATCGCATTAGCGCTAACAAACAGAAATTATTACTTGGTGAAATAACAGAACAATGAAAAGAGATCGAATATATAGACATAGGTGATATGACAGAAGTATATAGATATTGTTCGGCTTTAAAGTTTAAGTAGGAAACTTGTAGATTGTCTAATTCGTGTTGCCATCAGGGAAAAGTAGTGTTTCTTACCAATGAAGAAGCATATCTGCGAGAATTAAAAGATTTGTTGTTTGGCAGATGTTTTTACTGAAGTGTTATAGTAAAAGTGTAAGTTTAAAAAGTACTTGCGTGTTAATTTCAAAGCCAAACAGAACGAAAACGTATAACTCAATGAATACCTCTGACGCAACATGAAACATAATTTTCTTTCAATTTATTACGTTTTACTATTTTTTACTAAAAAGTAGGCTTATTTACTAGAGAGAAAGAAACTATATTCACTCATGGGCAGTTATACGTTGCATTGTCACGATGTAAATCCAAACACAGAACCAAAATTCAATGCGATATTGACAACAGTTAATTCCAAATATTGTTTTTACTGAAATATTACAGTAAAAGTGTAAGTTTAAAAAGTATTTGCGTGTTAATTTCAAAGCCAAACAGAACGAAAATGTTTAACTCAACAAATACCGTTAACGCAACATGAAACATAAATTAAGCAATTAATTACGTTTTATTATTTTTAACTATGGTTAATTACTCGCTGTAATATAAAATAGTTCTATTATGCATATGTAACAGTTCCTATGAAAAAATACAATTGCTTTAAATTGTACATCCGGTTACCCATACCCGGGGTCTGCGAGTGAAGCGAGCAGGGAGCAGAGCCCCCTAGTAAGTTAAATAAAAACAGATATAACATACAAAGCAAAGCAAAAATGCTGCACTGCTGCAGACTCAAGACTCAAGATGTCACCATCGTAAACCACCCCATTTTTCTGCATTTTTGAATTTTTTCAGTTTTCCCTACAGTACAGAAAATATTTATTTGCAAAAAGTATTTCCCTATAATTTTAAATCCTGCAGAAGAAACGACAGCAGTCACTTTTGATAGCTGACACTACAGGTATATGATTTCAATGCTTATTACATCATTACATATTAATTACAAATAGGGAAAATTATTTATTTAATAATGACTCAGTGGGCGTTTTTTATACACAACTGAAAATTAGCCTCTGAAAGGTTCAAATATAAATCTATATTATCCACCAGAAATAAATTTGTTATAATTGAAACAGAATTTAGGATTAAAGTTAGGGAAATGATCACACTAATAATCAGTAATCACTTTTGTGAGTACCGTATGGTCAACTGTTCCTTTCTCTGTAAGTTACACCATTTCCCTCTGAAAAACCTGACTTGGTTCCTGATTTTCACAACTCGCTCCAAAATAGCCAAATTCAAAAGAGGTTTGGTTGCATTAAACAGTAAAATAATGAGCTTTTTGCAATGTTTAGAAACAGTTTAGAATCTTTGGGGAACCAGGGGTGGACAAGACTCATCTCGTTTTTCTCACTTTTCTTCTGTTCTAGGAATGGAGTATGGAGATCACCATCTGGGGAGTTTCTGCCATTATCTGTCGTTTTAACCCTTAATCAAACAAATGTCACCAGAACCTCACGTGACCTTACTGCTATGCTGCATGGGGGTCTGGTTTGCTTGGCTGAGTCCATACCTGCAATGAACGATGACAGGACCACTGTTGGGATTTACAATAGTATGAATTTTATGCACTATTTGTCTCAGTCCACTGGCTGTTTTAGGTACCCCATGGTCAGGCCAAGCAGTATAGAGGCTGTGGGTTATCGTCCTTCGCAAACAAGAACCTTCCTGTGAGGGACATAAAATAGAAACAGCTATGATCCTCAAGTTGGATAGAATTATAGATGAAAGAACAGAAGAAGGAAAGCAATAATGAAATGTTAAATTTTGTATGAAAGATGTGTTGGCTGGGATTGGCTCCAGCAGACCCCCGTGATCCTGTGTTCGGAATCAGCGGGTTGGGAAAATGGTATGGTATGGTATGATCTGGAAAAAAATCAATATTAAAATAGCAAAGAACTATCGAGAGAAAATACAATGACTCTTTTAACAATGATCCTATTTAAGTAATTACACTTCTGATTTGACAGATGACAAATAATAAACAGATCCTGTTAGAAAGAAAAAGTCTAAAGGTACATCTTAACTCCAAAAGTATAATAAAAGTTGAAAGTGCTGAATTCACCCTTAAAGCTAACACTGGTTTACTCTTCTTTTGGTTTTCTGGCACAAACAGAAACTTTATTTTACCCTAAAGGTATAATCATACTGTATATCCAGATGAATAAAAACCACAAATGGAATAAATAATGTGTTAATTATATGGAATATTACCTTTGTCATTTCAAATATTCGAGTAATAACCTCCAAGGTTTTCTCTGTTTTTAATAATGTGATTGCAAAATCTCCATAGTTGTCAGATGTGTCAGGCCAGTACTTGGCACATTTAATCTGTAAGATATCACATTAAAGAGTAAAATTAAAATGACATATGATTGCAAAATAACACATAATTTTTTCAGACTCAATTATTACTCCCTTAACTGTCTGTCATTAAAATGAATAAATGCAGTACAATATCTGATATTTTATATCTAACAATATAGCATATTTAATATGAAATAATTTGGATATTAATATTCATTTATAATATTATTTTGCTTTTAAAATTGGCTTAATTTTTAAAAATAATACTTTTATTACTACATTGTAAATCATGAACAGCTACAATGGATAATCTGGTTATAATGTAACATTTTTAAGCCCATTTAATCTAATGCCAAGATCTGGAATCTTAATGGTTAATGTTAAATTCTCGTTCTTTTGGTTTCAAGTCCTTCTTGTCATTGGCTTATTTCTGGGATATTGTTATTCAAGTGTTTTTCTATCAGTTATTGTTTGGAAGGTGAAAAATAGGGGGCCCTATGGATCTGGGATCCCCAATTAAACCCTTTTACCACCTTAAACCGTGAAAATAAATATTGACTGTGGTCCTTCCATAGTAGCACAGAGCTGTCATTCCTGTCTCACAGCACCAGGATTTGCATGGGGCTTGCATGTTCGCCCTGTTCATTTATGGATGGATTGATATCAGTGAGTATGCTTAACTGATTACCTGTTTTTAATCTAAATATTGGAAATGTGTCAGTAATACTATTTAAAATAAATTTAGTATTGTGCTGTGAAGTAAATAACACCCACCCTTTTTTTTATATCCCCAGCCCCAGCTCCCAAAGATTATAGGTGACACATCACACCAGTTCACATTGTTTCAAAATATCTATAACAAATAGCTGGATTAAAGCTAAACAGATTTTTTTATAGTAAACTGGATTGGATGCAGCATACTCATTTCTGTTTGACTGTGTGATTGAACAATACAAAGAACCAGCATACTGTCCAGCATGTTTGCTTCTTTCCTTAAACCAGTGCTTCTGCGATAATCACTGGCTCCCTGTGACCCTAAACTGGACAGATTAAATTTACTGCTCAGCACATGTACGATTAAATGCACAGTATATGCCTATAATGTCTGTTCACTTGATTGCAGGCTATGCTTGTATTTAACCTCCTCCTCACCAGCTATCACTAGACGGCCAGAGCACATGTGTGCCTGATGTTGCCCATGGCAGCAGGCAATGTCTTTTCTTTTTTAAGTGCTAGGAATGAGCTTCTTTGGTAATTCCTTTATTGTACGAAAAGAAAAAAGCTCATATTGAAAATGAATGATCAAAACCACACACTGTCACTCAGACTACAGACTGTTTGACATCCATGGCTGCAGAGTACTACCTGATTATAATGGCATACTAAAAATGCCTTTTTATTCATACCAGAGAAACAAAAGCAGTAACAGCTTGGAGACAAGAGAGAGCAATTTTGACTATTCTGTGACCCCTGAAAAGGCCAAAAGTGCTGTAGATAATAATAACGAATTCTGGTCTGGAGCTACAGATAAGATGTTATGAACATTTTTTTTAATCTAATATCACAGAAAGCAATGCAAGTTAGCCAGATCTCTTACAACCTTGTAATTGTCAAAATATGATATGATGACCAGAGCAAGAGGTTCTATGTCAATTGAATATTTTTTTATTTACATGTCATTTTATTATTGATATGATTACTTGCACTGATCAGTTTTCAAATTGTTTTTCATAATTATACAAATTGTGCATATTTTAATATTTTAGTTATTTATTGGCTGTGGTACCCATCAAAGGCAAGTTGATATCTAAGTAATCAAAATAGACTTTGGTGTTAATGCTTGCTATGCACCATTTGTAATGAATAAAGTATTAAAATGCATTGCATTTGTCAATCCACCAGATTGCACATCACAAACATTTCTAGTAATAGAATGCAGCACTACAAATATTTGTAATGTGCAATCTGTTGGATTGACAAATGTAGGGCATATGCCTCTGCTATATGCCATTTGGTATGAGATTCATAAAAGCAATGTTAAATTTTGTGATATGCCAGCTGTAGGAATGAAAGAGACATAGAAACCAAACAGACACACAGACACTTGTTATTTTATTACGGTGGATATTTATGCAGAGTCATAACAAAAACAAAGGCTTGACACCTCATCAGAAGCACAGGCAGCACAGCCTTTAGAATCATAAGCTCAAGAGAAGAAATCTTCCATGCCTGAACTGTTTTAGGATTTGTCCACAACCTAACAGAGAGGCAAAACAACCAGAGTTTCTATGGATGAAACAGTGTCATACAGGACAGTGGACTGCATTCCCTGGAATGCCTGTTCACCTAAATGGAGATAAAACATATCACAAACACATACCTTCACATTAGCAAGTTAGCATACTGTTACGACATAGAATTGCACTGTATCAAATTGTGACTGCATTGCATGTATCAAATCATAATGTGAATTTTGTGAATCATTGCACCCCTACAATTTAACTAGCAACTTGGATGTTTTACAGTATTTGAACCCTATAATAAGACACGTTTGTCAGAGAGAAAATGCATAGAGATATTATTCATCCATCTATCCATCTTCCAAACCTGCTATATCCTGAGCAGGGTTGCAGGGATGCTGCAGGCTTTCCCAGCAAGCAAAGGCACAAGGCAGGAATCCCTGGACAGGGTGACAGTCCAATTGGAAGGCAAACACACAACCACACACACTAGGACCAGTTTAGCATCACCAGTTCACCTAACTTGCATGACTTTGGACTGAGGGCGGAAACCAAAGAACCCAAAGGAAATCCATAAAGATACGGGGAGAACATGCAAACTCCACCAAGGGGGAACAGGGGACGTGAACCCCGGCTTTCTTATTGCGAGGCAGCAGCACTACCATTACACCAATGTGCCACCCTTGGTATTATTCAGTAAATTGTTATCCACTGATTACTTTTGATGAGCCTGACTTTACTGTGTTTCCACTTTAAACATAAACACAAAACAGTACCGTTTGATTTTCTGTGAGATTTGTAAGCATGATGATCATTTCAGAATTCTCCTGCCAAACCATACTCCAGAAGTCCTCAATGGTTGATTCAAGTGGCCCTGAAAAAAAGAAAGAGATTGGAGTGATGAAAGAGAAATGTAAAATGTACTGAATAATCTGAGAGGATCAGCTCCAACTCTATAAATTAGTCAAGTGATACTCGGTTCATTATCATTATTAAAACTGTAGGACTAAGAGGGCAATCAGTCTTTATTTTATTTAGCACCTTTTACTCAAACCTACCATATGCTGACAGTAAAACTCAAATCAAATAAATATATGTGGATTTGATTGTGAAAATATTTGCACGTCAAAAAACAGGAAATGCAATATGAGTGTAGTAAAGTAATTTGATTATATTATTTAGGAACCAGACATTGCTGCAAATTTCCTCTTTACGTTGGCAAAAGTATGTTTTATGTACTGTATGTGTACCCACACCATGCGAAAACTGGATGTAGTGCTCTGCCGGTCAGTTAATGGCTTCCAGCACAGTGGGCACAATGGAGTGAGGCTGGGCTGAGATATTCCAGACGTGTCGGACAATTCACTGAAAAGTGACAACAGGTAGGCTGCATAAACTGGCGAAAAACAAAAAAGTTCTTCATTGCAAAAGTTCTATGCATCATTGGCCCTCTAAAAATTGAACTAAAATAGTCTGTACATCATATTCATCACTTTTAAGGTTTAATATATTTGTCATTTCAATGCACATTATAATAACGACCCAATGATGTCAATTATTACATATGTGAGTCATCATTTCCCAGTTTATCTGAAATGTTGCATACACAGCGCATACAATTGCAGTAAAATTACACAAGATTTGCATGAAGTTTCCTTTTATAAATCTCGAGGTTTGGGTGTAAAGTTCCATATGCACATTATAACACAAATGTCAACAGTTTGTATATATTCCAGTATGGAAAATAACTGTTTCATTCTGTTTTAAATAATAAGACATTATTTACAATAGTTCATTAACTATATTATAAAATGCTACTCTGTGTGTGTGTGTCCAGATCCTCCAAGCAATATGATTGGTTAGTTTTGTTTTGGTGACTCAGTCAGACGCAATTGAGAGATGAAGTGCCTGGCAAGTGAGGTTAAGAGACATAAAGATTTCAAAGAAAAGCATAGGAAGAATATTGAGGGGGGCGGTGCGGTGGTGCAGTGGTAGCGCTGCTGTCTCGCAGTTAGGAGACCCAGGTTTGCTTCCCGGGTCCTCCCTGCGTGGAGTTTGCATGTTTTCCCCGTGTCTGCGTGGGTTTCCTCCGGGTGCTCCAGTTTCCTCCCACAGTCCAAAGACATGCAGGTTAAGTGCATTGGCGATCCTAAAGTGTGCTTGGTGTGTGGGTGTGTGTGTGTGTGTGCCCTGCGGTGGGCTGGTGCCCTGCCCAGGGTTTGTTTCCTGCCTTGCACCCTGTGTTGGCTGGGATTGGCTCCAGCAGACCCCCATGACCCTGTAGTTAGGAAATAGTGGTTTGGATAATAGTTGGATGGATATTTATCACTGGTTTTATGGATTGTTTATTTATTTAAAGAGTAATTTGATGCACTGCACTTTTGAACACTGTTTGGGATTGATTTAAATAAAAACACAGTCCTTTTTTGCAGCAACCCCTTGCTGAATGTGTGTTTCCTCATTTGCTCGGCTCATCTTGGTTCATGACTATAGATGGTTCAGTGATGAATATATATATGTATATTATAATAATATAATTATTCATTCATTCATTTATTCACACAGAATTGCCAGCCACACTCACATACAATTCTTTATACTTTATCAAGTTAGAATCACCAGCCAGCACATTTAGAGGATCTGAGAGAAGCCGGTACACTCTGGGAAAGGATCCACATAGATACGGGCAGAACATACAAACTGAACACAGTGATGAGGCAGGAATTTCAGCCTGAGACAATTTTGAACTCTTACAGTCAAAATGATTTTTCTCAAAATGTATAATATAATACACCTTTTTGAATTTATTTGCAGAAAAGAGGAGTATTTTATGAAACTTCTTAATGATGGCAACATACCTTGTGTAGCAATGTAGCATCTTGATTTATTGAATCCCTGAGAGATTTCAAAAAGACAGAAAAAGAAAAACATCACATTCTTTTAAACCACCTAATAAGTGCACTCCTTGATATTTTAATCAAAGGATTTGTATTTCCAAAGGAAATTAAACTATTAGATTTTTCTGAAGAAGATAAGAACATCTGGCACATAATGTATCTTGAAAGGTCAATCTGCATATTGCATTTTTACTTATTCTGCCAGCAGATCTACAAACAACAATTCAATTCAAGTTAGTTTTGCCTCTAATGCAGGTGTAGAGTGCTGTTACAAGTTCTCAGGTAAAATGCAAGTATATATTTTACAAATGACTAAATTCAGAATTAGAACACACAAAGACACAGATGGGTGGCGCAGTGGTAGCGCTGCTGCCTCATAGTAAGGAGATCGGGGTCCACGTCTTGGGACCTCCATGTGTGGAGTCTGCATGTTTTCCCTGCCTCTATGTGGGTTTCCTCCCATATTCCAAAGACATATAAGTTGGGTGGATTGCACCACTAAATTGACCCTAGTGTGTGTATGTGTGTGTGTGTATTCACCCTGTGATTGACTGGCATCCTATCCAGGGGTTGATCTTGCCTTTTACCCTGTACTTTCTGGGATAGGCTCCAGCTTCCCAGCAACCCTGTTCAGAATTAAGCAGGCTTAGAAAGCAGTATGGTATAGAAATGGAAAGACACAGATTTATTAAAGAACACAGAAAGCAAAGCAAAAACCGATTAATATAAATGGAAATCAACAATATGTATCCATCAGCACCAGCAAAGCTGCTCCGTTTTGTTAGTATTAACTGGGAAGTAGCCTGATTGGTGGAAATCATTATCCAAAATTGACTTCCAGGCATTATCAACACAAGGCTAGATCTGTAGATGAGCTTCTGTTTGTCTTCTGCAAATATTCATACTGTATGTTAAGTCACAGAAACTCCCCAGAATCTGTGTGGGTGAATGTACAGACTACAGAGGGGATAATCAGAAAAGGTCTAGTACGAGTGAGTGCATACGTGTGTAATATGAAGGTGTAACATCTCAGTAAGGGTGGGTTTAAGCCTTATGCCTAATGCATGTCTCTCTGTGATTTAATAATGAAAAAAGCAGGTCTAAAAAATAGATGAAAGGCTTGAAATTGTTGTAACGTAATATAGAATTCTCAAACCTGCTTAGTCCAATTTACTGTCAGGGGAAAGATAAAACCTAACACTTGGAACAAGGCATGGTAAAGTTCCAGACAGTGTTCTAGGACATCACAAAAGAACAAACATACATTTAATATCATGGTATACATTTAGAGCATACTGCACATGCACATTTCTCATTTTGGAAAATTTTCTTTCTACTCTGAGTAAAATATAAAAAAGCCATTAAAACACCAAATTTGAGCATTCGAGTGACAATCGTATAAATCAAGTGCATGCATTTCACCTTAACGATAATTGGTACTTACCTGAATGTAACTTGCATTGATGTAGTCATTCTCTTCTTTGCCAGGAGGCTGATGTAATATGACCCGAGAATAATCATCTGAAAATAAAGAATGGAACTTGATTACAGGGGTTCAGGAAATGGATGAATGGATATTACAAGGTAGACCCCTTTGGATGGAGTGGGTAACCGGAAACCTGAACAAAGATTAGAGGCCTCATTAAAACTGACAATAAGTACCTAAAGGTTACAGATGTTAGTGGGTTTAATAAAACTTGCACGGAGCCTCACACACTAACTCCTGAAGACACCATGCACGTTAGTTTCCCCATATTTATATCCCCATTGAGCACAATATGTATAGATGTAACAAAAACTGTTAAATACATACTCTTATAATGTATAGTTGTTCAAGGAAGTACTTGGGTCCACAGCTCTCTACCAGCTACTTACCCACCTTTCTGTTGGCATACTAAGGTCTGTAGTCATCTAATACATAATTACTTAGCCACATTATTCCTATAATAAGCTTCTCTAACATAATGGAGTCCATCCACATCCTACCCCTCTATTCCTGGCACCTCCTTGCCTGCCACACAGCCTATCTCAGTATATACTGTATACAGTATATAATTTTGCAATACTTTATGAGGTTTAGTCAAAATTAACAAGCCTGCAATTTATTTTTGTCTGATACAAGGAACAATCCACTTCCTAGAAACCGTGCAAAGATGCACAGTTTAAATAACGGGATGTCTAAGAATCTCTGGTGGCAGAGAAGGAGTTAGTAAAGAGGCAGTTAAAAAATAGATGGTTCATAATGAGGAAACTGAACTTTTCCATTTTGGCAAGCCAGCATGTTGCTTTCAGCATGAAAAAAAATACAGCTTAACGGTGATAGTGTTGGGGATGTAACTTTCCAAAATAGTGCTTGCTTCCATCACCTTCCATGATCCACCTAATGCTCAGTAGATGTTGCTGATATTCTTTTTCCTACATCCTATTATGGAGGTGGTCAATTATCAATAAAAAAATCCTTATACTGTACTTGATTATGTATTCAAAAGACATACTGTATGTAGCATGTCCTGGGTGATTATCCACAGATGGGCTTGTGAGGATTGAGTTTTTATTTTAAAAACGTTTTCTGCCTACCAGTCAGCCACTCAGCAGATGAGCCCCCTTTTCTTTCTACTATGTCACTTTGTCAATCACTTTGCTTTCCCGAGGTTGCCACAACTATTCTTATTCCTATCACATTTCTGCTCTTCTATTTCTTTCTGCCATGTCACCCTTTCAGTCAGTTTGTCTGTTACTTTGCTGTACGAAATCCACAAGTGTGGGTCATTTTCCTGAGTTTTCAGCCACCTCAAATTGTTTGTAATACCAGTACATATCAAGTCATAGACTTTCGATCAAGACCGAGATCAAGGATGTAGCCCTAGAAGTTTTCAAATAATTGTAAGACAGATGAATAAACCTTAGCATTAGATAGATAGATAGATAGATAGATAGATAGATAGATAGATAGATAGATAGATAGATAGATAGATAGATAGATAGATAGATAGATAGATAGATAGATAGATAGATAGATAGATAGATAGATAGATAGATAGATAGATAGATAGATAGATAGATAGATAGAATTCACGGGAAAAGGCTTGGCACTAATGACACACTATTAGGCAGTGAAGAAAATTCAGACTGGTATAAGATGGAAATACAAGGATGCATAAGATGAAGTTGATGGAAGCTGAAGTATAAAAAACTAAGAGTGTTGAGGTACAAAAATGAGGAGTGCAGCAAATACTTCCAGTTGTCTTGTAAGCATTCTTAAACAATTCCATAATACATTACAAGCAATAATAAAAAAATCAAGTTTTGAAAAACTTTCTAGCCAATTCTTAATTCTTCTTAGACTATATGTCAAATTGGCCATATGTCAGTCAAAAAGTGTACAAGCCATTGCAGTTGAGGCTTTGTGGGTCTGGTGTGGATCACTGATATGCATATTTCAACTTCTAGTATGGAGCAGCCCAAACTGATCTTTGAGTATCTGTGTCCATGTAAGGAAAGGCCTGAAAGCAATAAAATTAGCCATGTGAAGCAGTTCCAACCAAGACAAACCTTAAAGAGTCCCCCAAGAGTCAGAAAGCAAATGAGACCCAAGGATATCATAAAAATACCAATAATAATGAAAGACAATAACAAAGACACTAACATTAACATCTCTGAGGATCTCAATTGGACCTGCCATGTCACAGACCTGGTGAGGAAAGCCCAGCAGCGTTTGTATTTTATGAGAAGGCTGTGACTTGCAGAATAAAACTTTCATTGTACTGAGTACATATCACAATAAAGTTGAATTTGAAGTTGAAACTGCCACCTCTGCAGCTCCACCACTGCTTCTCCATCTACTAAGTCCCTTTGGCCTGAGCATGTGGTTGCCGGTAGAGCTCCCCTGACTCATGGAGCTGTGAAAAAGTGTGGCAGATCAAGTTGCCACTGATCCCAGGTAAGCAAAGTGAAGCAGGGCTGGTGGTAAGACTTGACAAGCAAAGGAAGAGGCAGAATGCAGAGATGTTACAGAGCAGCAGTGGAGAGAGAGAGAGTCTCAAAAACGAGATCCAGAAGTAGAACATCATTTGCATCATCAGCTCAGTGAAGGAAGACAGCTAAGAGACTACTGCAACTCCAAACTTGGAGATTCGCGTGCCCACACCTCATGGACAGATCACCACATGGATGAGCAGCGTTTAACATCCCCCCTCTATTGCATGCCAGTGCAGCACTTGACATTCCTGCTGTGTCATCTGATAGTGCAGCGTTTGGTTGATGTGGCCCTCAGCTGTGAGTAGATACACACACACACTCACGCACACACACGCACACACACACACACACACAATATATATAAATATTTATAACCACAAACATGCAGCTTCATGGGTACTGGGTTCAAATCCTAGCCTATATTGAGTTTGTGCGTTTTTTCCTCTTGAATTTGAGTTTAACAGTTTTGTTGCATTTACCGTGTAGAATAAAAAGATACCACTTATTTTTGAGAAGAGAATGAAGCATGTAGCAAAAGAAGCAGACTTACAAGGTACAATTTTGGCGTATCTGTTTTTTTTACTGTTGGCCTCTTTGACTGCCACACTGCAGGGAAAGGAGTATTTAATTGGAATCTCCTGAAAAAAATAAAGAAAACAAGCAAGGAATCATATACAGTAATTAAAAATAATCATTTATTGTTGTGGGTTACATTGGCACAGGTTAATCTCTCATAATGAAAAGTTTATTTACACCCCTAAAGGGATACAAAATTTCATTGGACTCTTTGCTTAGTGTGATTTTTGTTTTGAGGCCTTGCGGCTAATGAACTGGGTGGGAAATTGCTGGCTGCTGGTTCAATCTCCACCTCTGACTCATTCTGGGGTTTTAAATGAAACAGTTAACTTCTGGGCGGCACGGTGGCGCAGTGGGTTCGCTTCTCGGGTCTTCCCTGCATGGAGTTTCCATGTTCTCCCCGTGTCTGCATGGGTTTGTCTCCGGGTGCTCCGGTTTCCTCCCACAGTCCAAAGACATGCACGTTAGGTTCATTGGCGATCATAAATTGTCCCTAGTGTGTGTGTGCCCTGCGATGGGCTGGTGCCCTGCCCAGGGTTTGTTTCCTGCCTTGCCTTGCACTCTGTGTTGGTTGGGATTGGCTCAGTTAACTTCTTTGTGCTTCAGTTTCGAAAAATATGATATTTTAACCATGAACCTAGAAAGCATTTTAAGGAATTGTTCACTATAAAGTGAAAAGGTTGTTAGTTTATCTATGGGCTCCTTAAACTATGAGTGTAGATTTGCCAAGGGGGTGATGTGACTCTTCTATTTCACATAAACTGAACTGTCTGTCCTGCAGGAAAAAACTTTGTCCCCAGTAAACCAATTTTATTAGAATTTGGTAATCCTATTAGTCAAAAAAATTCTGAAATATCTTAAATATAGCAATCTGAAAAAAACTTCCAAAGTATTGGTGAACTTTTAAAACCATCTAGCATTAAACATAGAAACATTCTGTTTGGTTAATTTACTGTTTGAAATTGACCTTGAAGGAGGTTGTTTCAATCTGTACATCTTTCTCTTTTACTCATCTGATAGCCACTCCTGGTGGCAAAATAGACTCCTCAATCCAAATTATTTAAATGCAGCGTGAAGCAAAACCATCAGTTATGTTTTGCAAACAGTTTCACAAAATTGAGGCTAAAATGTTCTTCCTGTGCAGTTATACCAGGCTCACTTTTTTGGGGTTTTTAAAAGTTTTTAGTGGTAAAATTAAGTAACATTTGTCCCTATACCCTTTACCTCACTTTTTCTGTAGGATTGTATAACATAGTACGTAATCTGCAGCATGCCAATAAACTCACTCATTCCATGCGAAGACGCACCATAATGTACCATCAAGAATATTACTGTGTTTTCTTAGCAGTAAAACACATTGTGCAGGAGCTCGTCTCTTGTCATTACTTATTAACCATCTTTTTCTGCTTCTTGATTTGTACAAATGAGCCTAAGGATATGCACACTTCAAGTGCTATGTACAGTCTCCAGGCAACTTATTGATCACCAAGATTGTCATCATAATTGGCAATGTGGGCATTGTGTACTATGAGAACAATGTATCACGGCTCTGCAAATTGTCAACATGTGAAAGGGAAGGCTTTTTAGCTAAAGAACTTTACTTAAACACTAAATGATAGGTGGACACATGTGGAATTAACACAGTGTCAGAAGAATGGACAAGAGACATAAAAAAGGTTTGGGGCAGCCACCCGTGTATAATGCTCTGGCTGCAAAAGGGTTAAATTCTGAGGAGTTGTGTCTGGGCCAAAGTCCAAAACAGAACTGAATACATGTGGCAAAGATGGCGGCTTTAAAGGCCTGGACCAGAAGTGATGTCATTGGGACAGGAAGTGACATCCTTGTTGGAGCCGGAACCGGAATGACATCATCACGGGTACCGGAACTGGAAGTGACGTCATCACGGGCACCAGAACCCTGTGGGATTTCCTGTGAATGGTCTGCAGAAGATTGAGAGAAAGAGTCAGTGCACCTCGCCACCCCCTGGTCAGGCATGGAATTGTCGCTATTCAGACCCTTTAGCTGTCTCCCATGCGCATGTGTGTGACAAGAGGAAAATGATTCCAGACAAGGATTAAGGACTTGTTATCCTGTATCAATGGTGCAGATTTCACTGGTTGCAAAACACCGTTTGGTTTGCAAAATTTAGTTTCCATGCACATTCAGTTGTACATGAATTTCTGGCTCATCAGGATAGCAGCAGAGTCACGTGTGGTTGATCTTGCTGATTTATAAAGTGAGTTAAATGATCTTTGTAACAGTGATATTTAAAAAAAGTCACTTAACTTATCTCAAATGAATGAATGAGGAAAGGTGCTCCCTAAATGTGGCTCTATGGGCTGAATACACATCACATAGTCACTACTCATAGTCACCGCTTATACATTAAAAACAACTCCCAGTTACAGTACATTATCTGCAGATTATAATGATTCAGTATTTCACACTGGAAAGCAACATATCCATATTGGTCAATGTTAATTCTTTAAGAAATATCAGGTACAATTAGTCTCAAGCTACATTCACACTGCAAGCCTCACTGCTCAATTCCGATTTTTGCACATATCGGATTAGGCCTCTTGACAGTTTACATTCATAAGTGCAAGTGACTTGTATCTAATTGTAATGTGAGTGCATCTGTTCCCTGAAACAGCACACATATGCACATTGATATGTTTGTGCACGAGTCATCTGCGTCACTAACATTAAAAAAAGTTATATTTCTGAGACGACTTGTTGTGTTAAAACCGACAAAATGGACACACTAGTAACTAGTGTATGCATCACATTTTATTCTGGAGTATGGCAAAATGCTGTGGTTCATCAGCAATACATGATTAGGTCAAGAAGGCAAACAAAAAAGCCAGACAGCTAGCTTTTTTCTTTTTTCACAGCTATTGTTGGCACTGCTGCATCAAGAGATGTGAGGGTACAAAAAAAGGAGCTAGCAATGATGGGACCGTGACTGCTGTCACATCTGTAGCTCTCCTCTATTGTTGTTTCACCACACCTTCCAGTGCTGGCTGATGACGATAACTCTTAGCCCATGTGCATAGGAAAAAAGAACTGGCTGTTCTCAGTCATATTACATAGTCACAAATCGGATATATAGCCAATCGAAGACCATATAAGAAAGTGACTCAAATTTGATTTGAAAAGATCAGATTTCTGTGTTCACACAGCTTTAAAAACATCAGATTTGTGTCACGCTAAGGCAAAAAATCAGATTTGAGTCACTTCAGCCTGGAAATGTGAACGCAGCCATAGACCTTCCACATCCAATAACTAACCTTGCTGACCTTATTTAGGCAAATAATCTCTTTGACTCATCTCACATCACCAAAATCAAATTCTCTAGATAGATAGACAGATTCTGCTGATTTCAAGGGAAAGTGCAGTGTTACAACAATACAGAAACAAAAGAGAATACATTAAATAAATTAAATAAACAGGTTCATAATTAATTTAAAATGGGATTAAAGTGGTGAAAAACATTATCTATTATATCTAATGATAGCTGACAATAAAGGTCTGAAATAACACTGTGTGGAGCACCATGCTAGAATCAGCCTTTTGACCAGGGGGCCATGCAGAAAACTGGAGACATTGCTTATGATAGCTGACATCTTAGCTAACAAGCTTTTCCCTGTTGCTGCCTCCTGAGACTTGGGTTTAGTCAACAGAGAAGAGGTAGCATTTCTGAATAACTTATTAAGCACAATGACATCTTCTATTCTAATACTACTGTTAAACCTGCATTATTATCACACTTTAATTTAATATTGTTCTTTATCAGTATGCTGCTGCTGGAGTATGTGAATTTCCCCTTGGGATTAATAATCTATCTATCTATCTATCTATCTATCTATCTATCTATCTATCTATCTATCTATCTATCTATCTATCTATCTATCTATCTATCTATCTATCTATCTATCTATCTATCTATCTATCTATCTATCTATCTATCTATCTATCTATCTATCTATCTATCTATCTATCTATCTATCTATCTATCTATCTATCTATCTATCTATCTATCTATCTATCTATCTACTGTTCTAACATGCCATTGTGTAAAAGACCAAAATCGCAACTGCTTAATTCTGGAACTTTCCATGTCATCTGAGGTTAGACTGGAGTTAATTAAACAGGCTGAAAATGTTTTGCATCAATTTCTGGCAATGTACCAAGGTGCTTTTTGTGGCTTACAGTATATTCCTTAGCTACCCATGCGCTGTCCCCATCATCATCTTCATTGTCATCCCCATAGTTATTGCACTCCTCATACCACATCTTCTTCATATTGATGATGTGTGCTAGCAGGTCCTTAACAGGGATTACTGAACCTGTAGGAGACAGAAGTGAATTCATTCAATCTTTGGGTTATGTATTTAATGTTTGTGTATTCATTTGCTTCACTTGAGCCATATAGTATGTGCCCTACAGTATGTGATTCACTGTTGCTTAATCAGATTTAGATTTATTTATTATTTCTTGGCAAAAATTCACCACTATCTTTTTCTTTTAATTTTCTCTGTTTAATTACTTTTAGAAGAATACATCACAATACATATGCTACAAAACAAATGAGCAAACAGTAAGTAATGCAGTATTGCATATCAGATTCAAATGCAACACCATCATGAAGCCGTGTGGGTAACTAACACTTTCTCTCTTTCCTCCCCTGCAGACCTACAGAAAGAAATCCTGTGAGATGACATCACTTCCAGTCCTGGCTCCATTGGACACACCCCCTTCTTGTCTCACCACTATATAATCACCATTTTTGTTCATTGTTTTCGATTCATTCCATTCTTGAGCTCCATCCATCATTTTTGGTGGTTATTCCACAATATATATATATATATATATATATATATATATATATGTATACGAGGGTTGTCCAGGTTCCGCGCGGAATTTTATTGTTTGTCAAGTGTCAGCCTGTCGAAACCTGTTCTGCTGTGTAGAGGGATTATTCAAGTGGTTGCATGTTTTTGTTCAGATGTTTTGCTCCCTCTCTTCCTTCAGAATGAACACGAGAAGCATACGAAATGAGAGTGCGCAGCCGGCGCTAGCGGCGAAGCTCCCAACTCCATGCGTGCGTGACTTTCGAGTGATGATTTTTTACGACTTTTCTGATGGTTTAATCCGCTCGGTGGAACGCACCATGTTTTCCATCTTTTTCAACATCGATGGCATTGTCACGTCAATTCCGCTGATGGAGAGGAAAACTGTGACCTCTGAGTGGTACACCACTCAGTGCCTGCCTGACGTTTTTTTCTGCGATGGCTAGAGGCCGGTCCAAGAACTTGCGAAGGCACTTTTTACATCATGACAATGCGCCAGGCCACACAGCTAATGCGACGAAGCATTTCATTGAAGACAGTGGTGTCAACATTTTGAACCCGCCACCCTACTCACCTGATCTTGCACCATGTGACTTTTGGCTCTTCCCGAAGGTGACAGAACCCCTGCGAGGCCACAACTTCAAAACTCAAGAGGAACTGATTGCAGCTGTCAAAGAACAGCTGGACAACCTCCCAAAGACAGCCTTTCGCGAGTGTTTTGTGGCGTAGGTCAGAAGAGCTCAAAAGTGCTTTGATGTTGGCAGTGAATACTTGGAAAAAGTTTAAAAAGGATCGAAGTACATGAGAAAAATAGAAAAAAAAATCCTTGGCTACTTATTTCGAGTGATTCCGCGCAGAACCCAGACAACCCTCGTATGTATATATATATATATATGAATACTCTGAAAAAATATCAAATATGTGGGAAGATACTCATTTTGACATTAATAAAAAGATGAGCATTTATTAATATCTAGCATGACATTTTCCAATGAGAAATTAATTTAATGTAAATAAATCTTATTTAATCTTGTTATTCCAAGATATTACAACTTTTGTCATATAGGAAAATTGATCAAAAAAAGGTGCAAAAGAATTGACTAGAAAATAAATGCTCTTATTTAAGATTATTTAGGTTAGGTTTATTTAAAATAATCATAACAAAGAAACTCTATAAAGATTCTTTCAATGTACCTAATAAGTTTGGTACTGACAGTATTGATGAATTTGGATCAGTCACATAAAGTACCTTATCATGTGCCTAAACATAGTTTATGTTTGAGACCTGCCTTTTCAGTCCCCCCCAAATATCTGCTTGCTTACAAATATGGATAGCGAGTGGTCCATTGGCAAAAGCAAATAAATTTGGTGATAGAGGACATCCATCCCTGGTTTTAGACTCTAAAGCAAAATTAATACTTTAGATCATTAACATGAATAGATGCTTTTGGTCCAGAGCAGTGGTTCCCAAACTCAGTCCAGAGAACCTACTATGGGTGCAGGTTTTTGTTCCAACCAACTTTTTTTTTTAATTGGATTCCTACCCTAATTAAGTAAGAAGTTATGTCGCAGTTTCTGTGTTTTGGAGTCAATGTAGAAATTTCAAAAATTTAATCTTGTGACCTTGTTAACTGCTGGCACACATCTTTGAATGGTGAAAAATAATTTCCACAAGGGGAATAATTGACTAACAATAAAAATTAGATGCAGTCAGAGACAGACCCTACCAGAAATTCTTAGTTACTCACAATTCAAAAGAAATAATTTGATTTGCAAAAGAGCTTTGGTTTAAACCTAGGATGCCAAACCATGCTTGTCAGCATATTTTATATACATGGTGCCATTACATCAGACACGACTGAAGTTGATTACATGACTGCAGCATGACAGGATCCACAAAAGCAGCAGAAGCACATAATGGTATAAAATGTTTAATTACCTAACATGTGTACACAATTTCATGAATATGATCTTTGAGTAGGAAGTAGAAACAAAGTAAGAAAAAAGAAGCAAGTTAAAGGGTCTTAACACTAATATTAAGCTTCTTTTAGCACTTCTACTTCTCTAAAGAAAGAATGGTAAAATATGGTGATTCAAAACTATGTAGATAAATTAAAACATCACATAAGTCGATTTTAATGTAATATAAAGATTTATGTTGCTATAAAATTTTCATCCTGCAGGACGTTGAACAGAAGTAATCAGCGGTGTTTGATGTGAACTATGGGTAAAATGTAGCTTTCGTTTCACTGTAGAAGCCGAAAACGGACCGTTTTTGAACATTTAGTTTTGTTTATGTTGTACATAATGTGAAGCCATTGGATACTAAGATGAGCACAGGAGTATAAACAAGCTACTAACTCAGTTCCAATTAAAGGCCATGTGATCGTTTCAGAATATAAGACATCTGGACTCATTTGGAAGCCTTTTAAAGATTTTATACGACTGTAGCTGTTCATCTCTGGCTCCTTTGTCTTGCATGAATTTTTTCTTTGTTCTGAATTTGCTTATTTCTCAAACACACATATTTCTTGAAGCAATGCTGAATAGGACATCAACATCAAGACACAGCCTGGGGTGACTGCGCTGTTTGAAGTACAACATTATGGGAGACAGTAATGTACTTGTTATTTGTTAGTATTTACTTGAAGTAGTCACCTATACTCATTCATGGCCCACAAGTTGCTACGACTTTCTACCCCTGATTTTTGGCTCTGCTAAATGGTACATTTATGATTAATACTTCAAAATACAATGTAAAAGTGCTCATGCTATTGAATACAATCAACAATACCTCAGCTGAGACAGACAGTACACACACAGTAGTGTCCTACCTTTCTCGGATAAAGTAATGGTTCCTTCTTCATCCATTTTACTGTGACGCCTTTTGGAGATTTTCCTGTATGAAAATAAAAGGCTGTAATGAGACTGAATAAAAAACAAAGGGCAAGTTGTAACTATGGTCTTTCATTACTGATTTTGCAATGTCATTTTTCAGAAGAATGCAATTTGTTTCTATGACACAGCATGTGACATTGTGGTCATATTATAAAAAAATGACTTGTGGTTTGTTTTAGCAACAGCTCTTTGCTTTTTCATAGAAATCAATCATGATTTATTTTCTTTTTAGAGAACCTCCCTTATACCTGCCTTTTCTTGATCTCCCAAATAAACAAGACAGAAATCATTAATAGTAGCCTATTTACAGTATCTCCATCTCACTCCATTACCTGCTTTTCTAAATGCTCCTGTCTGCACATTACATTGTTAAAGTGGACTGGTATGTGGAGGCGGCATGGTGGTGCAGTGGTAGCGCTGCTGCCTCGCAGTTAGGAGACCTGGAGCTTCCCGGGTCCTCCCTGCGTGGAGCTTCCCGGGTCCTCCCCGCGTGGGATTCCTCTGGGTGCTCCGGTTTCCTCCCACAGTCCAAAGACATGCAGGTTAGGTGGATTGGCGATTCTGAATTGTCCCTAGTGTGTGTGTGCGCACTCTGTGGTGGGCTGGCACCCTGCCTGGGGTTTGTTTCCTGCCTTGCACCCTGTATTGGCTGGGATTGGCTCCAGCAGACCCCCATGACCCTGTAGTTAAGATATAGTGGGTTGGATAATGGATGGATGTGGAAGTGTTCTTGTATTCATGAATGTACCTTATCCCCTCAATTCAGTTGTTCGAAAAATGTTTGGGTGGGTTAATCCGACCATGCCTGTAGATAGTCTAGGTCTTGTTATGTCCTAAAATTTCTTTTATGTATAATAGCCTATTTTATCATGTTTCCTTGTATAATTTTTTCTACTAGCCATTAAAAAACTCATCATTTACATGAAAAATTAGAATTTATAGTAGCTGTCCCAGCTGTGAGGAGGGTCAGCGAACCACAAGTACTGGTCACTTGAGCCGCCACACAAAACTCTTCTAAGACACAATCAATACACCACTCACACATCAATGCTTTCTGCTAGAATGTCTTTCAGTCCTTCTTCTTCATCCAGAAACAAAACTGAGTTTCCATTAGATGCAAAAAGGGCTCTGATGTATAACATCAAACATTTCAAAGAAGCATGGCCTATATCTGGTCAACTGTCTGGCGCTGGAGAAACCTGTATGGACTGCTGAATGCATAAAACTATGAAACTGGAATTTCAGAGCACCACAAGGATATGAAGTGGCTTCAGCTTGGACACACATGATAGTTATTGACAAAGGCAGTGCAGAAACATTGATTTTACACTATATCCAGAGCATGATAAAAAGATGGTGTCTTTAAAGAGGTCATCTCTATGGCAATGCCGCTAATAAATATGATTTATTCTTCTGTAACAAAGATTTGTTGAACTTTACATTACCACATTTTCCTGGCAATTAGGGTTCCTACTCCACTTTCATAAGGTGTCACCAAAGATTCTTTGTGAGGTCCTGTTTACCATTATTCATTGGCAAGGCTTACAATTTAATTTTTATGCTGATGACACACAAATTTACTTTCATATAAGTCCCATGGGTCAGCTTCTGCCTTCCACCTTGGTAAATTGCTTAATCTGATGTTAAGCTTTGGATGGCATCAAGCCTCATATAGCTGAACAGTGAAAAGATTATGCTTACTGGATTCAAAGTTGCTCTTTTAAGGGTTAATAACTTCTGCCTTAACTTAAGTGGAATATCAATGCTCCCCATTTGTGTAGTTTGTAACCTTGTTTTAATTTTGATCCTACACTTTCTTTTCAATCACACATTCTTCCTAGATTAAAGTAACATTTTGTCACATATGTAACATTGCCTTTCTCCGTTCTTGTTCATTCTTTTATCACTGTTTTCAGGTCTGCCTTCCCAATCTCATAATAAACTTCAATATATACAAAATTCTGCTACTGTGTTTCTTAAGCACACTAGGAAATATGCACATATCACACCTGTTCTGTGTTTTAGTTCAGTTACTGTACACTGGCTTCCTGTAGCAGCTCGTATAGAATATAAGCTACATGTACTTACAGTTCAAGCTTTAAATGGCCTTGTTCCCTCTTACGTGTCTGAAATGCTGTACACATACTCAGATTCTCAGAAAGTGGTTTACCTTCTATTTCTGTTACACCTCTACATCTACTATGGGGGCCTTATCTTTAAGTGCCACTGCTCCCACAACCTTCCAAAGTATCTCAGTGAATGTAGTACTAGGGTGTTGTACCGTGTTAGCCATTATGAATGTAGAGAAAAGCCAAGCAAAATGACACCTTTTATTGGCTAACTAGAAAGATTACAATATGCAAGCTTTCGAGGCAACTCAGGCCCCTTCTTCAGGCAAGACATCTTGCCTGAAGAAGGGGCCTGAGTTGCCTCGAAAGCTTGCATATTGTAATCTTTCTAGTTAGCCAATAAAAGGTGTCATTTTGCTTGGCTTTTCTCAGTGAATGTACAAATTTATCCTCATTTAAGTCCAACCTCAAAACATATCTTTTGCTCAATATTATCATTTGTTTATTCAAATCGACAGTCTTGACTGTCAGTTAATCTTTTACAATAATTAAAAGTACTATGCTATATATTGCAACTTTTTTTCTAAAATTCTGTGTTATTTTTAACATATTTATACTTGTATTTTATTGTATAAATTCGAGTATCCTTGGAAAGTGATGACTTTACGATAAGATGCTATAAAAATAAAATAATAATAATAATAATAATTATTATTATTACAGTTAATAAATATGAAAATGAACCATGAAACACAATAATAAATGTTGATTTTATTGGTCTGGTTTAATAATATTGTTGTTTCTTTATTTTTTTTTCTTCAGTTATCCTTATTTTGCTGCATTATCACTTTGGTATTTGCCAAACAAACACAGTACAAGATACAGCTTCTTCCTGTCCCACCTTCCCTGTTGCATCGACTCAATATTTCTAAAGTGGTGGGCTCACTTATTGCACACAGTTCACATACAAGCCCATAAACAAAGACATTTTCTTTAATACACAAATGGAAAATCACTGTTTCCATTAACAGAATTGCACATTTTGTGTTTTTCATGTAAATGTGTTCAAGTTCTTCAGGAGGAAGAGTTTTCACCTGATAAACTTGATCAGCTGGTATTTCACGCACTCCTATTACAGATACAGTAGATCAGGGGTCCCCAGCTCTGGTCCTGCAGGAACCCCAGTAGCTGAAGGTTTTCATTCTAACCCTTTTTTTAAATTAGTGCACTGTTTTTGTTGCTAATTAATCTCATTTGAATAAATTTTAACTGACTTGTTTTTTTAAGATTTGTTCCCTTTAATTTCTTCGTCGTTCCTCTGAATTGCTTCATTTCTTTCCTTAAATGGCACCCAAACAGAAATGAAATGTGAAGTGAGTGAGCCAACAGAAGACAAACTAAGTCAGGGCCTGAAACTCTGACTAATTTCACTCCAACCAGTTGCTTAATTAGGCTCTGATTCTTGTTGTTAATTAATCCCATTCTTTAATTCTATGGCTCATTGCTTTTTCAAAATTGTTGATTTTCTCTTTTCTAAGAGCAGTGTTGAAATGTTTTGGGTACCTAAGCAGATCAGAACTCATGAGACCTTCACCTTTCTTTATTTTCAGATATTGCATGATCGACAATGTTCGTCATGTTTTGGTTTATTTTGTATCTCATTATTGTTTGGCTGCTAATTAAGGAAAAACAAACAATTAAGGCATCTGAGTCTTCAACAGCAAGTCAAATAAAATTAATTCAAAAGAAGTTAATTACACAGTGGCACAGTTAGGAGACCTGGGTTCACTTCCTGGGTCCTCCCTGCGTGGAGTTTGCATGTTCTCCCCGTGTCTGCGTGGGTTTCCTCCGGGTACTCTGGTTTCCTCCCACAGTCCAAAGACATGCAGGTTAGGTGGATTGGCGATCCTAAATTGTCCCTAGTGTGTGCTTAGTGTGTGTGTCTGCGTGTGTGTGTGCGTATGTGTGTGTGTGTGTGTGTGTGCCCTGCAGTGGACTGGTACCCTGCGTGGGGTTTGTTTCCTGCCTCGCACCCTGTGTAGGCTGGGATTGGCTCCAGCAGACACCCCTGACCCTGTAGTTAGGATATAGCGGGTTGGATAATGGATGGATGGATGGAAGTTAATTAGGAGCAAAAACAGATCACTAATTAAGAAAAGGGTTATAATGAAAACCTGCAGCCACTGCAACCCTCCAGGATAGGAGTTGGGGACCCCGAAAGTAAATGAACCAATTTCTGCTGTTAAGCTCTTAAAAAGTGGCTTTATTCATTTTATTAGTCCAAAAAACAATCACTGCAATGGACCATAGATGGAATGTCAGTCCATCAAAGGCATGGCTTTATAGCAATCAGCATTAATAAAACCCTAAATGGTGCATGCCAGTAACTTGGTAAAACAATAAAAATATCAAAGAAACAAGGATCTCCAATTAACCTGGTCAGCATATCATTGGAATATAGTAGAAGAACTAGTGTACAGTACACACAAAAAAATACATATAAGGGAAGAGATTGTAAACTCAACCAGGCCTTCAGACCTGTGAGGTGGCAGATCTAACGTCTATGAGCCGGTGCACCTCAAGCATGGACTATGGGACACTGGGGCCACCTAAGCCAGGGCTACTTTTAGCCTAATATTACCAGTGAACCAGCAATTCAAGTGAAACTGAATTTGTTTCACTTTGCAAAAAGAATCACAAAGCTATGCTGTTAAGAAACCAGCGAAATCCGTGCTATTGATCCAGAAATTTCTATTTTTATATAAATAAAATCTATTTTCCTTCCAGATATTTTTTACACTTAACATCAGGCAGCAGGCATGTGCAGTGGCTTATAGCAGGCTGTCTGATAAGAGGGGCTGCAGTTACTCTCTGTTGGATCAGCACACTGCGCCCAAAGTTTGAATTGAAGGACCATAGGTAGTTTTATTTTCATCTTGAACCTTTTCTGACAAATCTACAGATCCAAAAGATATGTACAGTATTGCTAAACCCTTAAGGAGCAATTTTTCTTTCTTTATACTCCCCCAAAAACCTTTATAAACTCCAACAAAAAGACCTCTTTTAATAATTTGTGTGATTGCAGAATCACAAGTGACACTAATTGTAGCGTCAATTTTGTGAAACTTTATACAAAAGGAAACTTGTTTGTTTTGCTCATCACTCCAGAGTATATTTTGTGATGTTAGATTTTACATACACTGTAACCTTTACCAGGAAAAAAGGTTTTAGAAAATGAGATGAGATCTTTTACAGAACCACACTTGTTGTTCCTTCAGGAAAATAGGAATGCCATTGTAAAAGAGATAACACATTTGAAATAAACTGATGACTCATCTCAAGACTCATTGCAAGTTGGCAAAACCAATACCAGTATTATGCACTTTTTGTGGGATGTTGTTTTCCCACATTATACGAAAAATATTGAGGAAATTGAACAAGAAGTAAAAAATGTGCAATATAGTCAAGCCATGATGAAACAGAATGAAATGCAATTTTTTGCTATAATTCATGCAGAGTTACTTTTCTTTGAAAGAGAATGACTTAGGGCCCTGTTTTTCAGTGAAAAAAATTAATTGGTAACTTTTGCTGCTTCTTGCTGGTCGACATTTATTCAAATACTTTTAGGATAAGGCAAATCTAATTTTAAAGTTTGATGCCTATATGGCCTGGTGATTTGTAGTAATTTTAGATCATCTTTGAATGAACCATACTCTTAATAACATTACCAAATACTGTTAATTGTGCTGACTTGCAGAAACCAATGTGAGGCAACCCACCATGGCCACCATGACGGTAGATGCTTTCCGTGACCCAGAATGTCAAGCCAAGTTTAACTTACATCTAATAATCAAACAGTACACTGAAAATGCTGAGAAGTATGAATTGAAAAACATATTTAAAAATTATCCAGAGTTATAAAGTTAAGTGTTAATTTCCTCTTTAATCTCTCTTAATTGATTTTTAAGTACAAATGCATAATGGACTAGAGTGGCATAGTACAGGTCTTAAAATGGATAGGTAAAGAAGGTGATGGAGAAATGATTTTAATAAATCATTCTAATCTAATGATTTAAATAAGGAAAGCAATAAAACACAACATTTTAAAGCTTAGTTTGATGAAAAACAATATTAACATACCAGATAATGAAAACAGCGATGATCATAAATGGAATTATCACAAGGAGGTAGACCATAGATAATTTCCAAAAAAGCTTCTTGTCTTCAGGGGCCTCAGAAAATGCTGAAGAAGAAAGACACTACTTCACATACAAAAATACTGTACAGGAAATTGTAAAATATCACACAACAATACCAATGGATATCGCACAGGCATTTTATTAATGAAATTAGCTGATGAAATGTTGCTGCTGTATCTGTGCACCATGTGCTCATGTTTAAACAGATCCTGACCATTCTTTGTGTAAATCCTAGCTTGACTTTCTGTCCTGACTGACACAGATATAGTATATACTCCTCAAAATGTTGTAAAATGCTGGGTTTTTTTTTTAAATGTTATTGAAAAATAACAAAATGGTGTTTTATTTGCATTTAATCCGAAAAACGCTGTATAACCCAACAATCCATCTATTTGCTGAACTTGATTAGTCCATTGCATAGTTGAGAGGAGCCAAAACCTATGAATGTTAATACAGAACATATTTATACTGGTGACGTCTTTTGGTAGTGGCTTAGGCACTGGTCTTTAAAATTACAGATCAATTCCTACTTTTGACTTAAATGTGTGACCCTAAGTTAGTTAACCTAGTTATGCTCTATTTCTAAAAATGTATCTTATATGTTGCTTTAGATAAATAGGTGAGACAGATACATTGTAATAATTAAGCTAGTGTTTAATCCTTTATACAAGAAGAGGATTATATGTATGTGATCACATAATAAAATATTGTGTAGACAGTAATTAAAGGGTTAATCCATCTATAAATGAATTTTCTCATCTTTTAATAACCCTATGTTGTTTTCAGTGATGACCAAGAAGATTACAATATGCAAGCTTTCGAGGCAACTCAGGCCCCTTCTTCAGGCAATTACATTGATTACATCTTGCCTGAAGAAGGGGCCTGAGTTGCCTCGAAAGCCTGCATATTGTAATCTTTTTAGTTAGCCAATAAAAGATGTAATTTTGCTTGACTTTTCTCTACATTCATAATGGTTAACACGGTACAACACCCTAGTACTACAGTGATGACCAATAAAAGCTAAAATAATGCTAAATAAATGATTTCCAGAAAAGGCCCTCATGCGCACCTGATCTTTTAGAGCCAGCTTTCTTGTCGAACTGACCACTCTTATAGTCAAAATATTTTTATGGGAAAGCACAGTGGTTGGTACTACTACATTTACTTGGTTTAGTTCAGGTTTTGGTTTCCTGACATGTGCGTCAGTTTATTGTTATTTTAATTCATCCATTGCCAACAATGTGAAGTTATCAGTCATAAGCTATACAGCTATAAACCTTGTTCACATGACCCAAAGGGCATAAGAAAGTCGGTACCACCAGCATACAACATTGGACATGGGATAGACTAACTAATTTTCTTATTTTCAGGTTCTTATTTGGTATTTTTATTATCATTTTTAATATTTTTACCCTTCTTCTGCATGTTTTGCCTGTTTTTAACTTGTTCTTCTTAACCCTAGCCAGTAGACCAAGGCATGGACACACAGACGCACACTTGTCATATTATTACAGTCGTAGGGTTTCTTTAGCAAATTCAAATTGCAGTAACTCATTTGTACAATTTCAGCCACCTGAATTTATTTTATTGTGTAAAAGGAAAATAAAATGAATGTAAGAACAATGGCAATGAGGACACACAGCTTTATACAACGCATCTTTTGTATGTGTGTGATAATACTGATGGCCGTGGTCCTCTTTAAGTTACTGTGGCATATGTTGCTATGAAGCCATATGACACTAGGTATGGTGTATGCATGGGAGGTGGTCACATGATCACAGTGGCTATCTTTAAAACAGTGAACTTCAGCTCCAAAAGCATTTGCACGTTGTGTTTAAACAATGAAAAGACACTGGCTTAAAAATCTAGCTTCTCTAGCAATTCCTTTTAATTTTTTTATGATTTGTTTTGATTTCATTTTTGCACTTATTTTGATTGTTTTCTAGACTTTCCGAGATGGTGACTGATTTAACGGGTTTTGGTAACAATCCTATTGTGACTGACTACTTGATGTCCTTATATCCTTGCCTTTTCAAAGTGTATTCTTCCTCAGTCACTCTTAACCACCACTATTTTTAGTTCTACTTTTATAAAAAGGTTAAATTTGTCATGACTGAAGATTATTTTGTTCAGAAAACCATCAGTATTTATGATGCTTGTGGTGTGGAAATCTAGTGTTTTTCCAGTCATCCCTAATTTGTTCCCAGCAAATCTTTTGGGAACACAGAAAAAGAAAAGATAAAGAAAGATAAATTACTAACTCTGAGAGATTGCAAATGCATCAGAATCAAGTCTTTCAATAAGTCTTTCATAATGAGTTTCATGAAGACTTTGCATTTTTGTTTAAATAGATACAATTTGAAAGTATTTTATAAAATTAACATGTATAAAACCAATTTAAATTCATGAACTGAATTGTACATTTAATTTTCAAAAGAAAATAGGAAATATATATAAAATCAATATGTCTTCCTCCTCACTCTTTCTGTTTGTCTGTCCTTGTGACTCAAGGGTTCAGAGCATTGGGGACGACTGGGGAAAAGGGCAAGGAATTCTCCAAGCCTCAGCCTGTGTTCTCTTTTTTTGGGTGAGTACTGGAAGCCAGAAGAAGGAGGACGTGCCAAGGAGGACACTGGATGTCCAATATATGAGGACCGGCCTGTAAGGATAGTTTGGTCCAGTTGCTTACAGACGTGTGGTTAGGTGAGTGCCTTTAATAGGGATAAGTTTATGAGTCAGTGCACCTCTAGAAATAGAGAGAGGGGGAATCATACCCTGCAATGGGTGTCACCTCTGCTTCGACTTTCACTACTCCAGCTGCTCTGTCAGGAATAGAAAGAGAGGCTATACATTGAAAGGAACTTTATGAAATGAACACACTAAAGTAGGTGCCATAAAATCTTCAATATTTGGGTATAAGAAAGAGAGGCACTTGATTTGAGTATGAAGAAGACCTTGCCCATTCTCATTTATGTCGACACATAAATCATCTTTTCTTTAAATGGGATGGTTGTGGCTTATGTTCTCTGCCAGGACATCAGAATGCCACACTGTAGTGGAGAATATCCTCTAGCGTATAGGTTGATAGTATTTTTTATTACTATAGTCTAATAAGATAATTGTTTAAACAGGCAGGAAATTATTTTAAAATGCACAAAAGCTGGATAAGCCAGTTGTTGCTCTGGAACATTCATGACTTACTAGATTAGATTGATCAGAGTGGGCAAGGTGTGCAGGAACACTTTATATTCTATGACCCTTCCTGGACTGGAATTTGTGACTCGGAGAGGGAAGCAGGTTTGAAAAGGCAGTTCACAAATTAATTACCTGTATATGATTTCTTCATTGTTTGCCTGAAACTAATACGAAAACTAAAGAGAAAATGTGTAGCAGGACATAAATGTGCTACAATTGGAATGGAGTGAGGACGGAGTCTGCCTGACTAAGGAGTGCATCTAGGACATCATGACTATTTAAATTAAGGGATGTGGGAAAGGCAAAATGTCTCTCTTTCATCCATGTATATCTCTCTCTCTGCTATTTTTCATCCTAAGGTGAAGCCAGATAGCCACCTGGTAATTAAACATATTGGATGCATAACATGAACCAGGTCATATTATTATTATTATTTATTATTATTTTAAAACATTTGTACTTTTGCATTGCATAATTTGGTTATATTATCTATAATACATGGGGTCATAGATGTAAAAGAAAGGGAGAGGTATTGTATGTAACTACATTGACCATGCTGGTAAGAATAAACCTACAAAGGCTATGGATAGGTTTTGAGGCATTCTGTTACGGTCTAAATAATAAAAAGTATAAAAGGGAGAATAGGGTTACCATACGACTCTGCCATGACAAAACACCCATCTTGGCCAAACTGTCTTTATTTTTCAATTGATTAAATGAACACAATTTTACAAATATTTCTATGCAAAAAAGTAAGCATTTCATTCTTTGAATTCCAATTATAATTACAAGTTTCACTTTTCAACAAACGATTGTTATGTTTTGGGTTTTTTTTTCAAATAAAGATACATTTTCTGCAAACAAAAATGTAAGCTAGAACAGAAATATGCCCACATCCATAAGATGCATAACATAAAGGATAATAAAGGAAGGCTGTTAGTGAAGGTGAAGCTGTAATAGCATAAAACAAATCGGGGTTCAGTTCAAAACTTACCATAAAAAGGTCCAGAGACACTGCAGGAGTACTTTGTCACCTGAAATATATTAAGGACTAACATTTTATGTGCCTTCTGTTTCCACCAAAAAGTAAACTTAACTTTTATGATGACTGTTATTGAAGGGCAATTTAATTTAAAAAACTGAAAATTGAAATATGAGTCAAACCTAAATTTTTGAATAACCATTAATAAAATGTGCTATTTTCTGGGGGAGTATTCCAGCAATCATCTCTAGTTTAGCATACTTAATTCACGCCAACTAATAAGATACAATCCATCCATCCATCCATCCTCTTCCGCTTATCTGAGGTCGGGTCACGGGGGCAGCAGCTTGAGCAGAGATGCCCAGACTTCCCTCTCCCCGGCCACTTCTTCTAGCTCTTCTGGGAGAATCCCAAGGCGTTCCCAGGCCAGCCGGGAGACATAGTCCCTCCAACGTGTCCTGGGTCTTCCCCGGGGCCTCCTCCCAGTTGGACGTGCCCGGAACACCTCACCAGGGAGGTGTCCAGGAGGCATCCTGATCACATGCCCGAGCCACCTCATCTGACACCTCTCGATGCGGAGGAGCAGCGGCTCTACTCTGAGCCCCTCCCAGATGACTGAGCTTTTCACCCTATCTTTAAGGGAAAGCCCAGACACCCTGCGGAGGAAACTCATTTCAGCCGCTTGTATTCGCGATCTCGTTCTTTCAGTCACTACCCATAGTTCATGACCATAGGTGAGGGTAGGAACATAGATCAACTGGTAAATTGAGAGCTTTGCCTTATGGCTCAGCTCCTTTTTCACCACAACAGACCGATGCAGAGCCCGCATCACTGCGGACGCCGCACCGATCCACCTGTCGATCTCACGCTCAATTCTTCCCTCACTCGTGAACAAGGTCCGGAGATACTTGAACTCCTCTACTTGGGGCAGGATCTCGCTCTCAACCCTGAGAGGGCATTCCACCCTTTTCCAGCTGAGGACCATGGTCTCGGATTTGGAGGTGCTGATTCCCATCCCAGCCGCTTTACACTCAGCTGCGAACCAATCCAGAGAGAGCTGAAGATCACGGCCTGATGAAGCAAACAGGACAACATCATCTGCAAAAGGCAGTGTCCCAATCCTGAGTCCACCAAACCAGACCCCCTCAACGCCCTGGCTGCGCCTAGAAATTCTGTCCATAAAGGTTATGAACAGAATCGGTGACAAAGGGCAGCCCTGGCGGAGTCCAACTCTCACTGGAAACGGGTTCGACTTACTGCCGGCAATGCGGACCAAGCTCTGACACCGGTTGTACAGAGACTGAACAGCCCTTATCAGGGGGGATAAGATACAAGCATCATCAAAATGAAATATGCAACTAAAAGATACACAGTATAGACTGCAAATTTGACTGGATGCCTAAAATACTATACAATTATGTTGGACAAAGTAATGTGAATAATACTCACTGTCCTCCAGGAACTGATGGCTCGTACAATGACAGAGTAATTTCTTCCACTCCTCAGCTGAGCATTATGGTACAACCGGTGCATTGCTCCATCTCCAATTACAAACTGATAGTAGTCTGTCATATTCTCAGCAGAAATTTCGGCCACAATATATAAATCATTGTGCCTAGATGTGTTGAAGACTGGTAATTCTTTTTCCATACAAATGGCTGTTAAGTCAATCTCTTTGCTACATGTCATGTCCTTTATTATAATTTGATAAGAGCTGCAAAGGCATACAAATTTAAAATAATGTATAATAAACTTTTGTAAGCTTAGATGAGGCTTACACAGGAAACAAAACTAAATAGTATTATGATTATACTGCATAACATATTTTGAAAAAAGAATGCAATTTCCCTCCAATTTGCATTCAACTATCAACTATTTTCTAATTGACTCGGCACAATTTTCAACTAGAAAGCATAAAACCAGACTCATCATATCTAATCCTATTTAGGTAACTGTTTGAGTTCACTTTTCAATTAAATACATTAAGAACATTTTCAGGAGAAACATTAGTCATTTTAACTAGTATTAAAACAATAATCCTCCAACCATTAACACAATCCCACCTAATCTTACCACATTAAAAACTGAAAAGAACCACAAAAAAAAAATAAATAAAGGGGCCCAGCAAGTGAGGGAACACAGTCGCATCAACCTCTTTAAGGAGAAGAAAAACTAAGGACCACAGTGCATCAATAGAAAGAGTAGCTGTATCATATCCTCACCACCAAAAGTTCAAAAAGTGTCAAATTAAAAGAAAAAAATTCCAAATTGAAAGAGAAGTAGAACCAGGGGCTTTCCGACAAGAAGCACGGGCAAATTCTGATGTAATTTCAAGCAACATAACAGATAAATGAAATGAGAAAAGGTTAAGAAGTACAAAAATGTGGGGAAGCAAAGGATTGTTAATAGAGGATATGGATGTAGGAAAATCAAACACTCCGGGCCAATTACAGGACACAGAAGGGCAGTCCCATAACATAAGCATAAATGTGCCTAGTGTGTTCAGGGACCAAAGGTGACAGCTGTGGTAGAGAGGACAGTCTTCAGGAATAGTGTTTAGGGGGAATGGAATATAAAGGGTGAACAAATTTAAGTTAAATTAATTAGTATTTGAGTAACTTATTCCATTTGGCTTTAGAAACTAAATAAATAAATATGGCCTTTTGTGCCAAAGCTCTTTAACACGATATTGCTCTCTTATATTGTCATTAATGTGAAAGCTCTCCAAAGACACTGAAATGCTAACTGGTAATTTCTGCACTTTTAAAATCACAGCACCACACTGATGTGTTTCTCATATACAAGCTTTACGCTAATAACTGCACTTTTATCACGGTTCATTCTTTGCTAAAGAACACAAGCTCTGCCTTTTATCATCTAATACTTTCTAAAGAGTAGATGAAGTTTGTACATTTTTCTTTAGTTTGTATTACATTGGTAATATTTCTGTTTGTCGTCATAATTCTGTACATGCAGTACTTGCGATGTTATTTCTCAACCATTGCTTTATTCCAGTCTTCCCCTTTAGGAAGATGTTTTCTTTGTTTCTTGGCCACTGTTCACATGGCTGCAGCACACCTTTAACACATTTAGTGAGTATTTATGTAACAAATCCCATCTCCAAGCAAATCATGGTAGCTGCCACTGAAATCAAGCCTGGAGTTTTCAGGCCATTACCCATCCTTCTTATTTCCCACTACAAATATTTTCCACAAGAAATACTCCAAAATCAACAGATGTAAAAAATTGGAGTAGTTTTATATAGTTTGAACTTGGTGAATAACAAATATAAACTACAAAAAGAAAAATCACAAACAGATGAAATACTGTAAATGTCTCTTTTCATGCTTATATGTAATATGAAGGTGATGAAGCCAGACTAATGTATGACCTATTGTATGACTAATGTATGCTGGTTCAAGTCAACAACAGGGTTCCAAAGAAAAGAAATAATACTGTGCAGCAGTCTGATTCTGCCCCTGGTGGTACTGATATTTTATCTTGATGTGTTTTAAGAATCAATTACAACATCCTGTATAATAACAAATTAAACCCTAAAAGGAATAGAAACTGGAATGTTCTGAGACTGCCCATCTTCTTCAGAGCTGACCGTAAAATTTCTGCAAGGTGCTTAATTTCTTCACCGCTCCTCCACACTCCAAAAAACCATTAACATTAACCTCTTTACTGTATACATTTCAAGTATTAATACAGAAATATCCAGGAGTCCTCCACGTGACACGGTTGGTGTGTTGTGTTCTTTCATCTACTATTGGTTCTTACCTTAATAAGCAATCAATTTTAAAAGTAAAAGAGACACCATGCACATGTAAAAAGTATAAAAGACTGAAATAATGATTTCACATCAGGTAAATTATCGACTCTCATCAACATCAATGCAAGAAACCTTTAGCATGGTCTTTATTTCATTTTGCTCCAATTTCTGCTGCCTCTCTTTTTTCTTTACTACAAGCTCACTTTACCCCATTACAGTCTAACTGAAAGTGAATGTGAAGAGCACCAGCAAGCATTTGGGGACAAAAGCTGCAAGTGATGTTTTTTGAAAATGGATTTAATTTTTCAAGATGTGTGAGGGGAAAAATTGGATTTATAATTAGCAAACTAACTTTAATAGACAGAGCAGCATAAGCAGGTAAAACAGAAGTGGATAAAGATATCAAATAATTAATAAGAAAAACATTACAGAAGAATAAGACAAAAATGATAGTGAAAAGAAAAAAGTACAAAGTGAAAAAACACAAGTTAAAATAATGTATAAAACATGTGACTCATAAACTGTTAACAATAATGGCAGTTAAATAAACAGCCTTCAGGCAATGGCATAACAGTTTCCATTGCCATGCAGGGACAAGCATATCCAAAGTCATGACCAAAAGCACTCAATGAGAGTGTCTTATGTTTCCTGTGTTTATGATCTTATGTTTGTTTTATGACTTCTATTTGCCTTTGTCTTTTTGATTGCTGCTCTTTGGTGTACCACAATGGCAGATGAGAGAGTGTAGTACAAACCAGTGCGAAAAGGCAGAATTTGCAGTTGACTGTGTTTATTGTCATAAATGGTGGTCTAGAAGAGCAATGGGCAGCACCACTAGTGCAGAAGGGAGATACTTGATCCCTGGGAGGAAACACGTAGCCACTAGCATGTCTGACCTACTATTTGAAATGAGAGGAAGGCTATAGAGAAATGGTTGCAAGATCTATTGGCCACTTGGTGGTAGTGATGGCTTCCTTCCTGTAAAATGAGGAGTCAAGTTGCCTCCTTAAAAGTGATACAGCCGCCAAGTGTCCTTGCAGGAAGCCAGAAACATCCAAGTCACTTGAAGTTATAACATTTAGAATGGGAATAGACAGGATTGCCCAGTTAATCCTAAATAGGCTTTATAAACTTGCAGACAGAGTTACTGTGCAGTTTCTAATCTTTCCCCAATGGCAACTACATGAGAAGATTAGAGAGCTGAGGATGCCTCTCTATCTCACCTTTATCAATCTGACCAAGGACTGAATTCAACCTCATCAGTCAGGATGGTCTGTTCACAACCCTTGGCAAGACTGGATGCTCTCTTAAGCTCATCAGCATGATTCAGTCCTTCCACACAGACATGGAGGGTGGTGTCTAGTTCAATGGCAAATATTTTAATGTCTTTAGTATCTGCAATGGTGTGAAACATGGCTCTGCCCTTGCCACCAAACATTTCAGCATCTTATTTGCTATGACATTGAGACATGCCTTCATGGAATCAACTGAGAGGGTGTATCTTTGTACAAGGCCTGACAGCAAGCTGTTCGGCCTTTCACACCTAAGAGCAAAGAGCAAAGTCTGACATGTCCTCATGTTGTTTACCAGTGATGCTGCATTTACCATCCACTTACAAGAGCAACTGCAGAGACTGATGGATCAGATCTCCAGAACATGTCAATACTTTGGCCTCACAGTAAGTCTAAAGTCTAAAGACCAGTGTGATGTGCAAAGTTATCGAGAGTCCACCCTCGATCACCATCTCTGACTACAACCTAGAAGTGGTGAATCAGTTCTCCTACCTTGGCTGCAAAGTTAAAGATACCTTCTCCCTGGATGCAGAGATAGACCGGAGAATTGACCGTGCTTCCTCAACCTTTGCCAAGCTGACTCTCCATACAAAGATGGCTGTCTAATGTGCCTACATGTTTTGCACTCTACTGTATGGCAGCAAATCCTGGTTGAACTACTCCCGACAAGAATGGCAACTAAATGCCCCTCACAGGCACAACCTCAGGTGCATTTTCAACATCAGCTGGCAGGAGGTCATTACATGTGTCGAGATCCCCAGTATTTAAACCCTGTTGATGAAGTAATAGTTTAGCTGGATTGGCCACGTCTACCAGACTTGTGACAAAACAATTCCCAAGAATCTCTTGCATGGTGAGCTGGTTGCTGGCTAAACCCACCTTCAATTTAAAGATGTTTTTAAGTGTGACATATAGACCATGGACATTGATGTCAACAGGTGGGAGGAATGTGGCGGTAACAGTGTTCACTAGGTGCAGAAAATCAGGAGAGGAGCCAAAAGAATCTATGCCATCGGTTGGCTTAGGTTGAGAAGCTGAGAGGAAAATGATTAAAATGAAAAACACCAGGAGGAAAGTGATAGTGGGATGTTTATGAACTCTCTTTCGTGGTGAACTGGAACTTTTAATAACTCAGTTTTAATAGGATTATTGACATGGGGATATGGAATGGGGACTAAGGATAGTGATTCAGGTGTTGAAATATGCCATGTATTGTTGTGTGAAAAAGCTTTAGTATTCACAAAGTGCTTTACCCCTTTTTTGTAAGAAAAGATGAAAAGTGATGTTTAAGGAGGCAAGACTTTTTTCTGATTCATTTTATAATCAAACAGGTTGTAGTCAGCAGTGGAGACCCTGGAAAATTGAAAGGCCTAAGGGTTTTTGGGTGGTTAGTATGCTGGACTGGTATTGGACAGGAACCTTTGCAAACTTAAGGCAAGCAAATTCCTCAGTTTCACCCTTCACATTTGTGCATGTAATAAAAGTACCAACCTTATCAGATAGATAGATAGATAGATAGATAGATAGATAGATAGATAGATAGATAGATAGATAGATAGATAGATAGATACTTTATTAATCCCAAGGGGAAATTCACATACTCCAGCAGCAGCATATTGATAAAAAACAATATTAAATTAAAGAGTGATAAAAATGCAGGTATAACTGACAATAACTTTATTTTTAACTTTATGTTAACATTTAACCCCCCCCCTAACCCCCCCCCCCCCCCCCCCGACCCGAGTGGAATTGAAGAGTTGCATAGTGTGGGGGAGGAACGATCTCCTCAGTCTGTCAGTGGAGCAGGACAGTGACAGTAGTCTGTTGCTGAAGCTGCTCCTCTGTCTGGAGATGACACTGTTCAGTGGATGCAGTGGATTCTCCATGATTGACAGGAGCCTGCTCAGAGCCTGTCACTCTGCCATGGATGTCAAACTGTCCAGCTCTGTGCCTACAATACAGCCTGCCTTCCTCACCAGTTTGTCCAGACGTGAGGCATCTTTCTTCTTAATGCTGCCTCTCCAGCACACCACTGCGTAGAAGAGGGTGCTCACCACAACCGTCTGATAGAACATCTGCAGCATCTTATTGCAGATGTTGAAGGACGCCAGCCTTCTAAGGAAGTATAGTCGGCTCTGTCCTCTCTTGCACAGAGCATCAGTATTGGCAGTCCAGTCCAATTTATCATCCAGCTTCACTCCCAGGTATTTATAAGTCTGCACCCTCCGCACACAGTCACCTCTGATGATCATGGGGTCCATGAGGGGCCTGGTCCTCCTAAAATCCACCACCAGCTCCTTGGTATTGCTGGTGTTCAGTTGTAGGTGGTTTGAGTCGCACCATTTAACAAAGTCCTTGATTAGGTTCCTATACTTGTCCTCCTGCCCACTCCTGATGCAGCCCACGATAGCAGTGTCGTCAACGAACTTTTGCATGTGGCAGGACTCCAAGTTGTATTGGAAGTCCGATGTATATAGGCTGAACAGGACCGGAGAAAGTACAGTGTCACAATGTCAGATGTGCAGTTACCGAGATGCACATACTGAGGTCTGTCTGTAAGATAGTCCACGATCCATGCCACCAGGTATGAATCTACTCCCATCTCTGTCATCATGTGCAACTTTCTATTTTTTATATATATATATATATATATATTGGGACCCTGGAGGCAGCTGATAGGTACCGGCAGGCCAAGCGGAATGCGGCTTTGGTGGTTGCTGAGGCAAAAACTCGGGCGTGGGAGGAGTTTGGGGAGGCCATGGAGAACGACTTTCGGACGGCTTCGAGGAGATTCTGGTCCACCATCCGGCGTCTCAGGAAGGGGAAGCAGTGCAGTGTCAACACTGTATATGGTGGGGATGGTGCGCTGCTGACCTCGACTCGGGACGTTGTGGGTCGGTGGGGGGAGTACTTCGAAGACCTCCTCAATCCCATTAACATGCCTTCCAATGAGGAAGCAGAGCCTGGGGACTCAGAGGTGGGCTCCCCCATCTCTGGGACTGAGGTCACCGAGGTGGTCAAAAAACTCCTTGGTGGCAGGGCCCCGGGGGTGGATGAGATACGCCCGGAGTTCCTCAAGGCTCTGGATGTTGTAGGACTGTCTTGGTTGACACGCCTCTGCAACATCGCATGGACATCAGGGACAGTGCCTCTGGATTGGCAGACCGGGGTGGTGATCCCCCTCTTTAAGAAGGGGGATCGGAGGATGTGTTCCAACTACAGAGGGATCACACTCCTCAGCCTCCCTGGAAAAGTCTATTCAGGGGTCCTGGAGAGGAGGGTCCGTCGGATAGTCGAGCCTCGGATTCAGGAGGAACAGTGTGGTTTTCGTCCTGGTCGCGGAACAGTGGACCAGCTCTATACCCTTAGCAGGGTCTTGGAGGGTGCATGGGAGTTTGCCCAACCAGTCTACATGTGTTTTGTGGACTTGGAAAAGGCATTCGACCGTGTCCCTCGGGGAATCCTGTGGGGGGTACTCCGAGAGTATGGGGTACCGGCCCCCCTGATAAGGGCTGTTCGGTCCCTGTACGATCGGTGCCAGAGCTTGGTCCGCATTGCCGGCAGTAAGTCGAACCCGTTTCCAGTGAGAGTTGGACTCCGCCAGGGCTGCCCTTTGTCACCGATTCTGTTCATAACTTTTATGGACAGAATTTCTAGGCGCAGCCAGGGCGTTGAGGGGGTCCGGTTTGGTGGGCTCAGGATTGGGTCACTGCTTTTTGCAGATGATGTTGTCCTGTTTGCTTCATCAGGCCGTGATCTTCAGCTCTCTCTGGATCGGTTCGCAGCTGAGTGTGAAGCGGCTGGGATGAGAATCAGCACCTCCAAATCCGAGACCATGGTCCTCAGCCGGAAAAGGGTGGAGTGCCCTCTCAGGGTTGGTAGCGAGATCCTGCCTCAAGTGGAGGAGTTCAAGTATCTCGGGATCTTGTTCACGAGTGAGGGAAGAATGGACCGTGAGATCGACAGGCGGATCGGTGCGGCATCCGCAGTAATGCGGGCGCTGCATCGGTCTGTCGTGGTGAAAAAGGAGCTGAGCCGCAAGGCGAAGCTCTCAATTTACCAGTCAATCTATGTTCCTACCCTCACCTATGGTCATGAACTATGGGTAGTGACCGAAAGAACGAGATCGCGAATACAAGCGGCTGAAATGAGTTTCCTCCGCAGGGTGTCTGGGCTTTCCCTTAAAGATAGGGTGAGAAGCTCAGTCATCCGGGAGGGGCTCAGAGTAGAGCCGCTGCTCCTCCGCATCGAGAGGTGTCAGATGAGGTGGCTTGGGCATCTGATCAGGATGCCTCCTGGACGCCTCCCTGGTGAGGTGTTCCGGGCACGTCCAACCGGGAGGAGGCCCCAGGGAAGACCCAGGACACGTTGGAGGGACTATGTCTCTCGACTGGCCTGGGAACGCCTTGGCATTCTCCCGGAAGAGCTAGAAGAAGTGGCCGGGGAGAGGGAAGTCTGGGCATCTCTGCTCAAGCTGCTGCCCCCGCGACCCGACCTCGGATAAGCGGGAGACAATGGATGGATGGATGGATATATATATATATATAGTTTTTTCTTTAGATATTTCATTTTTCATTACAAATACGTGTACATTTGGTTGATTGCTCACTTCATAAATTCGGTTGTTATGAGTTAGTTTTGATGTATGTACTGACGCTTTCAGTAGGGCTGGATCCAGTCCAGCTTTTGACAATAATAGCAAATGTGCTACCAGTCTTATTTATTCAACAGGAAGGGGAGAGACAGTTGATCATGAAGCAGTTGGTGTGCTTTTTAAAACCAAACTTTTTATCAATATGTTTTGTGATTTTTTTTTTATTTTTGCTTTTCTATATTTTAATTAAAAGATTTCTCTTTATGTAATCATATTTTGGGTTAACTTGAGAAGACTTCCTTACTGGAATAAATAATGCCAGCTGGTTTGTGTAGTCAGGGCTGGCTCCTTTTTCTTAAACATTCATCTGTGCTAGTAGAGATTTTGTTGGTAAGATGATGTTTACCACAGGGGGGCTTTTATGTAATTTGAGATTATGTAATGTGAAACACAATTGAAATTTCTAGATCTCTCTTGACCCACATTGTCTTATATGATAACTAGTGTTGATTGGTGAAATTTGCCAAACCGTTTTTGGCAGTGAATATGCTGTGTTCACTGATGACCTTGTTTGTTCAATAATTTCTTGGAAATTCAATGTCCAGCCAGTTTAGACAAAGTTTTTTCCCAGCAAAAAGTGAGGCCTGTGTGACATCATAGACCTGCCGTGGCCAATGTTGGATGGGATGGTGCCCCGAGTGTATAATGCTAAATCTAGTAGAGAGAGAAAAATGAGCTGAAAACTTGCAAATACTTTTAAAAATAAAATGTGCATTCAGAAGGAAATTGGAAATGTGTTAGTATATTTGTGTCCTAACTTATATGTGACCTGTGTGTAATATGTGTGCCTACCCCTTTAATAGTATTATATAGAGTACTGTGCAGATGAGGCAAACAGATGAATCTATGTGTTTTAGTGTTGTGCTTATTTGGTAGCACTGGCAGTGATCAAAAGTGCCAGGTGAAAGTACCAGCTTTTGAATCTGTGGAGGGCAAGCCTTAGTGAATTCTTGCTTCCTGTGTGCTACTGTCTACAAGAGATTTTACTGTTCTGATATTCAGTTCTATTCATTTTATCTCAGGGAGGTATGGCGGTGCTGTGGTTGGCACAGATGTCTCACAGCTCAAGTCACATTTTTGGCTACAATAATCAGTCCAGCATAGTTTACAGAAGTTTCCACAGCCATCAGTGACACATAAAAGGCCACTGCACCATTAAAATCCACTCAAAACTAGTTCAGATTCTCCTTCCTCATTGACTTCAGTATGTTTTGCTGAGTTGGCTGAACTTGCTGAACATTTCCATGATCTTGAGGCAAAGTAAATTCAGCTGGCTTGTTCATCACTAGTGATAATGCATGGCACACATTCAATTCCTAAAGAGGTTTTCACAGTTTCAAGTTAAAATATAAATGTAGCACAAACTCACTTTTATATCTGTATTATGTTCAGAAATTTTAAGGGTACTCTGAAGCCACATGCAGGTAATTTGTCATTTTGTTGTGTTGAATCCATTGTGGTACCCGGCGGGGGTTCATGCCTGGCAGGGATGCCCAGGAGGAGCGGAGGAGGGCTTGTGCCTCCTCCAGGACACGAAGGGGCATCCTCCCTGGTTGCTTTGGGGACCACGGGTACAGAGCTTGGAAGCTCAACCCTGTAAGGGCCCATGGTCACCGCCAGGGGGCGCTCCGATGCCTTGGTAGCCCTGGACCTCAGTACTTCCGCCACACCCGGAAGTGCTGGGGGGAAGAGGATTGGGGACACCCGGTGGACTTCCGGTTACACCACTAGAGCTTCTGCCACACAGGGGTGTGGCTACAGAAGCCTCAGGATGCACCTGGAGTCCTTCCGGGGTGTATAAAAGGGGCCGCCTCCCTCCAGTCAGGAGCAAGAGTCGGGTGGAAGAGGATGAAGCTTGGTGGAGAGGAGTGGAGGCGGACCAGAGACTGTGAAAGGCATTGTGCTGTGTGGCCAAGGACTAAAGGGTGATTGGTGCCGAGGCACTGGGTTGTGTTCACTATTACTTGTGCATAGTGTAAAATAAACGTGTGGTGGACTGTAAAATGCTCTCTGTCTGTCTGTGTCCGGGTCATCTTCCACACCATGTAACATTTGAGTTTGCACACATGTTCAACTGGTGACAATGCAATGTTACTGACAGACTAAAAGAATTGGGGTTTTATATGTAAGGAAATTAACAGAATCAATCACTTGGTGAATCATATTATGATTTTACACATTTCAGACTAATACTGAATTAAAAGAATTACTTACGTGATTGGACCATTAATGTCTGAGACAGGACTCAAATAGACCAGTGCAGTGCCAGATGAGAAGTTATAAGAGGGAAATCCATGTATCAGAGGACTCTCGGGTTCTAAAATATTTAAATATAAAACATAACATGACATTACTCAAAGAAGAGAACTGGAACAAATATTTAAAGTTCAAACCACTGAATGATTAGATAATGAATCTTCATGTTCGCTAACTATAAGGACACCTGAAGAGAATACATTTAATACATAACCACAGTAAGATAAAGCAGGTATTGTAGTCTATGATGATCAAATAATTTTTTATTAACACTATGTTGAAATCCAACCTTCCAATAGCCCACATTCGTTGTTAAGGAAGTCCCTCCTATGCTGCAAATGAAATTCAGGCCCTTAATTTCTATTAATTCTAATTTTTGATTATACTGATTAAGGGCTGGATTGCAAATTTTTAGACGGATGCCCCTACGCTGGATGGATAGTCAATTAACATCCAGGTAACCGATGTTGGCACAGATCTACTCAAAATCCATTTCTGACTTAGCACCTGCCACTGTTGCTTTAGATGTTAATTTCTGTATACATGTAGTTTACAGAATTATTGAGATAAACTTATCTGTTGTATTTAACATGCAATATTAAATGTTAGTATGTTGTTCTATCTATCTATCTATCTATCTATCTATCTATCTATCTATCTATCTATCTATCTATCTATCTATCTATCTATCTATCTATCTATCTATCTATCTATCTATCTATCTATCTATCTATCTATCTTAGCACTAAATCTAAATACAAAAAAAAAACTGAAAACATATCACATTAAAAGGCTAAGAATACATGAAAAATACCAAAAGTAAAAGTAGAATCTTACCACTTATATTTGTTTCAAATGACATGTTTGAACATTTTTCCAAACCCAGTAATGTACGCCCACATATTTGCAATGTGTAATTTGTTCCGTTCTTCAGAGCTTGTAGTTGGTATTTGGTTTCATTTGAAAGACTGCTGATGTGTTGCTTTTCATTAAAGCTTGCATTATAATTTCTTTCACCAAATAATGTGAGCTATGAAAAGATAGCACAGAGCATTCATATTAGTACACTTGTGGAAAATCACAAGGATTTTTTTTACGAGGTGGCCACCTGTGAGGCATCTTAGTGCCTGTTATTTTCATGTACTTGTGCATTTTATAAGCTGGCTGCTTTTAAAAGTAAGTTAAACATAGATATTCAAAGAAAGAGAAGCATGTTTTAAATACGTCTAGAAAAATGCGTAGCAAAGACATTCATATGTACAGCTGCATAATTTTTGTTACGCCAGATTGAGAAGACATATAGGAAAAACATCAAGTCAGATAAAATTAGGACAATTCAAGTCTCAAGATTACTACAGTGAAGAGCAAGGCTGCAGTGAGTTAAAGCAGACAAATCCTCATGGCCACAGCCTGTTGTAACAAGTCGGAAGTATATTTCAGGGGTAAAATTCTTAGATCTATTTAGGGATTGTTCTGCTGGATTTGTAAAGAGACATTTGGAGTTGTATTTTTTTGTTTTGTAATAAATTTTAATATTTTTCATTTATCAGCATTTCTGTTATTTTGCTGTATTCTGTTGAGAGATCAGTCGGGAAGTAGTGTTGGTCATCTGTTTTTGTGGTTTTTGTTCTTTCCGCAGTAGGGGTGATAGAGTATAAACTTTGCACATTTCAATTCAAGACCGTGCATTAACTATGCAAAAATTGAAGTTAATCAAAGGAAAAATCAGCATTAAAAGTTAGAGCATGGGGCATCAACAATTTGTTTTAGAAACGTTCCTGTTCTAATCATTTCTGTGTTCTGGAGGGTAGTGTAATTTTGATCAAAAGGGACAGTGGTGTGATTATTGGATCAGCAAAAAGTATGTTTTAGATCTTCCTAAAAAAACTTACTCTTGTGTTAAGATGTTTTCTTTTTTTATACTGTAAATGTTAAATTAAGTAGTACGGTTAAATTTTTGAGGTATGGGCTGTTAGTGGTTTAAAAAAAAATGACTATAGTGAAATATTTGTTAACATCACCAAGCCTGTTTTTTTTCATAGCTTTTCATTCAAATCCTCTGTGATAACCAGATATTATTTCCCTATCTTTTGACCCGGAAGAGAATTAAATCATCATGTACGTACATCACCTGCTTCCTCCTTTTCAATAAGATGGTGGATCTTCTGTATTACCAACTCCCTTTTGGACGTCCATTGCTCTGCTTTTTTAAATTAATTGGCTATTTGATGGTATTCAGTTTTGGCACGATTAAAGAGTGGTCTTGAATTGAAATGCAATACATTCTGATCTGCTGGTAAGTAAAATGCAGTATGTTTGGTTTGCTGGTAGTGACATGTGGTCTATGGACATGAAGTAAAATGCAATACGCTTTTGTATTGAATTGTAAACAGGCATGAAAATTGCATGTTGTAGTGAGAAGCAATTGATCACTTGGCTCATATGCTTTTAATTATAACATGATAAAACTGTGCCCAAAATTAAATGCAAATGTATAACATTTTAATGTAGTTAACATGTTGGATTGCTTTTAATTTTGACACAAATATTTTTTTTGCAGAAACATCTACAGGACCATTGGAGAAAATTTGATTTGACATACTTTATTAATCCCCAAGAGGAAATTGTCTTTTTCAATTACCTGTGGGGATCAGAGCACAGGGTCAGCCGTTGTATAGCACCCCACAAGCAATCTTCAGGTTAAGGTTAAGGGCCCAACAGAGTAGGATCTTTTTTAGCAGTAACGGGATACTTCCTGATACTAGCACAGATCCTTAGCCTCAGAACCACCATTCTGTTTTTAATAAATACCTACTAGAGCAGGCTTAAAGAATTCTTAAAATTATACAGGCCTAAATGTAACGATTGGATGGAGTTTAAAGGCCTATTGAAGCCAGAACTCATTTGAATCTAAAGTTTGGAGGTGAGCTGAGTTAAGGTTTAGCAGTTGGCTAGAGATATTAACTGTTTATTACTCTGCCCTAAATGCAGAGATGCCACTCACTATTAGTTGGTAGGAAACACGCAGGAACTATAATGCATTGCATGTACTTGACAATAAACTTAAAATTAATTATCCTCTCTTTTAGTGTTTACTGAATTTAACCAACTACTTTTTTAACATTTGTAAATTCCAGATTAAAGACATGCATAGCAAACATGTTGCTTGTGACCCTGAAATTGCAAATAAATATTTTTTTATAAGACCACAAAAAATAACCAATACTTTTCAGAGTATAATTTGTAGTGTAAATGGAAAAATTGGTAAGTGCTGAAAATGTGTTGCTGAAATAATCAGGCTTTGTGGATCAAGGCAAAACGTACCGTAGCAGTAATCTGCAGCAGAAAGTATTAACTGTCTAGCAATCATGTAATGCCCATTTGTTCACATGTTATAAAGGGATATTAATAGTATAAATTATCACAAGGTGCTTTATAGTAATGAAGATTGCAGTATTGCATAGCAAACTGTGGCCGCCTCACGTCTTTCTTCCCAGGTGACTTTGATGTAATGTGATTCTGAGTCTCTATGTATTTCCTCTGAACTAAATTACTTAGACCTTTAATTTTTAAAGGACTGCTTTTGTTTCAGGCATCAATGACAGTTAACAAAATTAACTGTAGTGTACGCTAGCTTTATATGCTTCCTTTTTTATTAATGAGTGTGCATATTTTGGCTGAACTTTATGCATAGAGAGAATTGCTGAATTTTCAGTCAACAAGGGGAAGTTTCTTGTAGGTTTTGTAATATATACAGGATTTACAGAAACAGATGTCCTGCATTTTCTTAATTTCAATGTATGCATTTTAATAACTTCTTCTTCAGGCACTGAAGAAATACCTTCCAAAATTAGCATCCTCCTAGAAACCTGACATAGGAGCAGACAGCATTTCATAATTTACTTTTGTGCAATAACCAACTGTCTTTGCTTCACATTTGGCATGTTTTAGATGAAAACAGTATTTTCAAAAGCTTAAGAAATTAATAGACAAATGTAAGATCTTTGTATGGTACTAAATTACACAAACCTCATATCCGAGAAGGCCACTATAGCAGTAAGGAATGTGATTCCAAATGACTACACCATTTGTTGTATTTACAGTTATATTCACTGGACCTTCAGCTGTCACTGTAGAAAAAAGAAGGATTCATTTAGCATTTGCTTTTCTCAATGCATCTCAAGCTGATGTGGAAAGAAGAATAATTTTAGCTTTACTTTATATTGACATCAGAATATTGAAATGACAAAATGAAACAATTTTCACCACTCTTATCATCATGAGTTTGGCAGAGTGTAAGGCCATTGTATATCTCAATGACCGTTATGGCTATGCTGGCTGCAGATATGTTCTCCAAAGGAATTGCATGTGTTAAGCTCCTCTACACAAATGTGACTTGCAATGGTCCTAAGTGATTATCACAGGATCTCACCTAGGATACACATACTGGGAACCATTTCTGGAGCCAAACCTGAGGTATAGGTTAAGAACTGGTGCCTTGTGGCTGAGTGAGCTAGATAGACTGAGTGAGCTCAGCTCAACAAAGTCGTGTCTAGTAAACATGTGGGCTCACAACACAGAAGATGACAAGTGAGAGTTCAGTGCAATTGCTGTTGTGCAACAAGTAAGTCTGGGAAAAGTCCAGACATATAAAATACTTGATAGTAGAAGCTAGGGTTAATAACACGGAATATAAATGTTGTAGTGAGTATGAGGGCAAATGGACATTTCATGTCCTCTTGTTTGTCAGACTTGCTTTACCATCTAGATATAGTTGGATGCACTTCTGTGGAAAGCGTTGACTCTGGAGCCATTCAATAGTTGCTCCTTAGTTCAATTAAGATTTCTGTTTAGTTGGTCAGCTTTTTGTATTTGCAGAGATATTTGAGAGGTCTTTGGAATTTGGCTTTTGGTTCTACAAGTAGCTATTATCTGAAAAATCTTATGACCACCTAACCCATGGCATTTTGTGGAACAGTATGCAGTTTTAAGCCCTCTGGTGTGTGCCACCCAGTATATATTTCCATAATGAGAATCTGCACAGTTAGCATTAACTTGAGTCCAATCAAGAGTACATCTTATCTTCTCTCTTGCTCATGATTTTCAAGAGAGGAATTTCACTTTGGGAATTTAAGTGTTTTATTTCTTCTGTTTATTAATGATCTTCACCTCTTGGTCCCATCAAACCATACTTTGTGGTAGGCTTTGGAGCAATGCACAGCTGAAAGTGTTGCACGTTTGACTGGAATTAACAGCTGCATATCTGATGTAATGGCTTCCTTCCACAAAAAAAGTAATTTGCTCCCTGCAGCTAGGAGGTGAACATCTGTCTCAAATAAAGGGGTTCTACTACCTCAAAGTCCTGATTATGAGTATCAAGCGTAGATTGACTAATGAATTGATATTGTGTCAGCATTTTTGTAGTTGTTGTACAGGTGAAATGAGTGCTAAGTGCTTAAAACTCTTGATTTATCTGTCAGTCTACATCCCCATTTTCAATTATGGGAAAAAACTCTGTGTAGTAACTGAAGGAATAAGGAATTAGATTACACTTACATGTGGCTAAAATGAGTTTCCTTTGCAGGGTTGCTGGATTCACTCACCATGATAGCATAAGAAACTTAAAACAATGGAAAGCCCTTGGAGTTGGACTTCTGCTTTTTTGAATTGAGAGGAGCCTACTGTGGTGCAATGGACGCATAAACATGATGTACCCTCAACAACTCCCTCTGAGGTTTATGACGTGAAATCCAGGGTAGACTTAGGACATACTGATACAGATTACATCTCACTGCTGGACTGGGAGCATCTGGAAATGCCACACAAAGAGCTACAAAGTTATGATCACCATAGAATAGTCTGGTCTTCCTAGCCCAGAATGTTACTACCATAATTTACACCAGAAAAAACAAATAGAAAGTAAAGTGAATGGAAAAATACATTTTCAAAGTTTACAAGGGATATTAAAATAGAGAAAGAAAAAGCAGACATTACCTTTTTCAGTAGTGTTCAAAAAAATCTTTTTTGACACAATCTTCTGTTGGGAGGATTGGAAGGAAAACGTTGCATTGAATGTCAGTTCATAAGGAGAAGAAGGTGTCAAACACTCAAAAAGCACTTCTGTTCTGTTTTCCTTCTTCTCATAAGAGACGCATATCTGGTTGGGACATTGCTCTTTATAGCGGTCTACCAACAGGCCTGTGGCTTCAAGACTGTAATTGGCAGTGCAATTGCATTGAAAGATCCATACCACAGTTAAATTGTGGTATCCAGTTAGATTAGATTCTAAAAATATTTCAGGCTCTTTAAAAAAAAAAAAAAAAAAGGTTAGCGTACTGGTGTCAACTTCAGGGTCAATTTCTACTTGTACCTAATGGAAATGTAATATGATATGGCACCTCTGCTATTAAATTTGATTAATCAACTTTGGTACGAGATGCATTTGTGCGAGTATATTTTAAAGATATTTTTCTAAACATTTATTCAATTTTTTATTTTATAAACATTTAGTGTAGCACATGATCATGGATGAATGGAACTTATCACCCAGAAGCACCATGTTCAAGGCAGGAACCAACCCTGGGCTCAATCATATTTACTCAGGCAGGGCATAAATAAATTTAATCTCCAATTAACTTTACTTATACATCTTTGGAATGAGGTAGGAAATTAGAATAATTGGAGAAAAGTTGACAAAGAGAGAACATGTAAAACCATACAGGCCGTGACTGGGCTGGAATCTGAACACAGGTCTCTGGATCTGGATTAGCAGTGCTAATGATAGTGACATTATTCTGCTGCTGTTATATATTGATGCAGATTATTAAAGCTGTGCGGACATGGGAGCATTATAGATAAATACCAGGAATATTAACTGCACACAGAGGATAATAGGAAAAAAATCCCCTTACTTATGTTCTTAAAGCAAACTCTCCGATCATGTCGGCTAATTTTGTAAACAAATTTCTAAACAAGATGGACTCTCGTGTTTTGTATATCAGCACCAACTGGACTGCCATTTGGTACAAGACAATTTGTTTGTTAGGTAGCCATGTACCAAAGTACTGTTACCTTTTGTACTGCTTTCTATGTACAGTGGTGCCTCGTACTTCAAACAATTCTTACTTCAAACATTTCAGAGTTCAAAAACTACACTCAAGAGAAATTTGAGTTTGGACGATGGTTCTATGTTCAATCTGCGAACGCAGTAAAAATGCAGCAACAGATGATATGCAGTGAGTGTAAACGTCATCTGTTGTGCACCCAAGTTGTCTCTTGCTCTCATTGTAAAAGCATCTCTCGCATTACACTCGAGTGTTCGTTTCCCAAACTGGCCACTCCAGGTAATCTTCTCTTAATGAGTGTTTAGGAGTAGCTGCTGTGATTTTTAAAAAATATGATGTTACTTCTGGGAGTAAAATCTAAATCAAAAGGAAGTCTTTCCTAAAGACTGAAATTCAATCTAAAACACAACAAAACCTTTTGTAATGAGTTATTTATTTAAGCCAGTGGGTATAACTGTAATTGCTATTGGAAATGAACTGTAGAGTCTATTCATCAGTTTTCTTAACCCGCTTATTCATGGCAGGATCACAGGGTAGCTGGAGCCTATCCCATAAAGCATAAAGTAGAAGGGAGGAACAACCCCTGGACAGGGCAGGGTGAACACACTCACATACAAATGCCAATTTAACATCAGCATTCTATCTATTTAACTATCTAGACTACTAAAACATATTTATTCACTGATGAAATTCATATGCTGGACAAAGGGCCCCTAATCTGCACAGTAATTTATTAGAAAGTCTTTGTGACCCGAATCAGGTAGGAGATCTCTATCAACCAGACGAAATCCAGATGCAACACATTATTTATGTATAGTAGCTTCTAAAATGGCAATGCAATGCACTCAAAAATGTATGGAAAACAATGTCTGTTTTTCTCAGACAAGGAGATAAAATTCAAAGTCATATATAAAAACAAAGCTTGAAAATTAAACTTTCAAAAGCACAAAGTTTAACCTCTGCACTGCTGAATCAATTCATAATCAAACCAGCTAATTCACTCTTTCATTCAAGACCCTTGATGCTCTCCATAGGCAGTATGGGCTTTAGAAACCATTCACACAAAAGTGTAGCTTCTTTAAAAGCAGTCAGAATTGAAGCTCAAGGCCTTACATGATACAGAAAATGTGATAACATGGTAGAGGAAGAGGGCTTCTTCACTGAGGGATGGAAGGCCTGCCTTCATAGTCTGCCGTTAAATCCTCTGGAAGTACATCAGAAACAAGCTCTGATATTGGGCGTGGTGGTGGGGGGGGATCAGGGGAAAAGCAACTCTACAGCTACAATAAATTAAGTTCACACAGAAAAACTAATGCAAACTGTAACCTTTGAAGACACCTTTGAAGTTTAAGTGATTTGGTTTTTGGTGGCTTTGCAGAAAAATGGTTCTGGGTTTGAATCCCAACATCTGTTTTAGAGTTTGCACATTTGAGGGCACTCCAATGTCAGGCACATTATGTCAGATGGAGTCTCTAAATCTATCTGCATGATAAAATATAAAAATGATTATTATTTAAACCATTTTTTATTTTGAATTTTTCATTTATATAATACATTCAATAATTGCAATGTTTTCCTGGGCATGTTAAAATATAATAATGGTTATTAGTTGAACAATTTCTATATTTTATTAGTTTATTTGCCTTTGCTTATTATATTTAATATGATTTTTTTCCCGGGCCATCATTAGTCAAATACTGGCTCATTGCCATTTCATCTGTGTTCTCTTTCTTGGGGTGTCTTTGCAGAATTTCATTTAAATATTGAATTCTGAAGATAAGTCGGGTCCTCCCTATGTGGAGTTTGCATGTTCTCCCCGTGTCTGCATGGGTTTCCTCCGGGCGCTCCGGTTTCCTCCCACAGTCCAAAGACAAGCAGGTTAGGTGGATTGGCGATTCTAAATTGGCCCTAGTGTGTGCTTGGTGTTTGTGTGTGTCCTGCGGTGGGTTGGCACCCTGCCCGGGATTGGTTCATGCCTTGTGTCCTGTGTTGGCTGGGATTGGCTCCAGCAGACCCCCGTGACCCTGTGTTCAGATTCAGCGGGTTGGAAAATGGATGGATGGATTCTGAAGGTAAGAGTAAGCTCATCGCTCATGTAAGAGGTGATACATACTTCAGACACCAACAGTATGAATATCATGCTAAAAATAGCTGTGTGGGTTTTGTGGAGTGATGAGAAATATTGTAGTGCCATGTGTGGTTGGTTTTCTCCATTAAAAATGGGTCGCACAACAGATGTGAATGATTGGCAAAAAGAGGTTATTGCATTTAACCATACTAAAGAGCACAGGAAGTTGTCTACTTTGCGGGTGTGTCAAAATGTGCTGTCCAATGGGTCATAGAGCAGTGGTGTGCATTGCAGTCAACCTCTAATCATCACCAGAAGTGCAGTCAAAAGATAGATAGGGAAGTTGCCATGTGTTTCAACTTTTCTTGATTACTTAGAAATACTCTACAGCAGAAAAGCAGTGATGGAACAAGCTATGTTACCTTTTGTGCTTCATCTCCAGAGTAAACACAGAATGGCTAACCCAGTCTTCCAAGATGACAACTGTCACATACACAGGGCTGACAGGGTGTGTGATTAACACAAAAAACATTCTGAAGAATTCTTACATCTTGACTGGCCCACACAATTCCTAGATTTAAATCTTGTAAAAAATCTGTGGGACTATTTGGAGAACAAGTGAAATACCAGCAGTGCCATCTGACCAATCTGGCTGAACTTTTGGACCTGGCACTGGAATAGCAGATGAAAACTGATTTTGCCTACATCTGCAAACTGTTGGTGTCCATGGCGGACAGAACTGCAGCTGGAGTTATGTGCTATTAGAGAAGATTTAGCTGGGGTGACTAATTTTTTTTGGCCCGGTGAGTTTATCTTTAGTTCTGCTCAAGTTACTTGCAGTGCTGCCAGGGCACTCATTTTTCAGCAGAATACTTCTGACACAAGGGATACTAAGACAAAAAAAAATGTTACAAAAGGAGCCCTAAACTTAGAAATATGTAGTCCTGGCTAAATGCTGCCCTTCCATAAAAAAAAAAATACTTTTCAGAAAGAAAAACAATAAAACATGTTGTACAATTTAACTAAAGTTATTCACATATGTTTACTACGTAACTATAATTCAGATCCTCTATTCCCATCCAACATGAACAGAAACAGAAAGAAAAAGGAAGCAAGATCACATTAGGGAAGCTACAGGCAATTAAGCCAGATAGTGAGATGAGAGCTACTGGGAGTGACTGCCACTTTATTTACGGTGTGTTTGTTGAAGACTGGTTTAATAAGCCATAACATAGTATAACATTCTCAGACACATTTACTTAACCTTCAGGACTGTGGGGGTGGCTACAGCCTATCCCAGCAGGCCCTGCTGCAAGCCTGAAAATAGGCCTGGTTAGGGTAGCTGCTCAGTCACACGTATACCTACAGTACACTCACACTAACTATGGTCTCAAATTAGAGACACCAATTAGCCTAACCAACAAAAAAACTGGAACACCCAGAGGAAACACCACACAGACTGTAGGAGAAATGAGCAGGACTTTTCTTGTGATGTTTTAAAAAGTGGACCTTTAAATAGATGCTTATTTCTTTCTATGCTGAAACAACTTCATATTTTAAAGCAGCTTGTCTCATTACTTGGCTACTGGAAATTTACTTTGTCCATTAATGCTTTGGTGTTTGTTAAAGAATTACCAGATAATTAGTTTAAGCAATTGCTATATTGTGAGTCAAACAGGTTGCTTGGCTATGCATGTTGTAAGTGACATGAAGGACAAATGGGTATGATGGCTGGATGAGAAAATGACTTCTTGCCCATTTAGAGGTATATAAAGAATGGACCAGCAGAAGTCAGAGGCCAGGAGCAGTTCCATCCCCGATGTGATAGGAGGCAGCAGCCCCCCCAAAGGTGCACCAGTTTGGACACCCAGTGGGATACATGAGAGTTGGAGTCCAGAAGTTTAGCCCTGTTGGGGTTCCTGAGTGCTTTTAGAGGGCGCTGTTGTGGTAGGACCTTCCTGGTTTTCCTGGTACGTCTAAGTGGACACATTGTGGCACTGGAAGTATAACTGTGTACAGCTTTAAAGGGGTCTACTGCCTCCCCTATCGAATTTTGTTGCAGCAGCACAGTTACCAATTTCTCTGGCCACTTCAATGACTTTTAATTTAAAATCAGCTTCATATTTTCTTCTGATCGAACACTCCATCGTAGATAAGGGATGCTCTTACGATAAAGCTGCATGAGGGTGTGAGATGCAAAAAACACAAAACAGTACAAACGTGACTTCGGAATAGTTCGGGTATTACCATGTGGTTACGTAGGCATGATACTTAGAAAAAAAAGACAGTGTGGTCCGTGGTTACTCTCTCAGGTAGGCGTTAGCATATCGTAATCTCTTGGACCAATAGCATGAGTTTTCCACATTCGACTTATACGACCAACATTATAAAATACCAGAAATTATACGGTAAAATCAAGCCCCGACTTATCTGCGAGTATATACAGTAAATGAAATTGAGTCTAATATTATGTAGCACAATACAATTGGCCTTGTTCCCATTATGAGATGTTAATCAAGTTAGGATTTCAGCAATTAATCAAAATTAGATAGAAAGTTAGTAGCTTAGCATGTTCCATTGTGCCTTTAAAAATAAAAAAAAGAGTTCTTACTGGCTATTGAACTATTATAACGTAATGTTAAAGTTGGAGGTTAAGTAACCAGCAGTCAAACAGTGTAAGATAACATAACATAGAATACCATTTCAAATCTGCTTATCTCAATTCAGGATCACAGGAGCCTGCCCTGGCAGCAATGGGCACTAAGCTGGAAACTCCTGGATAGGGTGGCACCAAAGAGCCCACTCACGCACACATTCTCTCAAAATCATAATTGGGCCAATTTCGAATTGCAAATTAACAAAACCAATACATATTTGAAGATAATGAACAAAACTACTCAGAGAAAAAAATACACAGACATGGATAAGATACAAACCGTAGAACGCCTTGCACCATGTTCTGCCCAGTAGTGGAAGATTTTGACTAAATCAGCTAATGGATCTCACTCTTATAGATTCAGTCTAGTAAGAATCATGGTAATGTCCTGTTGCAAATAAACTTTTCAAACACACATAAGTGTAACACAGACATTGCTCACAATGGAAAGTGCTCATATATATTGAACTTTATCTCCTTTGCTCTTTCCTATCAATAAAAAGCATAACATACAAATGAGTAAATAGATGATGACATACTGTCCATATAAAAGACAGACACAGATCTTACTGTGCTTACCCATGCATTTTTCGGTGGTCTGTGAATCTCTTTCTGAATTTGTGCAATTTTCTTGTTTACCTTCACTTCCATTTCTGCAGCTACTTAATGGTGTAATCTGCGTTGGAACATTTAAGTCTATATTATTGTAGTAACTTGTGTTCCAGCTGCTGCTAGCAGTTGGCTTTGGGCGTTTTGCTGTGAAACAAAAGAATTTCAGTTATTACCAAACAAATAAAAATTTGAAAGATGTAAAAATCAAAATATTATTTAATTATTTCAGTCCTTAAATAATTTTGTTTGCAACAGAAGAGAGAAGTGACCAGTCTAGATTAAAACATAGAAACTGAAACAAATTTGAAAGAGATACTGGTAGAGAGGTTCAAAGAAACAGAGCTGTGGTACAGCAAAGGTCTGAGAGAATCAGAAAGCCAGTCAATGGGGATCTCAGTAATTATGAATGTTTGTAAGAGAAACACGACTAGCCATTCAACTCACCCAATGGAATGATTTCATTGTGCTCATAAGTTACCAGAAAAAGGTGCAGGCAGATGATTAGATTGACTATAAGTTGGTCATCTACCTTGTAAAATCTTAAAATCTGGTAAAATCCTTTGCAAAAATGAAATATATTGCAATATATGAAAAAATATACTGCCATATCTTTCACTATAATGTAAAATACATTTAATTCAAATAATGTATATATTTTTACGATTATATCTAAGATATAATGAAACATAACATTTCTCTTAATACAACAAACATACTTTCAAATACATTGAGTATACAACATGCAATATAAAATACAATACAGTTTATTTTTTGTATAGCGCTATTCACTAATTGCAGGCACAGAGCACTGTGAACAATTATCAATTAAAATACAAGTACAGATTATACCAATTATTAAATACAGAACTAGTACACATATTTGTGCAGATTTGTTAAAACACAGAAAAGTACAAGGTAGAAAGAGTGTGTATACTGTGTGTGTATCATGATCATTCATGATCATTCATGTTGTATCTTTCAAGTTTAACATAGGTTTTCCAATGAATCCAATTTATTTTGAATTCCTTGAACCTCATTATAAGTCGTTCAAATAGGTGGATGCGTCAACATATATAAGTTGCAATGTGTTCCAATATGAGTCATGTACTTTAAACAAAATGCTTTTTGAAATTACAAGAAAAATGATTTTAAAAAAAAGTTATTTGCGTTAAATGTCTATCGTTTCAATATTAATTTCTGGAAATGAATCACATGAAGATGAGCTCCTGTTTGTGGAAAGTTGTTGTCATTCAGTGAATCAAAAAGCAAATCAGCAAGCTTTGTATTAAAATGAAAAGCAAGAATATTAAAAATCTTTTTAGGTACAATTTATTTCAAATCAACTACTTTTAATTACCATTTACACAGCTACTACTGTACTGATGAACATGAACATAGCGAGTTACGACTTTATTACATGCTTGTCTGAGGTTAATACAATTTGTGCTGTTTCACAGTGAGATTTGATCTAAGATAGATGTCAATACAAGCAACACTCTATATCAAATGTATGTTATCAATCCCAAGTTAAAATTCAGGTAAAATTCCATTACTATGAACTTCCAGGGACCTAAAAAATGTTTCGTTGTAATGAAAATTTCGTTGTCATGAGATTCTGTATTTGTAGCTATAGTGCTTTCTTTAACTTGCGTCCAGGCATCTGCAGTCATTTCAATAGCTTCTTTAGCATTAATTTTAATCTTCTCCTGTCTACAAGTTATGCTGACAAGAATTTTTCTCAGCATTTCCTTGTGATAATACACTTTCAGGGTGCGAATGATGCCCAAATCCAATGGCTGAAGCACTGCTGTGCAATTGGGTGGGAGGAATTCAACACGATCATTATCTAAATGTGGAAGCATGTTGTGGGCAGTACAGTTATCAATCAGAAGCCGAATCATCCTTTTCTTCTCCTTCATATTGTGAGGTTTCTGAACTCTTTTGCAATCCCCCCCCCCAATCCCCCCACCCAATTGGAACATCACGCTGAAGTGCGTCCTGAAGCGTGATTGCCGTGTCTGTGGAAGATTGTTTGTCCTTTGCCAGGGCAGGGCAACAGAAGCGAATCCTAAAAGATCGGGGTTGCGCTATAAGTCCCTGTCTTACACCCCAAAACATGAGGCTGAGTCTCAGTACTTTAGCAAAACCAGCTTTATTCAGCTTGAAACAGGACCAGCACAGTTATTTATTGTAGTGGGATCTGCCACTCTCCTATACTCAGACACAGCAGTCAGGCAGGGTCGTGCCCAGGTTAGTGGCCAAGTAATCCTGTTTCTTGCATCACCCATCGAGTTTGCTTTGGCGAAGAGATGCAGCATAGCTGTGAGCCTGCTGTTTCCCCGGACACATATAAACAGTCTTTCACAGACGCAGTGATCACACTTCAGGACACTCTTCGGCGTGTTGTCCAGTTGTGGGAGGACCCAGAAGAGTTTACAAACCTCACATTTTCTTGAATGAGTGCCACATTAATAGGAATGTTTCTTGAACGAGCATCACTGAACCACATAAAGACTGCTTTTCGACGTCTTCAAATGCAGCAGTTTGCATACATTTGCAATCTGAGATTTTTCTTCTTTTTTTTGCTCGGTCTTTCAAGAAAGTTGACAGTGTCAATGGCGAAATTCCGAATTCACTGGCAATGTCTTTTTTCTTTTTGCCGCAATCGAGAGCTGTAAAAATTTTAAGTTTTTTTGTGTCTGCCGTTTCTATAGGAGGGTGTTTGTTTAACTTGAATATCTTCTTTCAGCCACAGTGGATCACCTTTTTCCTTATCTTCCTGTCCTCTACATCAGTGCTCCGCAACCGGTGTGCCGCGGCACACTGGTGTGCCTTGAGCCGATACAGGTGTGACGCGGTCAAATAAGACAATTTTCTAACTAAATAATATTTCAACGGTCCTCCTTAGAAACACAATAACGAGAATACGTGCAATGAAATATTCGCGTAAATAGCCTTTTAAAGGTTTCGTAATTTTATGTGTCATTTCTCTGAAATAATAAATCCCATCGCCTGTCGCCTACGACGTAGGCCCTACGTAGTCGCCAGACAACTCCGTAGTATGCTTTGATAGGCAGATCGCTCCGTGCCCTCACCTAGATTCAATTCAAGCTGACGTATTAGTCGTGCTACGTCGCATTCACTCGTCTTGCGACAGTAGTTATCATTCATTACTATTAGTTGTGTTGCTGAATTGTGTATGGTTAACGTTCTTTGTGTGATTCATATTTAGTTTTATACCCCTTTAAATATGGATAAATTTTTACGTGGAAAAGATTCGTCTTCACGTACAGATGATGAAGAACCCAGCACAAGTGTTGCAAAAAAAAAACCAAAGAAGATTGTGAAAAGGAAGTACAACGAAGACTACATTCGATATGGATTCTCGTGGTGTGGTGACGAAACGGCTGCAAAGCCACAATGCATCATATGCGGCGATCAGCTATCAAACGAGGCAATGGCACCCAGTAAACTAAATCGCCATCTAAATTCAAACCATCCCAGTTACGCCAAAAAAGACAAACAACTCTTGTGTTAATTAAAAATGATAAGCGGTCATGCTTAAAAGATCTTGACCAAGAACTTCGGGTTGCGCTGTCAAATATTGAGCCGAATATAAAACTTTTGTGTTCATTGAAACAAGCGTAGGTATCACATTAACCAGTCATTATGTTATAATAATTATTAAGATTGCATAAAAGTTAATATAGTATAGTTTTTATGTATGTATACTTATAATAAATGTATACTTATAATAAAAAATGAAAATTTATTGTAATATTTGTGTATTAAATTCATATCTATATATCAGTGGCGTAGCTGGAGATCATGTTGCCCGGGGCGGTGAAAAATTTGACGCCCCAAAGCTGAAAGAAATTTTTTTTTTTTGCGCCTCCTCAAGGAACAAAAAAAAAAAGAAAGTACCGTAGTTTGGACGCCCCTAAATAGCTGGCGCTCGGAGCGGAAACCATCCCCGCCCCCCCCCCAACCCCCCCCCCCCCCCCCCCGCTATAGCGACGCCACTGCTATATATTTTAGCTTTTGATGTGCCGCGGAATTCTAGGAAGAACTTTGGTGTGTCGTAGGTGAGAAAAGGTTGCGGAGCACTGCTCTACATCTTGTTCTGTTATACCCATCACCTGCATATCCTATCTCATCACATCCATAAACCTTCCCTTAGGCCTTCCTCTTTCTTAACATCCTTTTCCCAGTATAACTAGAATCTCTCTTCTGCACATGTCCAAACCAACGCAGACTTGCCTCTCTGACTTTGTCTCTAAACTTTAATACAGATAATGGAAGATTCTGTTTTGCCCACTATGACTTAAAGATAATGGAATGTTCTTAATGTTAGCTCTGTGTGACAACAGTTATAGCTCTTAGATTGAAGTTAGACAGCTAGAAAGAAACGTGAACTGATCGTCAGATTGGCATTAAGGGCACATAGTTTTCTGATTGTATGTACATATGAGCGGTGAATAAGATCACAGATAGAAACCTTAAGAAATGTAATCTAGATACTTAAGCCTCAATTTGAATACCATAGACAAGAAGTTTCCCTTTTTCCCGTGTATTATCAGCTTTTTCCCTTATTTTATGTGAACTGTTTGCTTTGAATTTCACAATTTCACTTGGACTGTGGAATATTTTTAGTACATACTATTACTGGAATGTTTTTCTGGTAGCGGCATTTGAACAATTTTGAACTACTTGGAAACCCTCAACACAGTTACGTATATAAATATACTGAAATGTCTATATATATTCTAAAATATATTGTATGGTATAGCTAGAATTTATAGTATATGTAAAAATATATTGCCTATTTCTTACTGTATCTAGTATTTTGAAAAATGTATTTCAATACGCTGTACAATAACGACAATAATTTACATATTTCACAATACCTTTCAGTGGGCGGCACGGTGGCGCAGTGGGTACCGCTGCTGCCTCGCAGTTGGGAGACCTGGGTACCTGAGTTCGATTCCCGGGTCCTCCCTGCGTGGAGTTTGCATGTTCTCCCCGCGTCTGCGTGGGTTTCCTCCGGGCGCTCCGGTTTCCTCCCACAGTCCAAAGACATGCTGGTTAGGTGGATTGGCGATTCTAAATTGGCCCTAGTGTGTGGTTGGTGTGTGGGTGTGTTTGTGTGTGTCCTGTGGTGGGTCTGCACCCTGCCTGGGATTGTTTCCTGCCTTGTGCCCTGTGTTGGCTGGGATTGGCTCCAGCAGACCCCCGTGACCCTGTGTTCAGATTCAGCGGGTTGAAAAATGGATGGGTGGACAATACCTTTTGGTATAGTATAAGATATTATATTTATCCTTGAAATATATTGTAAAACATTTAAAAATATATTTCCCTTGGTAGCAATATTTTTTTAAAATATATTTTATATACATTTCATTTTTGTAGCAGATATAGCATTTGCACTAAAAGATCAGTAAGATGCTTCTGGCATAAACAGGCAAGAATACCACAAAAGAGATATATTTTAATAAGTTTGATATTCATGGAATAAAACAGGCAAAGATAGCTGAGTCTACAGAACCAATATACTTGTGTTTAATAAACTATAAAGAGGTGACTTGATACATTTCCAATACACCATCTGTGAATGAGTTAACATTCCTGTATAAAGAAAGCACACTATGATTGATGTATGTACAAAAGCTTTATTCAGTTAAACCCTTGTTGTTTCTAAAGGTGTTTTGAATTAAAACTTCCAAGTCTTCCAGGAGGAGGAGGTTATGAGCATGCACTGATACAGTGCGTTGTTGCACCCACCACATGACGATCCACCTCAGAATCTCAAATTGGGACCCGAGTACAGCTGTGCAACAGGTGTCACCTTAGCCCAACACTAGTTCAAAGTCTCCTCTGCTGTATCTAAAATCAGTCTTTTCACTCTGCTTTATGATTCAATGTAGGAAGGCCATGGTGACATAGCAGTGCAGTGGTAGTGCTGATCCTCACAAACCAGGATTCATGTCCTGGGTCCTCCCTGCATGAAGTCTGCATGTTCTCACCATGTCCTGCAGTCCAAAGATAGGCAGGTTAGATGGACTGGTCATGGTGTGTGTTCAACCTGCGATGGGCTGAAACTCCATCCAAGTTTGTTCCTGCCTGCCACCTGATGCGTGCTGGGTTAGGCTCCATCTCCCTTGCAGTCCTGCTCAGGATTAGGTGGGCTTAGAAAATTGTGTGGTAATAATATAGTCTAGTGAGGCCACTGAAATATTACATTGCAAATATGCTTTTCATATGCCTACATGCATAACACAAAATGTATTTAGAGTAAAAAGGTGGTGACAAACTGAATGTATACCAGACAGACACAGATCCTGCTGTTCTTACCTTTGGATTTTATGGAGGTCTGTGAGCTCTTTTCTGAATTTGTGCGGTTTATTTTTTTACCTCGATCCCCTTGTCTATCCCTACTTTTTGGTTTGTTCTTTGATGGACCATTTAAGTCTGTTTTGTTGATGTGACTTGTGTTCAAGCTGTCACTAGCAGATGGATCTGAGAAATTTGCTGAGGAAAAAAAAAACTTTTATTACCAGAAATAACAAAAGCAAAAGATTAACTGTTTAATTATCTCAGCCATTAAAATATTTTAGGTGCATTAGCAATATATAATGTTATGTTTCAAAATGAATGAAACTTTGAGAATTTATAGAAAATGCACTAAGCAGGAAAGAATGTTGTGACAGGTGAGGTTAACATAGACTTAGAAATCGAAGAGGTTCAGGCAACAGAAGAGAGACGTCACCAATCTGAATTTAAATGTGGAAACTGAGGCAATATTGAAAGATATTAGCAGAAAGATTCAGAGAATCACAGTCACAAAGCTTGGCTAAAGCAAACGTTTGAGACAGACGGCTGGCCCATGTGGGTGTCAGAAGTCACAAGCACCAGCAAAGCCAGTAATTACAAAGTGGTTGGGTCTGGAAAAAACAAGGGTGGGAAAACAATAAGCCTTCATTGACATTTTGCATGGCTTGGTTAAGTAGTGATAAAACTAAGGCAGAGGTTTTAGATGGGGTGCCACCCATGAACGTTCTAGAGGCTCAGTTTATTGATGAACGAACATTAATCAACTGCGGTGGGCTGGCCCCCTGCCCCGGATTTGTTCTTGCCTTACGCCCTGTGTTAGCTGGGATTGGCTCCAGCAGACCCCCGTGACCCTGTGTTAGGATATAGCGGGTTGGATATTGACTGACTGACTGACATTAATCAAATAAAAAGTTTAGAAGCAACCTATCTGAATGGGGTAGCCTTGCCCCAGTCATAAGTGTGTTTATATGAGAAGAGCAGGAGTTATTTGTAAACCAAACAGCTTTGATTTTGTTATGCAGGAGGTTCCAGAAAAAGCAAAGTCAGATATTTAACTGGCTATAACTTTGCCACTGCCTAGAAATAACTTAAAAACTGGTACCGTATGATATGTGCACTAAGAGGTCATTAAGATGCTTCTGGAAATAGAAGGCAAGAATACTTCTATTACTAGAAAAGTCTTTTCTTTGAGGTATATATTTCATTAGGTTTGATATTCATGGAAAAAAACAAGTCTTTAAATTTGGATCTTGGAAACCTATATATACGGTATATATACACTTAATAAATGCATGAAAGGGTGCATTTTCAATACTCCCAAAATTGATGTGTGCTCATACATTTATTCAGCCAGTCTCCTGGTGCTTCTGAAGTTATTTTGAATTAAAACTTCCAAGTTTTCTAAAAAATATATGCAAGTATGAAATCAGCCCTTTTGCTCTACTTTTATGATTCAATCTAATGAAGACACAATAATAAATTATTGCAAATAAGCTTCTCAGATGCATACAGGCATAACACAAAAGCCAACCTGCTTTGCACTGAAAGTATAATCAACTTTTGGAATAAATAGTTAGTGACATACTGAATGTATACACGACAGACACAGATTCTGCTGTGCTTACCCATGGATTTGTTGGTGGTCTCTGATATACTTCCTGAATCAGTGCAGTTCAAATTTCTTTCTCTTTCACCTTTAGTACATTCTGTATAACTACTTGATGATGTGTTCTGTATTGGACCACTTAAGTTTGTATTGTTGATGCGACTTGTATTCAGGCTGTCACATGCAGATACATTTGAGCAATTTTCTGTAAAACAAATTAACTTCATTTATTATTAGAAAAAAACAATAAAAAACAAATTGAAATTATTTCAGTTCATAGAAAAAGAATAATTATATTTGAAACATATTATATTATGCTTTAAAAAAAAAACATGCAAACTCTTAGCATGCTTAAAGTACATATATAATGTATATCATAGATAAACCCAAGACAGGATATCAGTTAATTGCAGGGACTACCCAGCTACACAGTCAAATTCATACTAACATGGGGCCAGTTTCTTTTACATAATTAGTTTAAAAATGCCACCTAATAATGAAAAATCTGGATAAAAGCTAAACAAAAAGTTTTTTGTATGTTAAAAGCACAGTACTTTAATGCAGGTGTCTGGGTTAGAATAAAATTTTCAAAGGTAAAGGCAAAAACGTTTTCCAACAACTGTTTTTTTTTACCATAAATTAGAGGTAATAATGCAACCAAGATCTCTTTAGTGTTAAGAATAAAAATACAGCAAAGAAGTCTGCCTAACATTTAAAAAAAATAATTGGTAAGTGTAAAGCTTAGGAAACATACATTGGCAGCAGCAGTTAAAAAGGAAACTAGAAATGGCAAAACATTAAGTAAGGTTTATTAACAACAGCTTTTGATAAAATAACAGGAAATAACACGTAAAGATAAGGCAATAGCAGATAACTTTGTTATTTTTTATGCTTTTCACCAGTGATATACATGTAGCTGCACCAAATATTAAGGTCACATTATTCATATACAGTAGGTAGATGTTTATAGTGCAGTATAATGGTTGGAGAGCACAAATGCAGAAGAATCCTATGATGTAGGCAAATATGAAATCCAACCCATCTACAAATCAAAGCCATTTTTGTGACAGACATTTGACAAATGCTCACTGAAGTTCAACCTAACACTACTACTACTAGCAGTAGCTGTGCTGGAACCAACCCTATACTGTACTGTAATATACTAGAACTATAATAAAATGTAATATGCTGCATGTATTACATTTCTAAAATCAAAACAATTGCCAAGACTAGATGACACATATGCCAGAGTTCTTTAAATCGTTGTTGATTATATTTACCACCAATCAACCAAGGTCACCATAAAGTGGGAAATAATTTCAAAAGGCAGGAATCTTGCCAGCACTATAACATTCTATCAAATGGGTGACCATGCTGGTCGTGATAATTATAATCTAGTCTCATATATAATTAATAGAAGAGATTATTACAAGTGACATAGTAAATTAGCTCTATAGTTGTCACGTGTTAGCAGAATGCCAGCTTATTCTCAAGCAAGAAAGTCTCTTTTAGTATGATGTGTCAATTTTTTAGGAAGTTATGAAAACTTTTAATGACAAACATTTAATATTTAATAACAAATATAAATATTATATTGAAATAATATTTACCCTGACTCTCAAAACATCCTTGATAAAGTATACCATAAGAAACAGGTCATAAAACTTCATTGTTACAGTTTCTGAAACCATTGGATTATGATGCAAAGATTATTTTCTGATTTAGGAAGTCAGAAATGGGGATTATTGATGGGGTCAAGACACTTTTTAATTTATATACAGTATCTATAAAAAGTATTCCCCGCTAGGAGGTTTTCACATTTTATTGTTATACAACATTGGATTGTAGAGGATTTAATTTGGATTTTTAAAACTTATCAACAGAAAAAGTGAAGTGAAAACAGACCAGTACAGAGTGGTCTAAATAAATTACAAATATCCATCCATCAATTAACCAACCCGCTATATCCTAACTACAGGGTCACGGGGGTCTGTTGGAGCCAATCCCAGCCAACACAGGGCGTAAGGCAGGAAACAAACCCCGGGCAGGGTGCCAGCCCACCACAGTAAACTACAAATATAAAACACAAAATAAGTGATTGCTTAACTGTTGACCCCATTAATATGACACACCTAAGTTATCACTAGTGCAGCTAATTAGTTTTTTGAATTCACATAATTAGATCAATGGTGATCAGCTGTGTGGCGTTATAGCTAATGGGAATATAAATGCACCTTATCTGGAAGGTCCAACTTGTGCTGAGTCAGTACGGTGGCCTAACCTACACAATGAAGACAAAAGAAAACTCAGTGAAAAGGTGATTGAAAAGCACAAGTTAGAGGATGGAAACAAGAAAATATCCAAGACACAGAATATCCCTTGGAGTCCAGTTAAGTTAATCATTACGAACTAGAATGATTATGGCAGAGCTGCAAATTTGCCAACTGTGGGCCATCCACAAAAAGTGAATGATTGTGAGTGAGTCCACCAAGAGACCCATGATAACTCTGAAGGAGTTACAAGCTACAGTGACTGATTAGAGAGACTGGGCATATATATAACAGCTGTTGCCCAGGTGCTTCTGCAGTCGTAGCTTTATGTGAAAGTGGAAAAGAAGAAAGAAGTTTGAAAGAAGGCACATGGGAGACTATGAATTCAGCTAGAAGAAAGCTGAATGGTCTCATGGAACCAAAATTGAGCTTTTTAGATATCACAGTAAAGAACATGCTTGGTATAAACCAAACACTGCGCATTATCAAAACAAAACTTCCCCACGGTGAAGCATGGTGGTGGCAGCATCATGCTGTAGGGATGCTTCACTGCAGCAGGTCCTGGAAAGGCTTGTGAGGGTAAAATGAATGAAGCAAAATGCAGGGAAAGCTTGGAGGGAAACCTGATACAGTCTGCAAAAAACCTGCATCTTGGGAGATGATTGCTTTCTAGCAAGACAACAACTCCAAGCATAAAGCCAAAGCTACACATGGAATGGCATAAAAACACATATTAATGTACTAGAGTCACATAGTCAGAGTCCAAATCTCAGTCTAACTGAGAATGTTTGCCTGGACTTAAAAATGACCGCTCTTTAACAATCTCAAATTGTACAAAAGAAGTATGGAGAAAAATGGCAGTGTCCAGGTGTGCAAAGCTGAAAGAGACCTGTGCACACAGACTTGAGGCCCTCATGGCCAGGCCCGGTCTTAAGTATTATGGGGCCCTAGGCGAAAGGGGGGTCCAGGGGCCCCATGGAAGCTCTGTGAAATGCGTGAAAATTAGACCAAGGAGTCGATCCGGGGCCCCTGGACGCCGGGGCCCTAGGCGGTCGCCTACTTCGCCTATGCCTAAGGCCGGGCCTGATTGGGACAAATAATGCTGGAGTATATTTAAGTATATATGACAATTGCTCACTTGGACAATTTGTTTTGGGGGCCCCCAAGAAGGCGGGGGCCCTAAGCTATAGCTTGTGTAGCTTATACGTAAATCCTGCACTGCTCATGGCTGCCAAAAGTACATCTATTGTACTAAAATACTGACTAAAAGGGGGTGAACACTTATGTGATTCAACTATTTTGTGTTTGATATTTCATTTAGATTACTTTGTAGAGATCAGTTTTCACTTTCATTAAAGAGTGTTTTTGAACTGATCAGTGTCTAAAAAGCTAAATTAAATCCCCTTTGATTCAATGTTGCATAACAATAAAATGTGAAAACTTCCAAGGGGGGGGTTAATACTTCTTATTGGCATTGCATATGTTTCATAAACACATAACAAACAGGTTGTACAGATTAGTGGTACAGTTGTTAGTGTGGCTGCCTCACAGATCCAGTATCCTAAGTCTGAACCATGTGTCCAGTGTTGACTGTGTGGAGTTTTGAGTGTTCTCTCAAAGATTATCTTCATGGTCCTCCAATTTTTCATGTTAATTTCCAAAGACATGCAGGTTATGTTAAAGAGTAGGAACACCTTGGAATAGACTAGTTCCCCATTTTGTGTTGCTTCCTATCTTGTGCTCACTGCTGCCAATACACGTTCTGGCCTCCAGTGGCCCCGAATTTAATCAAGTGAAGTTGAGAATATTACATTATGTTAGATAAAAGACATCCTAGATACAGCAAAATATGTATAGATGGACACAGAAAGAAACAGATTTGAACTGATAGATGGTAAATGAAATCTTAATTGTAATAATATACATATCTTAAGTTGTACATATAGAATAGAAAAAGTACTGGATATTCATACTCAATAAGAGGTTTGGAACTCAAGGAAAAGATGTACATGGTCTTACTGGGTATATATAAAAGAATTCAACAAAGCTTCTGAAATTGTTGATGTATAAAGTACATACAGTATGAGGCTATGTGTGAAATACTGTGTGTAATTTTGATCAAAACAGCACAGGAATGAAGCCAGTGTAAAGATGTATGGCAGGACTAGTGTATGAGTTATGAAAAAATATTTAGGGAGCTGAATCTGTGCAATTTAAGCATATGGAAACCTAAGAGAAGACCTCATAGATGCAAATAAATTAACAAAGGGACACTGAAAATACGTAGAATGTTTTAGTTAGTGGTGTAGTTATAAGATGCCCATGTTGGACATACAAATCACAAATTGATATTTTTGAAAAGATTAGGTGAACACAGTGCTGCAGTATAGACCCTAAAGTCTCCCTGTGAGGAAATCAAGGGCACAGGATGCAGTCGACCAGGCAGAGTCACAGCTGTGTTAAAGTGTGCTGGTGGGTTTGTGGCTAACCAGGGTTAGGGAGTGTCCAAACACCCTGCTATGACAAAGCACAGAGCAAGGACAGGTGCCGAATGATTCAAAAGGATGAAAACTGACAACAGACCATAACATCTCCTGGTCCAGGTTGTGGCTGAATCCTGCTGCACTGTTCCTCATCCACTCCATATGTTCTACCTAGCCCAGGGGTCTCAAACTCCTGACCCACAGGCCATTTCCGGGCGCCCTGTCTCCTTCCCATATATGACATCAACAAAATAATGCAATCCGGCCTGCGAATGGTAAATTTATTTAACTATTTTCACCTACTTCCTTCATTTACTTGTTTAAGTCCAAACTAGTTTAAAAATAATCATTTTAAATTAAAACATAATTTCAAATTAATGTAGATCTTTCAGTTCTGTCATTTGGTGCAAATGTGGAGTTTTTGATAAAAAGAAAGCAAATTAGTTTTTTTTTGGAATTCATTTGCTTGGTTATCAATAAAAAAGAGTTCTCTTTCCAAACCAAAAAGGAAGGTGGATGCTGAACACAGACAATTTCAAGAAAGATGGACAGAGAAAACTTTGTGCAGCGGTGGGGGGATGTGAGAGCAGGCTGCTTGCTGCTTATCGACACATTTAAAAGACAAAAGACACTGACAGAGAGATGTGAAGGGATTTAAGGTGGGATGGATTTATGAGTTGTTTTGTAGGCTTTCGTAATTGTAGTGTTAAAAGAAGGCAACTGTCAGTTTGAGACAGAAGACCAGATTTGGGGAGACCAATGGCCAAGACCAGACCAGTCCAAGTACCAATACTTCCTAGTCCTAGACAAGTGAAAAAACACAGAGCAGAAACTAGGTCAAGTGCAAAAAAACATTACTATACAGAAAGCATGCTGATTCTGACATCATGTATTGCAGAGGCATCAACAAATGAAAAAGAATTACAGAAGACGTGGGCCTGAAATAGTGGAGGTGTTATTTTGGAAATACAGTCTCTTCCTTCACAATTTATTGGTGTGGTGTGATTACTACTTGAGTACTGAGTGACTCTTATGAGTTGTGTTAATTGCTGGGTGCAGCCAAGTTGACTTAACACAAATGAATTCTTCTGCACTGATGTTCACACATGTATAATGCATTCAATCATACAGAGCTCATTCTGCATGCAGACATATGTTGAGGCATGATGCAGTAATGCACACAAAACATTTCTGTAAGTTGGCACACAGAACGTATGTAGTTTCTGACTGATATGGGATTGATACTGGGTATACTTAAAACTCTCATGTAAAGGAATAGATTTTACGTTTAACTTATTTTTGCCTCACATAGGCAACATTTAAGTATGGCTCAATAGCACCCTCTAGAGACCACAGCTGTAAAATGTAGTATCTGTTTGATATGGAGGCGCTGGACATATCTACTTACCTAGCCAGTAAAACTGTTGTGTAAAGGAATAGATAATAGAATTGTTATTCAGCATAAATGTGGAGAACTGGGTTTACAGGGTTTATTGTCGGGATGTGAACTTCCCGAGACATTATTTGGAAATGGAAAGACAGAACCAGCCAAGCTCTTCTTTGAGCAGACTCATTCCTAAACTGAGCAATCAGGAGAAAATGATCTGTCAGAATCCAATGACCATTTTCAAAGAACTGGTCCGGAATACAGCAGTCTCTGCAGCATTTTGTACATGTATTCCAGTCTTTGTAGACAGACAGTTAGATAGTTAGAACTTTTATTCGTCCCCAAGGTGAAATTTGGCTTTGTACAGAAGCTCCTTAAATAAATATATAAATAGGGAGATAAATAAATATTTATACACCCACACTATGTCCTGAACACACACCACAATGACTACAATGCAAGAATATTAAAAAGAAAGAAAACTTCTGACTTGGTAGTCACAGTCCCAGTAAAGCATTATGCAGATGTATTTCTGTTGGTAGACAACAATACCGCCACCAGTACTGTTAGCCAAAAGGGTGCTGGTGGAAATTGGGCTACTGTTGGCCGAAGAAGAAGAAGGAGAAGAAGAGGGGGGAAACATGTCCAGAGGCAGGAGGAAAGAAGGAAGGTAAAGAGAGTGGAACTGAGAAACTTTGAATGTTGGCAGTATGACTGGTAAGGGGAGAGAGAGTTAGTAGATATGATGGAGAGAAGGAAGGTTGATATATTGTGCGTGCAAGAGACTAAATGGAAGGGGAGTAAGGATAGGTGGATCGGAGGTGGATTCAAATTGTTCTGTCATGGTGTGGATAGGTGGAGAAATGGAGTTGGGGTTATTATGAAGAAACAGTATGTTAAGAGTGTTTTGGAGGTGAAAAGACTGTCAGACAGAGTAATGATTATGAAGCTGGAAATTGGAGGTGTGATGATGAATGTTGTTAGTGTATATACCCCGCAAGTTGGGTGTGCAATGGATGAGAAAGAAGATTTTTGGAGTGTGTTGGATGGAGTGATGGACAGTGTACCCAAGGGATGGAAAGTGGTGATTAGAGCGGATTTCAATGGACATGTTGGTGAAGGGAACAGAGGAGACGAGGAGATGATGGGTAGGTATGGTGTCAAGGAGAGGAATGAAGAAGGTCAGAGGATAGTGGATTATGCCAAAAGGATGGACATGGATGTGATGAATACGTATTTTAAGAAGAGGGAGGAACATAGGGTTACGTACAAGTGTGGAGGAAGATACACACAGGTAGATTACTTCCTATGCAGAAGAGTCAATCTGAAGGAGATTGAAGACTATAAAGTGGTGGCAGGGGAAAGTGTAGTTATGCAGCATAGGGTGGTGGTCTGTAGGATGACGTTGGAGATCAAGAAGAGGAAGAGAGTGAGGGCAGAGCCAAGGATCAAATGGTGGAAGTTGAAAAAGGAAGACTGCAAGGTTGAGTTTAGGGAGAAGGTGAGACAGGCACTTGGTGGTAGTGAAGAATTACCAGTCAGTTGGGAAGCTACAGCAGATGTAGTAAGGGTGACAGCAAGAAGGGTACATGGCGTGACATCTGGACAGAGGAAAGAGGAAAAGGAAACTTGGTGGTGGAATGGGGAAGTACAGGAGAGGATACAGAGGAAGAGGATGGCAAAGAAGAAGTGGGATAGTCAGAGATATGCAGAAAGTAGACAAGAGTACAAGGAGATAAGGCACAAGGTGAAGACAGAGGTGGTGAAGGCTAAAGAAAAGGCATATGATGAGTTGTATGAGAGGTTGGACACTAAGGAGGGAGAAAAGTACCTGTACCAATTGGCTAGGCAGAGGGACTGAGCTGGGAAAGATGTGCAGCAGGTTAGGGTGATAAAGGATGAAGTTAAGGGAAAGAGTAGTGGAAGCTAGGTTAAGAAGTGAGGTGATGATTAGTGAGCAGCAGTATGGTTTCATGCCAAGAAAGAGCACCACAGATGCGATGTTTGCTCTGAGGGTGTTGATGGAGAAGTTTAGAGAAGGCCAGAAGGAGTTCCATTGTGTCTTTGTGGACCTGGAGAAAGCATATGACAGGGTGCATCAAGAGGAGTTGTGGTATTGTATGAGGACGTCAGGAGTTGCAGAGAAGTATGTAAGAGTTGTACAGGATATGTATGAGGGAAGTGTGACCATGGTGAGGTCTGTGGTAGGAGTGATGGATGCATTCAAGGTGGAGGTGGGATTACATCAGGGATCTGCTCTGAACCCTTTCTTGTTTGCAATGGTGATGGACAGGCTGACAGACGATATTAGACTATGGACTATGATGTTTGCTGATGACATTGTGATCTGTAGCGATAATAGGGAGCAGGTTGAGGAGACCCTGGAGAGGTGGAGGTTTGCTCTAGAGAGGAGAGGAATGAAGGTCAGTAGGAACAAGACATAATACATGTGTGTAAATGAGAGGGAGGTTAGTGGGATGGTGAAGATGCAGGGAGTAGAGTTAGCGAAGGTGGATGAGTTTAAATACTTGGGATCAACAGTACAGAGTAATGAGGATTGAGGAAGAGAGGTGAAAAAGAGAGTGCAGGCAGGGTGGAATGGGTGGAGAAGAGTGTCTGTGACAGACGGATGTCAGCAAGAGTGAAAGGAAAGGTCTACAGGACCGTAATGAAACCAGCTATGTTATATGAGTTGGAGACGGTGGCACTGACCAGAAAGCAGGAGACAGAGCTGGAGGTAGCAGAGTTAAAGATGCTAAGATTTGCATTGGGTGTGACAAGGATGGACAGGATTAGAAAAGAGTACATTAGAGGGTCAGCTCATGTTGGACGGTTGGGAGACAAAGTCAGAGAGGCGAGACTGCGCTGGTTTGGCCATGTCCAGAGGAGAGATGCTAAGTATATTGGGAGAAGGATGCTAGGATAGAGCTGCCAGGCAAGAGAAAAAGAGGAAGGCCTAAGAGAAGGTTTATGGATGTGGTGAGAGAGGACATGCAGGTGATGGGCGTAACAGAACAAGATGCAGAGGACAGAAAGATATGGAAGAAGATGATCTGCTGTGGCAACCCCTAATGGGAGCAGCCGAAAGAAGAAGAGTGTTTCTTGACACACTTCTACTGAATAATTTGTTGGCTGAAAGTACTCAGTGTTAGTGTGTCAGAGAGAGGATGTGCAGAATTGTTCATAATTGAGCTCAAATTTGTTTTAATTTTCTCCTTTATTACCACCTCCAGGGGGAACAGAATGGTTTATGGTTACTGTACTCCTAAGAAAATGCCACTTGATTAGAATCTGCAAAAAGACGTTTGCCAGAGTGGTTGAGTCAACAACTTTTCATCTGGATTCTACAAGATTAAAACATGGCGATTTAGACCTTGGATGTTTTACTACAGAAGAAGTACTGTAGATGTGAAGAAAATAATGATCTTTACTGTTCCAGAAATTGTTAGTGACTTCAGAAAGTATTTTACATTTTGTGATGCTGCAGCCTTATGTTAAAATCATTTAAATTCATTTTTTCCTTATCAAGCAACACTCAATAACCCAGAGTGATAAAGCAAAAACAGAAATTTTGAAATTTTTGTAAATTTATTAAAAATAAAAAATTGAAATATCACATTAACACAAGTACTCAGACCCTTTACTTAGTACATAGTGGAAGCATTTTTGGCAGTGCTAACAACATGGAGTCTTCTTAGGTATGACATGGCCAAGGATGGTGTTCTGCATTTTATGTGAACTAAGTGGCTGCCTAGGGTGGGAAAATCTGGAGGGCTCCATTTTTTTAAACAATACAGACCCTGATTTATGAACACTCATAGTCAATACAATTGTCCATCTCCTGTGAATCCTGTTAAATTATTTTATATTATTTTTGTGTGCTAATAATGTCTGGTCTAAACATCTAACGACCTACACAAGCCCTACACAGGTGATCTTCCAAATCCATGAATGCACCACACTCCCCTTCTTAGAGGGTTCCTTTATCTTGAACATCCTTGTTTAATTTCTTCAGTTGCAAATTTGTAGTTTGCTTTAGTTGCTTGAAGAGGGAAAAAATAAATTTAAATGATTGTATCACAAGTCAGCAACATAGTAAATTGAGTAAAAAGAAAAGCGTTTTGAGTACTTTTTGAATTTACTGTTGACTTCCACTTTTCTCAAGAAAAGTATTTTGCCCCTTTAAGTTATTCAGTATTGTAAAAGGTTCATACTGCACCCATCACTGATCAGTTCTCTTTTTGAAGCTGTAACTGCAAACGTGTCCTGATCTGCCCATTTGAGAAAAAGAAAAGCAAGAGAGCTAGCATGCCAGAAAGAAGCTGTAACTCTTCTTCTATGCAGGGTGGTGTTGTTTCTGCATTTCCCACTGCTGAAGGATCATTCCACCCTTCTTAATGTCACTGCCTGTTTTGACAGACATGCTTCTTCTTATACGGGTGTAACAAGTTTGTATACCAGACTCTGACAGGAAGGATCAAGGGCAAATTGCAGGTAAAACAAGTTCAAGGGATTGGGCTCTGGTTCAAATCCTGACCATGTATAGCTTAATCGAACTCTTAAGCTTTGTTACTCTTATGTTTGTGTGAATAAAAGAGAGAATAGTGAATCCATTCAGCATTCTGGCTTTTCAAAAAAACCCTGCTTGGAAAGAAAATCTTCTCATTACTGCTGCCTGGCCGTGGCATGAAGATAACTGTAACACACTTCAGATTGCATGACTGAAAGCCAGTTATCTAACCAAAGGAGAAGCAAAGAGAATAGCTGTGCCATTGAAGCATATTTCCTGAACCCACACACATACAAGTGAAGGAAACCACTCTGAAACCACAAGAAATAGATAAAGAAGGCAAGGTAAGGAAGGCATAACAAAGAAAACAAAGGTGTGTGCAAGTTGCTCACCAAAGAAACAACATTCTGTACTCAAACAGACTGACAAAGCATCAACGGAAAGTGAATATTCTGAAATGTGTGCAGTACTGTGCTGTTAAAAAGAGCACAACCATGTCAGGTTATATTAATGGCTGGAGGAGATGAAGTCCCCTCATTGTTGTGTGTTTTAGGGCCAGCAGCAGCGACAGATGTTATATCAGCATTGTGTAATTATAGCTAATATTTACTTACAGTTAAATTTTTCTTTTGCAACTGGCCTACTTCCCTTAAGAGAGGCTACATTCTCTGTGGCACCACCTATTTGATGAATTCATGTGAAGGCACAAATGTAACAGGTGTCATTTTGTCACGTGGGAACCAAGACATAAACTGAGGTCCTGCCCACCACGTGGAAAAATAAAAGAAAAAACAGGAGAGCCAGTCAAGCTAATGGAAATTCCCCTTTGCCTAGGGTAATGTGAATGCTTACCTCTCCAAAAGGTTCACTTTGCTTGAGACATGTTATATTAAAATATGGGGTAGACTTTGAAGGGAGAAGTAGATGTCTGATGATTCTTTTGTCTCCCTACTCTATACTGGATAATCACTGAAGATAAGGAGTCTATGATGTGAATTTCGATATGAGTACTTTAACTGTAAAAAGAACACTGTAAAAAGAAAGTGTATGTAGCTAACAGATACAATGATCAGAAAAAATCATCGACAGTTCAGCTGAAAGGATAGACAGGGAGGGTTGAGCTCTGTAGAAAGATGATATGGAAGTTTTTAAAGCAGGTTTCAAGTGATATTGCATTTTAAGCAACAGAATGATCCCGTTACTTAGTTAATGTGATAATTTACTGAAAAAGAGAGAGTAATCGAGCAATCAACAATAAGCACTGCAGATAAAAGAAAAGAACTGAAATGGAAGATTAAAAAATGATCAAAGCTGTTACAAGAAACTCTAAAATAACTGCCAATAGAATTAGAAACCATCAAGGGGTGAAACGAGCACACTACTAACCTCAACTTGGCAGATTTATAAAAGTTACACGACAAGATGAACCCAATATGCAAATATCAGGCTAAAATTAGGAAATTAAATAAATACGCTGCTGATTTGGAGAAGGCTTATGATAAAGTGCCATGTCAAGAGGTGTGGAGGTGCATGAGAGGGAAAGGAATACCAAGGAATTATGTGAGAATTATGCAAGATATATATGAGGGAGTGTGGATTCAGGTTAAAAGCACTGCTAGGTTAACAAACAAGATCCTGATTACAGAAGGTCTGCCCCAGTGATCTTCTTTAAGTCCTTACCTCTTTGTTCTGGTTTTGAATGTGTTGAATCATGGGATAAAAGACCAATGCCCCAAGTGTAGGTTTTATGCAGATGGCAGGGTATTGTGTAGTACCAAATAAGAGTAAGTAGTGTGGTAGTTGGAAGAATGGAGAAGGGCTTTGGAAGATTGAGGGTTTGAAGATAAATAGGAAGAAGACAGCATATATAAAGTTTAATGATGATCAGGATTCAGAAGTAATTCTGCATGGAGAACTGTTGAAAAGAATCGATAAATTTAAATATCTAGGATCAGTGGTAACCCAGAATGGAAAATTAGATGCAGAGAGAACCCATAGAGTGTGGACGGGAAAATTGGAAGAAGGTTTCAGGAGTATTGTGTGATTGAAGAATTAAAGCAAAGGTTAAAAGTAAAGTTATTAAGACAGTGGTAAGACCAGCAATGACGTATAGAGCTGAGACAGGAGAAGAAATTGGATGTGGCAGAAATGAGAATGTTAAGGTGGATGTGTGGAGTTATAATGAAAAACAGAATAAGAAATGAGACAATCAGAGGTACATCAAAAGTGGGAGAGATATCTAAATAAATACAGAAAAGTACGTGGAAGTGGTATGAACTAGGGAATCCATTCCCGGACGGGTTTATCCATTCCCAGGAATTTGGGAATCCCGGGCTCCCGGGAATGACACAGTGCACAGGCATCTCACATGTGAATGGTTTTAGAGCGAGCAACACTTATTTTTAATAAAAGTACTGCTTGTTGACACCAATAGAAGACTAATCTTAAGTACAAGCAGGTCATGCTGTCATATAAGTACATGTATCTAGTTAGTTGCAGTAATAAGAGCGTAGAAAGCACAACGTGTCGAGCATGCGGTCATCCAGGCGAGAGTGCACCTTCATGAAGAGTACGCCACCCACTGAGAAAGCACGCTTTGATTCCACTGAAGTAGGCAGCACAGTCATCAGATACTGATACACTTGTTCTAAACAACGTCCGCGCTTGCCGTTGCTTTGAAACACCGCCGTTTCAGCTTTTACTGATGCCTCCAGTTTCTTGTCATCATTCTGTGATGGCAAGTTTCTTGGCACAGATAATGCGTATGCAACAGACTGACGCGTTGCAGTTTCAAGTTGCTGTTCAAAGCTGTTGTCTGATGAAGTGCAAGTTGCAGCAATGGCACCACCTTAATTATTTTGAACTATAAAACTGTTATTTCTTGATCGATTTTTACACTTTTACACGCTATATATGCGAGCTTGGCCATTCCCGTTCAGCTGGGAATTCCAGCAGTTTCATTCCTGGGAATGTGGGAATGGGAAACGGGCTCCCGAATGGATTCCCTAGTATGAACATGTGATGAGGAGAGACAATGAATATGCGGGCAAAAGAGTGATGAGAATATAAGAACAGGGGAAGAAAAAGCAAGGGAGGCCAAAGTGGAGGTGGATAGATAAAGTAAAAGATGATCTTAAGGAAAACGGTTTGACTGAGGAGGAGATGCAGGACTGAGGTTTATGGAGAAGGTTGATCATACAGGGCAGAGGAAAATTCATATACTTTTTTTACAGGGAAAAAAAAGATTCAAATTGGCAGGCTGTGAGCAACTTGCCATGTGAGTGTGGGAATTACGGGGCAAGTTGTGCCTTACCACGAGTGATGCCACAGAAGTGCAATGAGTAACATGGGAAAAAGCTATATTCCCCCGGAATGCTAGAAGATGGGTCATACATCAGATATCTGGGGTTCCTGGCCCTCTAACTAAAGACAAACTGACACCAAGGAGGATTGGCAAAAGGCTAGGAAAACAATGAAAGCAACAGTGGTAGCACATTGTTGTGTCTATCTGAGGAAAATGAGACCATGTTAACTATAAAAGAGCAAGGCAGCAAAAAGTTGTCCCTTAAAGGGAAGATACACCTATAAAGCTGCTTTGGAGACCCACCCAACTACTTAAGGGAGATTAAGCTTATACAGGTGCAAGAGTCACTGTTGTGTTCTGTCTTGGAGTCCCATAGACCCCAGAAGTAATTCCAAGGCCTACTGTAACTGTAGAGAGTTAGTGTTTAAAGTTGTATCTTCAGTAATGCCTCTGGCATAATGCGAATATAAACTGAGGCAATAGCTCACTGGTAGGAGAAAGGGTACGCTTTGCTGTGGTACCTGGGTTGTGGACAAACCACCCCAACAGACAGGGACAAAAGAAGCCCAATGAAGGCACTGGGTCATTTTTGTCTTTTTTTCATTTGTACTTTGTATCATCATTTGTGTTTTACTCCCTTGTGTCCTTAATTGGTAAAATAAACATTTTGTGTATATATACAGTATATATGTGTAATTTTTTAAATAAACCTTCTGTTGTTAGCTTTGTGCTTATTTTGAGCATAGAAGTTGAGTTCCAAAATGCTAAATGTTCTTTGAAAGAGAGGAGAACAGAATTTTATAGAAAATTCTAGTAATTTTTTAGCAAATTACTTAAAGCAGTCAGATTAAAGCAAATTAGGTAAATCAGCCTTTTAGGGCATCTTGAAAAATTCTGCTTATTTTTTATATAGACTCTACCATGCATGAGACTAGAAGCAATTAGCATTGATGGGCTGTATGACCCACGATCAAGAATAGCACACAGCAAACTAATAGTCTGTGTGTCTACAGGGTATGCTGGAACTGTAAACCCTCATTAAATCAACCACACACAGGGAAAAGGATACAAACATTGTAATTGTTCCTCTTTTTTGCCCACTTCCTGGTCAGTGTTGCAAATAAGCTCTAAACTACACAAAAAATACTGAAAAATAATTGTGTATGCTTTTCCTTACCTTGTTCTTGTACATTTGTTGCATTTATACTGCTGCTGTCGTTTGCATTGGGGTATGGAATGGCAATATCTGTGTTTCAAAAAAAGAAAGAAACATTAGTTTGCCCTGTTTTCAGATGTAAGACAGCAGTCATTTTACTATTTTAATTGCTCAACACTGGCATCAAGTGTGGTAATGAAAAATGAGTCATGTGCAAAACAGTTGCAATACATCTGAAGCTTGTGATTTTTTTGTACTTTAAGAGCCGGAATCCCATTAGAAACTTAAATTGTAAGTAAAATATCATTTAACCTGGCACAGAGTCCATGTCTGTACAAGATACTTGCAGTAATTAGAAATTAGAACAAGGCCATCTGGCCCAACAAGCTCACCAAACCTATTGCTCTCTTTTCTCCAAAATGACATACTAGAATTTTATCCATAATGAAAAAGTACATATGAAGAAAGAAAAAAATTTCTGTATATAAAATGCTAACAGTTGTCCATCTGTCACACAAAAACTTGTAAACCATTGAGCATTGAACCTTGACTTAAGTCTTAACTGATGACTTGGGACGTGACACATGCAGTGGTTGTGGAAAATTGGAGGTGCTGGCTACCTCGCAGATGTAATCAGGCCTCAGGTGTTTCTGACAGCAAGCAATGGCTCAGACACACACAATAGCAGGCAGAAAAAGCACAGCAGTGATGCTGTCACGAGCCATGACTGAGAACAAAATGGTGATGTGCAGGCTTGCGCTATGACTGATAGGCTCTGCTGTTGATGACATGATGAACAACTCTGTAATAGGAAATGAATAGCACTATGGCCACAAACAACTCCGTGAACCTCAGTGCACAGGCCATGGTGATCATTAACTGTGGGAACCTGGTATCGATTGGCGAGGTGGCATGGTGGAGAGAACAGCTTTGACTAACAACTCTGTAATAGTAAAGTGCAATAATCTACACAGTGGCATTGCAGTCATCTGAAACTAATGGGTGAGATGACAGACACTGCACCTCATACTATAATGAGTGGTCACCCTGATGAACAACTTCTTACTAGGAAAGCACATGATTGACTCAGTGACATGGCAGAAAGAAAAGTGGCACTGGAATGGAGGCTTACAAGTTTCTAATAAAATAATGACTGATAAACAGGCTGTGTTTTTCATATTAGTAATATTGTACTGTAAGTTTAGACAAGAAATATATTTCAAAAGTAGTAAATTTAGTATGTAAGCAATTTTTCACAGATTTCTAATCAATGAAACATAGAGGAGAAAACGGATCCAAGCCATCAAAAGAGACAAAGTACCAAATTTTGTTATACATTGTGACACTATGTATGTTTGTAGTCGACACTTCAGATTCAACAAATACAAACATTTTTCACAGTGCCTTAAGAGTGATGCTGTTCCAAGTCTTTTTAGATGGAACAACTTTGGCATCCTGCGAACAAAGGAACCATCTTCTGAAAGGGCAAATACTTGTTTTGGAGATAATGTATGTGAGTCCCTACTGATGGAAAAAAGTACTTTGGGTCCCTACCTAAAGGAACATGACTATGTAACAGCACCTGCTCCTGGTCAGTATACACAGCTTAATGTAATTGCAATTAAATTAATTAATTTTTATTAATAACAATATGAAATTTAAGTTTAAAACAACATCTAATGCCGCATGTTCCTGTGTTTCATGGCAGGAACAAATTAACTAATATACAATAAACGTGAAAAAACATTCCAAATAATATAAGATAAATGGTTGCTAGATAAACAATAGATCAAACACAACTAATTTATAAGATTAGTGCTAATTTACTTACTTTATTCTATATTACAGTATCCTGCTCTCTGTCAAAACAGAGTGAGCTAATGTAAATATAAAACAACTGGTTAGCTGAAACTGTCACCATACTGGCATAAGAAAGTTAACAAGCTTGCATTGGTAATTATAAAAGACTTGGTATAAATGTGATCCATTGCTGGCTAACTAACAGGACACAGATAAACCCATCGATACGTCAATATATTTAAAAAAACATCATTCACCAACCAAACATATAACATATTGTACTGTATGTATAATGTATGATACTTGTATATACTATATGTTATCTACTCTCTATATATAAAATCCTAAGCCTAAAAGTGCAACGATTTTATGTCACGTTTTTTGTCACGCTTTAAATCAGGCTTATTTTAAAAACTACATATATATGTTTGGTATCACTCTTTTCAGAATTTATCAAACTTTAATGTGATGTTGTTAGATTTTTAGATTCTTATTCCGTTTTTAAATTATAAACTAAAAAATATCAAGAACTCATGTCCCGCGAGATGAGAATTTGTGCCAAGAGATTTAACCACGCCCGAGGCCGGAAATAAAAGACAAAGAGTAGATGACAAAAACAGCTGCTGTACAGGCTTTTAAATGTTCGAAGCGCCGCGCGAGATGCAGATCACATGGCATGGCAGCAGCAGTAATCCAGCAGCTGATCGAGCAAAGAGGAGGTAAAAAAAACTGTATTTGTTTCCCAATGTATCAGTGGTAGTGACCACGTCTCCTTGGGGTGCATTCAGCCCCCCTCTTCACAACGCGAGCGGCAGAGACACGAAGTGGCTGGCGCGTACCGCAGCAAAGGGGGGGGAGGGGTGATTGTCGAATGAAGCGAGTGGTAGCTTATTATGCATTCAAATCTAATAATTTTACTTCATACATGTATTACACCACATTTACTTACATTAAATTCCCTACATGCAATTCTCTTACATCTACGGTACTTACATTACATGTAGGTAGTGTTTGGATGTATTTTCTGTGTTCGCAAAAGAGAACTTGACAGACAGAGACCAACAGAGATATGCTGTAGGTCAGACTAGAAAGACTACAGCGTATTGCTGTTGTCAGTTTAATTCATACTTTTACTTACATTCTTTTATCCCTCCCTTATGTATTTTGTGAATAATTTTGGCATTGAGCATTCATGTGTCTAGGGAAAAAGAAAGAAAACAATGGTACCCTTGAGAAATAGAAACACCCCTCATCACCTGACCATGTCTACTGTATGACATTATGGGTGTTGCTGGATCCTAGAAAACAAGAGAGTGCCAACTTAACTCAAAAACTAAATTATAAAATGTACAAATGTGTCAACTTGTTATCTTCAGTCTGACTGTCCTGATTAATGGAATATACCAAAAAGTTATATACATGAATGTAGTTCACTAGAGAGGAGAATACATATATTTTTAAACCATAAACAGAACCTCTAAAACAATCACTCTTCTTTCATAAAAAAAATAGCATTTTGCTTCACTATAATGACTATACACCAAAGACTACCAGTTTCTTGTTGTCCTTGATATGCAATTTTATAGATGTCAAAAAGATGATCTATTTGCTTCTTGAAAGCACAACCTGAATGTACATGTTAAAATAATTTTGGATACCAAAATGACATCGTATCCAACTTGGCCCCTGGGTTAATTTATCAGTCAAAAAATTAATGCAAGATGAATTAGAAGTGATTTGAGAAGCATGCCAGGTCCTGTCACACTTTTGAAGTCTGAATAAGTTTTGAAAGGTTCAATTCAATTAAAATTTTAGCATTTGATTTTATAAATAATCCACGTCAATGTACTGTAATTCATTGGAGCTACACTTGAAATCAAGATTCAGGGTCTATACTCCTTAACAAGCAAATTTATTTATTTATTTTATTTTTTTAAATAATTTTATTGATTTTATTGAAATCACACAACATTCCATACAAATAGATCAATTTTACAAGAATAGGTATTGAAAACAAATCAACCCCCACCCCTGAGAAAAAGAGCATGGGCAGCAGAATAAAACTTAACCCTAGTAAAAATAAGTAAATAGATAAATTAATAAGTGAATATCAATAAATGGAGAAGAAAAAGAAAAAAAAATCTGCTTCCTCAGTGCTTTAAAAGCTTATTCTAAAATGGTATTGATTAGATCCTGCAAGGTTTTGAAAAATTTCTGCACAGATTCTCTAAGTGAGAATTTTATTTTTTCCAATTTCAAATAATATAAAACATCAGTTACCCACTGACTTAAAAGGGGAGAGTTAGGATTCTTCCAGTTGAGCAAGATAAGTCTACGTGCCAATATTGTAGTAAAGGCAATTACAGTTTGTTTGTCCTTCTCCACTTTAAGCCCATCTGGAAGAACACCAAACACAGCTGTTAGTGGGTTAGGAGGGATTGTGACACCAAGGCTGTCAGAAAGGCACTTAAAAATTTAAAACATAGCTACCCTAAAAGTCAAATTTTTTAAATGACATTCTTTATGAATAATTTTACATTTTTCTACAATTATTTTTTATTTTCATTAATATCTATGGGCACAAATAAATTGTTTTTCAATATTTTATAAGCAATTTTCACTGAAAGTTCTAAGCAGCTTTAGGGCAATGCAATTTTCTCTGAAAAAAAAAACTCCTAGTAAAGTTGCTTTCTGCACAATTAAAAAAACATTTTTTAAAATTCAGCTACAGTATGTGCTTACTTTAAACAGTTTTGATTGTGCAGTTTGCTCACATAATGTATAACTGCTAAGATAATACATCTTGCAAGATTATAGAATGCAGTGCAAAAAAGTCAAGCACAAAAAGCATACAGTATGTGCCAAGCTTCGTAGTTTTGCCTTGACTCTCTTTTTTTTAAAAAGATTAGAAAATATCAGAAATTTCTAACACCGTTTTCAGTGATTTTTTTTACTATATTCAAATAATTATTAATAAAACGGTAGACAAAAAACATTCCAGAAGCTCACTTATTTTTATTTATGTAAAACCACACAGCTACTACTCTACAATTCCAAGGAGGCTCTCACTAAGAAGTGTAGAAAACGATTTGTTACTATGAAGTTAAAGGTGTGGACTGAGATAAACTGCTTTTTTATGAAATTATATTGTCTCAGGGAAGGCAATGATGAAACAACGATTAGTGCTGCTAATTCTCTGCTATAGGAGACCTACTCGCTATCTATGTTGAGTTTACATGCTCTCGTTGTTTTCTCCCTAAGCACACTTCTTAATAGCAAGCATTTTATGTTGACTTGCTAGTGTGTGAGTGTGCCCTGCAAAGTACAGATGTCTTGTCAAGGGTTCATTCATGCCTTGCACTCAATGCCGCTGAATAGTGGTGAAATGATTATCCCAAATTTGACTTTGTATTAAAAGTATGCGTTGAAATCCACTATGAGGTCTTTTGTTTTGTTGACATTGATGGACAGATTGTTTTCCTGATCATTTTCATCTAGGTAAGGCTTCTCATTGTTGATGAGGCCTACCACATCCGTGTCATCAACATATTTTACAGAGGAGTTTGAGTTGAATCTGGCTAAACAATCATGTTTGTATAGTAAATACACCAAGGGATTAAGAACACATACTTGAGGGGGGTCAATGTATAGGGTAATGGAACTGGAGGTGTGTGTCTACTTGAAGTCTAGTAGAGAACAAATCCAGGATCCATGTGTATACTGTAGTATGGAACTCAGACACAAATTGTGTAATTGTATTGCAAGTCTGGTGGGTGCAGTTGTGCTGAATGGTCTTAAGTGAGTGATTAACATCTATAAATACCTATAAAGGGAAATCATTTTGTGGTTTAGTTTCACTTGAACAAAGTGGAATTATTCAAGAAAAGGTAGCCATTACTGCTGGGTATTTTAACAGCACTGACTCTAACACCAGAAGAGAAGCTGTCCAGTGACCAAAACAGTGAAACTTTTCAAGGGAAATTCCTCTTTCCAATACATTTCTTCCATTTCACAATTATTACAGTCACAGTGCTTCTGGGAATGCTCAAAGCTATGGAAATGATTTTATATCCTTATCTATGACACAGAGGTCTACAAAAAGTTCCTTCAACTTACCAGCTTAACTTCTGTCCCAGCATGCAGTGTGAATTGTGGGACCTTATATACACAGGTGTGTGTCTTACAAAACAATGTCCAATCAATTGAGTTTGCCACAGGTGAACTCCAATCAAGTTCTAAACATATCGCAAGGGTAATTACAGCAAACAGGATACACAATATGGGGTGTCACAGCAAAAGGTTTGAATATGTAAATTAGAGATTTCAGTTTTTGATTTTTTTGTATATTTGCAAACATTTCTGAAAACATTTTCGCTTTGTCATTCTAGGTGATTGAGAGCAGACTAATGTGCAAACATGGCAAATTTATCCATTTAAAAATGAAATCTACAGCACAATAATGCATGCAGAAAGCAAAGGGGTCTAAATACTTTCTGAATTTCCTTGTACATGACAACTGATTATTTCACAATTTACCACAGATGTCCAAAGGGCAACACTACTCCAAACAAGCTCAGCCCGTCTCTCTCAAAAGATTATTGCCTTGAAAAGCTACAATGGCTTTGGGCGAATTTCAACCACAGACAAAAGGTGAATGTGATATGAAATCATGAGAACTATAACTGTCTTTTTTGTCGGCAGCTGGGACAGTGCAGGTCCAGACTAGTTATACCTCACAGCAAATTAAGTAAATATTAGTTGAGACATGTCAAGTTGTGTTTATTAAAATGCAAAAATCAGTAGGACAATTAGCAGAGCTGTCACACCCACCTGTGGGTTACATGGTGATTAAGACTCAGGATTGAGAAATTTAGGTAAAATATTATTATGACGTAAGAAAACCAAAAGTAGATTCTGAGGAATGTGAAAAAGTTCCCAACCATTTTTTAAATTAAGGTACTGTTTACCTTAAAGTAGTGGTGAGCAACATCAGTCCTGGAGGACCATAATGGCTGAAGGTTTTTGTTTCAACCCAGGTACTTAATTAGAAACCATTGCTTACCAATAACAGGTCTTAATTAATATCCTGTCTTGTTAGTGTTCTTATTCAGCCATATTGAGTGATTCTTATTTTGTAGATTTCTTTACTTTCCAAAGCTTTCGTCCAACTCATTTGAAGCCTAAAACGGATGAACGTTTCTCAGTCCTTCACTTTTTTCTCTTTAGTTTCCTTCCAAATATTTTATTAAACTAGAGGGTTCACAATGACTAAATGGAGGCATATTAGATGGAACTACTTTTTCCTTTGTCTTTTGCATCTCATTGCTAGTAAGGAACAAATAAAAACTGTGAATGCAGCTATTTAAGACTAAAATAAGCAGTTAAGGGGGATGGGGTTGTTAGCAAGTGAGACAACTAAAATGAATAAGTGCTACATCAGCAATAAATTACATCTCATTAAGAAACTGGGATGGAACAAAAAACCTGTCACCATTGCACCCCTCCAAGACTGATGTTGCTCACTCCTACCTTAAAGAAATACATCCAAAAATTTAATTTTTGTTACTTACTCCATGCAGTTTGTAGTAATAGCTCAGAAAAAGTTTTAATCTCATGTTTTCAAGCAGAATGAAAGAAAAAAGTTTATGATATACATTAATGTTGCCGAAAAGTGACCAGTGCTGCACAGTAGCAAACAATGTGAAAGACGTACATGAAAAAAGGCAAATATGTCACATTACTCATCTTAAATAATCCACTTGTCTTAACCAGTTGTGAGATCAAAGTGTAGAAAATGCATTCATACGACTGGACAACGGACATGTGGATTATATGTCATGATAAACGTGAGAATTATTTTCCATCGTTGTTTTTTACATCGTTTGCCATTGTATAACAAATTCCATTTTATCATAAACTTTTTCTCTCTTCCTGCATGTAAACACAAGATTACAGACTGCAGACTACATAGGGTAAGTAACATATCTTCTTCTATAATACGCTACCGTGGCTGTTCGTTTGTCTGTCCAGGATTTTAAATCACCTGTAGCTCGCAAACCGTTTCACCTATTGACTTGAAATTTGGTACACATATACTATGTGACGTCTACTATCCACTTACGGGGTGATGATATTATTACTCTTTTTATTTTTATTTTATTTTATTGTAGAATCAACTCTCAGCAGCGTGCAGCAGGGCGGGCGTGCGGCGCATGCATACGGGCGCCGTTCTCATTCCCTACCACCTTCGCTAATCATTCTTGAGGCAGATTGAAGACTTAAGTGCCAGATTAAGTGAAAGATTAAAGAAAACGTACTAAGTAATTGCAACACAAAAACTAACTTAATCAGTTTTAACGCAAAAAGATGCCGACGAAACAAGAGAAGCAGCGGGCTGCTAGGGTGGAGTAAAGAAGAGCTGCTCAGGAAGCAGCAAGCATATCAACCTTTGAGCAAACGAATGCTAAACGTACAGAGAAAGAGGATGACTACCATGTTCAAGTCAAGTGTATTCCACGCAGTGCGCTGTTACTGGTAAATAATATTACTTATGGGTGGAGTATTTCTTAACGTATGTGCAGCTTTGTATAACAGGATGAAAATACTTTTTTACTGAAACAAAGGTGAAATAAATTAATAACATCTACGGGGCACAATGATATCAATGCTATAGCACTTCTCCATAAGTAAGCTGCCTAAGCTCACTCGTCCATCAGTCTACTGCAAGAATATCCATACATATACTTTTCAATACAAGAAATTACTAGTCTTTTTGGGTCTGACCCTTGCTTTATTTAACAATAAATTTTTTGTCTCCTATTCCATCCTCTTCTTCAGACCTTGGTTAGTGTCAGTGCAAGTACGTATTTCTGATAAGCAATATGTGTTGTCTAAATATTCTGACCAGAAGGGAACTGTGAGTATTCTGAGATCATTTTACCACCCTCTACAATACCTTACGGGCCTCGACTGAGCAAGTGTTGTACCAGGATGCGATTACAGGCAGTTGTTGAGTGGCTTTACTCAATAGTGCCTGTTTATTAAGAGAAAGGGGAAGCATTCTGGAACCAGAAGAGAAGGAAGCAAGCCTCCTAAGGCAAGCCCAATTAACAACTAGAAATATCTCAAAATGCATTTTAAGATATCTGGAAAAGCATTTAAGATAACTTATAATGAATTACAGATTTCCAAAAAATAGATTTCAAGCTATCTTGAAAGGATACAATGTTCATTGTAAGATATCTCAAATGCATTCAACATATCTTGAAAAATGTTTGCATGCACTTCAAGATATTTCAAGTACATTTCGAGATATCTTAAAATAAGTCTGTAAGAATTATGAGATATCTGCAACTGCCTATGTTCATATCGTAATCTCCTGTTTATTTTAAGATATCCTGAAGCAAATTTGAGATATTTTAAAATAAGCAGAAAGTTATTAAAAGAGTCTTGATGTGCTATTCACATATCTGGAAATGGACAGGAAGTCTTTTTAAGATATCTAGAAATGTATTTGAGAAACCTAAAATATATTTCTGATATCTTCAAATTGACTCATGTATCAGATATTTAAAATACATTTTTAGATATCTGAAATGGAGCAGAGACCCACTTTAAGATATCATGAAATGAATCTGAGAATATCACTAAATGAATCTGAGATATCTCAGAATGTGTTTTCAGATACCGTGGATTTTACTTCAAGATATCTCAAATACAGTATATTTTATGATAGCTTTATAAAGACATTAACTTATTTTAAGGTATCTGATATCTACAATGCATCCCTAGATGTCTCAAATACATCTCCATTTATCTTAAAATCACTTTATGTCCATTTTAAGACATCTGAAATGTATTTTAAGATATCTCAAATAAACTCCTGCTCACTTTGAGATATCTCAAATACATTTCAAGATATCTTAAAATAAACAGAAGGTCATATTGACAGAAGAGGAAATTTTACAGGAAGTGATTACAACATATCTTGAAATGCATTTCAGATATCTTAAAATGCATGCAAGGTAAATTTGAGATATCTCAAAATGTATTTGAGATATCTTGAAATGCATTTGAGATATCTCAAAATGTATTGCAGATATATTAAAATGTAAAGGAAAGTATATTGCTGTATCTGCAAATACGTCCTGCATATAGGGATGAAAAAGAAACGTGCTTCTAAAATGACCAGAAACTCTTTTGCAAAGGGCAATCTGAGGCTCTCTGACAGGTGCATTCTACATCTTTGTATTCTAAATGGAGTCTTCAAAATGCTGTGCCCCTGATAAGGGGGGAAATATAAATGAACCACTGAAAACATTTCCAAGAATTATACAAGAATGCCATGTATCTATGGCATTAATAAACAACCTTGTATTACTTCATTTTATGTGGCCTTTGCATTTAGACATGTGACATTCTGAAACCCACTTTGCTCATGATAAAAATCATCCCCTTTGTGTTCTGAACTTGTTGTTGCAATTCAAGGTTGCAAGGAGCCAGTGCAGAATTAGGCGTAAAGCCAGAACCAGCCCCTCCATATGAGGAGACACACACACAAGAACCACCCTTACTTACTCATGTCAGGCCAGTTTAGGGCCATCTGTTAACCCAACATGCATGTTTAGGTATGAACTAGGATAATAAAAACCACACACTTTGACCTGGCTGATAGAGATGTGCGGCAGCAACACTAATCATTATGCAACCAATTCCTTTTAGGTTTGGCTGGGGTTATTTACTGTATTCATAAATACTGCAAATTCAACATCTGTAAGACATAAGGTGTGCCCTGATATAAACTTTGTGAAACTTAAGCACAGGAAATGTCTGACAAATGCCATTTTAATGCATGAGTTAACCTGCTTTTATGTTTCCTAAAGTACAACTGCAATGAATGTATATACAGTACATTGTTAAGCAACAGCTAGTTTTTGTGGAAGTGAAATTGACCTCTTACTCCTAAGTACAGTAAAATGATAGTATTATGTTTTTTAAACAGTAAAAGAATGCTGAGCTCTCTCTGTCATAAGGTAAAACACATATTAGCATGTTTACCTTTTTAGTTAGTCCATATGATATGCCAGATAAATACTTATTATTTGGCTCATACTTTTATCCAAGGTGACTTATGACAAATGAGACACAACTGATTAAAATTCTTTTGTTTTTTTCATTTGGGGCACAGACAGGTGAAGTGACTTTCTTGTAGTCACAAAGTAGCAGGATTTGAACTCACAACCTCAGGGTTTGAAGTCTAAAGTCTTAGCCAGTAAGTCAAACTGCTTGTGAATGATGTAAACTTTAAAAATACAAGCTTTATTGAGCTTTTAAATTACTAAAGACAAAAGCTAACATTTTGAAACGTGCTTAAGTTAGTCAGTCATATTGTCTTGACACAAATACAATTAAGGCATGTTTCAGCAAAAAAGACTGATATGTTAATGACAAAAATAAATCAATACTGAATAATACAATTTACAATGCCAGACAATGAAAACATAGCCAAGAAAAACTCTTTAAAACTGATGCAATTATAAACACTTTTAAATTTAAGCTCAAATACTGTGGTATTTTCAGACTAATAATATTATCAATTATATTTGGAGCTACTCAAGCTGTTCACCTGGAAATTTTACAAAACTCAGTGTTTTTACGTAACAAAAATTAAAGCAGTTTACAACAGCTACAACAATGGTCTACTCTAAGTACAGCTTAATTTTTTTAAATAATCAATATAAAATTTTCACTTAATTCTAAGAATATGCTAAATGGTTAGTGATGTGACCATAGTAGCTGTAAAATGGTATTTAGAATTACTTTCAACAACATCTGACTACCAGACTCTGCTGAAACAGACTCTCACTCCTACAACCCACAAACCAAGGTTGAAAATAATATTAATATGAAGAAGAAGAATGGGAGATATTTGCTATGAAGCACATAACCATCTACCCAAAAATCTGCTCCTTGCCTTTTATCGCTGTTCCATTAAGAGTGTGCTCACATACGGACTGTGTGTTTGGTACAGTAGCTGCACTTCCTCAGAAAGGAAAGCTCTCCATAGGGTCATCAGGGCAGCGGAGAGAACAATTGGTTGTACCCTCCCCACTCTGGAACAAATCTACACCTCCCGATGCCGCAAAAAAGCAATAGACAAAAATGTTTTGGACAGATCCTCTAAACAAGATTTTGATTTTTTTCCAGTTTCAAAATAATATAGAATGCCTGTTAGACATTGAGATACAAAAGCTGGGTTGGGATTCTTAAAGTTAAGCAAGATAAGTATAAGTATTAGTAGTGTGGTACAGGCTATTAAAATCAAATTGTCGCTGTCCACTTTAAGCCTATCCAGGAGTACAGCAAAAAAAGTTGTTAATGAATTAGGAGTGGTTGTGATACCAAGTCTGTTCACAAAATGGATCTTAACCTGGGTGCTATTTTAGAATTTTAAATGAGAAGTATGATCCATAACACAATGTAATTTGAATTTTTGAGTGCTTAGTGTATATAGAGATAGAGTGTATTCTATGTATGGCTGACTTTCACTCCTTTTCTGAGATGTTAATTAAAGGTCCTTTTCCCACCATACCCTAGAATCGTTGCAGGGTAGATTCTCTGAAATGTATTATATATATTATTGAGATGCAGCCTGAGCCTTCAAGACTTATCAGTATTGCCTCCAGAATAGAAATGGGTTGGAGGTGTGGAAAACTGGGAAGTTAACACACTTTCTCACTTGAAAGTAATGGAAAAATTGGATTGCTGGAAAGTTAGAATTGAAGTGTAATGGTTTACGTTAGTCTCCAAAAACAACTCATTTGTTTGGAGATGAAGGGTGTTAAGATGGCAGTTATGAATAAGTGTGAAGGGTATAATGACGAACTTCAAGAAAAGAGAAGTGTGATTGGAGATAAACAATAGTGTCGTACTTTCAAGATTTGATAGTTTTCAATAAATTACTACAGATCGAAAAATTCTTGAGTAGCTATGATGTACTGGTGAGAAAAGGGAATATTCTTTTGAGTTTGGATTTAAGAATCTCCATGCGTCTGATAAATTGTGATCCATTAAAAACTGTGTAATTGTCTTTGTTATATTAGATGTTATTGTTTCTGTAGAGAGATCTATCCAGGTCTGGATTTAAAAAGCAATTGTTTAGAAGTTTTGCATCTTCTCATCAAGTTCATTTGGGCTTCCTTGGGAAACTCCAATTTCCCTGCACAGCCCAAAGGCAGTTTGCAGGAATGACTAGGAACACTAAAATTGGCCTCTGTGAGTGGGTATTCTTTGTGATTAACTAACATCCCTTTAAGAACAGGAAAGAAGTTGTCCAGGTAAAAGATGGTTCATTAAATTGATGGAAGGATAATAACAATCATAACTGTTGTCTTTACTCTGAACAACACCTTTACAACCATCATTAAGTCAGTTTTGTATAGTAACAAAGTACATTAGAACAGCAGAAGAATTGTGATGGAAATAGGCCATGCATCCTATTCCCATAGATTGTCCAAAATAACAAGAAGTCAAGATATGAACATCCCAAACGTTTTTCTCTCCACCACACTACTTGGTAATTTATTCCATATGTCTAGTTTTTTAGAGAAGAAAACCATCTAATATTTGTGCAATATCTGCCTTTGACAATTTACCAACTGTGTCCCTGTGTTTTTGAATTTATTTTAAAGTAACATCTGGGACCAACTGTACTAATTCCTTTCAAAATTTTAAATACTGTACTTCAATAATTTCACCTCTTAATCTTAATTAGCTTAAACTGAAAAGGCTCAGCTCTTTCAATCTCTCTTCATAGCTTGTACCTCTCAGTCTTGGAATCAATTTAGTCGCTCTTCTCTAAACTTTCTCTAGTGCTGTTATGTCTCTTTTGTAATATGGTGTCACACACGTGTGATTAGGAGGCAGTCAAACGAGCCTAAAGGTGAGTAAACTATTGTGAGATATGAGTTGGTCACGTGGTGCTTACCTGGATCTCTTCTTTCCACAGAAAGCCAGAAGAAAAATAATTGCCTCCACTTTCGGGTATAAAAATGGCCGCAACAACATCACTTCCGGCTATTTTCAATGACATCACTTCCGGCTCATCCAGATCACATCACTTCCGGCTCACTTCAATGATGTTACTTATGGTTCCTGTTCCTAACGCCAACCATTTCCTGTTCCCATAATCCTTTTTGTATAAATCCACCATTTTCACAAAGTACAGACTGTCAAATTTTCTTGTAATTTAAAAGACTGATCTCTTTTTTCTATATATTGTCTTAGAGCAATATACGGGGACGATCCCCAAACCTTTTTCTTGGTTTTAGCCTTGTTTTTTCAAGGGTTAAAAGCCCACAATGGAGACCCAGCTGAACATAATACTCTAGGCAAGGCTTAAACTAGTGTGTTACATAGCTGAAGCATAACCTCAATATACTTGTACTCCATACCTTTTGATATATGACCAAACAGCCTTCTTGATCACTTCTGCACACTGTCTGAATGTACCTACAACCTTTGAATTCGAAAAAATACATTGTTACTTTAGCCCACAAAGCAGTTCTGGATGTTTGAGGCGGGGCTGGATGTTGATGAAATGCAATCCAAGTCTCAGTAATTTCCTCAGCTGATGCTGCCACTTTCAGATGATGTCCTCATGGGGCAGGACAAGTTCTATAGGCTGCAGTGAGGTGTGATTGTGCGTTCACATGCTGTGATTCACTCACCTCGCCATGTGTAATTCTCACGTTTTTTTACATTATCCTGGGTATCACAGCTCCAAAAACAGATGCACTAAAAGCTCAAGGAAGAATTGAAAGGTCATTCCTTTGAATGTGAAACTAGAAGTGATTAATTCCAGGTAAAGCTCTTTATAAAATATTTCTTAATTAAGGACAATTTCATATTTGAATTTGTTTTGGTAATTAATGTTATTGTTACACTAATTCTGTGCATTTTCATATAGTTTTGGGATATTTGAAAAAAAATTGGAGTAATTTTGGTCACTAGGGAATGCTTAAAAATGTTTTCCATTTAATTGACTGTAATTAGGTGTTTTCACATTATGAAAATTCACTTTACAAAGAAGTTTTCACGAATGGATTAGCTCTTTCTTAAAGTGGCAAAGTCTATATACTTCTCCTGTTAGCACATATCCAACAATCATTAACCAGCACACTCACACTGAAAATTACTGCTTCAAGCTGCAGTTATTTGGCTCAAGCTTTAGTTACTGTAATATAAGTCACGTGTAAAAAGGACGCCTGAATTGTTTTACATTTGTAAGAACATTTTTGACTTTAAATATGTAAAACGGGGAAATGCTGTACTTACTTGTACTTTTGATATTTAACTATAATTAATATAAGACACTTTATAACTTCTGCTTGAGTAGTTTTCATCCATCTATCCATTATCCAACCCGCTATATCTTAACTACAAGGTCACGGGGGTCTGCTGGAGCCAATCCCAGCCAACACATGGCGCAAGGCAGGAAACAAACCCCGGGCAGGGCGCCAGCCCACCGCAGGACGCACACACACGCACAATTTAGAATTGCCAATGCACCTAACGTGCATGTCTTTGGACTATGGGAGGAGTACCGACACAGACATGTGGAGAACATGCAAACTCCACACAGGGAGGACCTGGGAAGCGAACCAGGGTCTCCTAACTGCGAGGCAGCAGCGCTACCCACTTTGCCACCGTGCCGCCCTGAGTAGTTTTCTCATGGGAAAAAATTCCTTACACCTGAGCCAATTTCCAGAAAGGTTCTTCTTCTTTTACTCATGTTTGGTCGTTAGGTGCTTTTTACAACACTGTTAAAGCTTCATAAAGATGGATATGTCTGGAATAATTTTAACTTCTGTTGTCATTGTCCGCAGAATCATATACTCTTTTCAAATAATTGATAAGGAGTGTACTGACATGAAATACATGTACATTTACCAGAAAAAAATTAACTTCAAAAGGTCATGTTTTCTTTTTATGACTCAAAGCCTTGATTGAACAATGCAACTTATGGCAATTGATGTGAGGTTGTTTCTTGGGTGCTGGTCTCTTAAGCCCTGACCCAAGCAAGTGCTCTTGTAATGTATGTGTTTAAAATAAATTAATACTTTCTAAATAATCATTTTGAATTTCAAATGACAATCAAATTGACTTGATAGGCATAAAACATTTATATTAATAACTGCATGTCTTAGGAGATAAATCATATGAAAGAAAAAATCTTGCATTGTTCTAAAACAGTGGAAAACATTGACATTTGAAGAAACTAAGGGTTAGGGCGAGCTTTTAATTTGACACAGTGTGGCTCATGAACATGTCTTGGGGTTTTTGTGATTGTTTGGTTATAGACGAAGAACTCCAATGCCAAATAATTTGGTAAATCTCAGATAGGCAACATTGATTTTTTTCTAATTGAAGTTTTTATTCTTACACATGTGGACAGAGCAGAACAAAAAAACCAAAAAACAAATTGATAGAAATCCACTGCCAGCATCAGGCTCAGGACAAGAAAGAGCCATGTCGGGGTGCCAGACCATCGCACAGCCACCTCGTACACACAGCCATACCCACACAAGGCCAGTGTAGTGTTTGGGATATGAGAAGAAAACCAGAGCAGGTGCAAATTTTCCACAGGGGTACAACCAATGGCCTGAGGGCTGCAAGTCTGGTATTTGTGATAAATGCTCAAAAATAACACAAAAGAATAACCGTGCATTCATATAATATATAACCTGCAGCGCAAACTAATAACAGTAATTAAAGGACTTCTTTTTACTGTCTGGATTCCACATTTCATTTTTGAGATTCTGATTCAAGTCTTGGGATACATAGACATTGGCTTATTGGGCCTTTAGCCCAGAGAATTTATTAGTAATACTTTGATTCAAATCTTTGTATGTACTCACATTGGTGTTTGTATGCATGCTATAATATTTCTGTGCTTTTTCAATATTATGACCATTATTGAAATAGATCTTTTGTGAAACTATAACTTGCTCCTTTAACTATTGTGATAAATGTTCACCATGCCTCATCTAAATGATCTCAGGAATGTTATGAAGAGGTTTGCAGACAAGTGAAAACAAGTGATGAGTTACGATAAGAATTAGCTTCAACCAATCCATCTTTGCTATCATCTGTAAGACACACAAAATAATAGTGAAAATTTTATAATTTGATTTCCTTTTACATTTTTTCCTAGTCTATTACGCACCTTTTTTGGGTATTTTGTTTTTGCTATAAGCATTTTGTTATGTGCTGAAACTGATTCTGTTCTTTAATAAATACATTGAAAACATTTTAAAGTCCTTTGTATAAACCAAAGTCTTACCGGGACGTCATTTTCTTTCTTGTTTCATTTTGGGCTTAGCTTGCGTATGGTTGCTAGCCAAGTTTCTCTGCACTAAAACCCAAGATGTCAATGCATAGAGCATATAAAGGTCTGAGGTTATGAACTTCCTGAAAATCTCAACTATGCTTTTTTGTTTGTTTTGATAAAGGACATTACTGATTTTTGGTTACAAATTTTTGCTCAGTCATCTTTTCACCCCTAAATAAAAATATATTTGCCTTTTCTACTAACAGAAGGCTTAACTAGCAGGCCCAAGTGGTATAGGTTAAGTTTCTTGTTGTCTTTTATAACTGTGTTGGTATGACAGATTATGAGTTTAACACACGAGATGTAATACTGCAAATTAACTAAACAGGAATGGTAAAGTGAGTGGTAAGTTATCAAGTGAAATGTTTTATATGTTGGTCTATCTTTACTCCCACAGGTATGGACCAGAAAGAATGACATGGTGGGTAAAAATTGTTATGTTAGAATCCTCTGTGTGACAGAGGAGCACACTTTCTGTGACAGAATGAAAACCTTGAGAATTTGTGGAGACCTGGGAATAGAGCTAATTAAGACGTTTTGGACAATGTTTCAGCATGCTCCTTTTTGGTTGCCTTTTCAAACTATCTTTTGCTTACCTGTTTGCTCTTGGTTTGCTTTAGTATGTTTCATAATACTAAACTCTTCATCTATGAAAGAACTCTGTTCAGTTATTTTGGGCCAGGAGTATAATTTTGTTCCCCACTACCTTTTCTGTTGTATACCTTGTCTTATTTTGGCCCATGCAGTGTGTGAAGCCTGCTTCTTGAGTTTGGGGCTGATTTTGATTCTAAACTTCTTTTAAGACTTGAGACATAGGAGTCTGCATGTTTTAAGAAATATTAGACTCTTTGACATGATATTATGTAAAAAATAAATGGCAGTAGCACATTTCAAATGCCTTAATACTATTAATGATGATTTATTATTGTTTTAACATAGTTAATGAAATATTTATAAAGGGAAGGTCTACAGAACGGTAGTGAGACCAGCTGTGTTATATGGGTTGGAGACGGTGGCACTGACCAGAAAGCAGGAGACAGAGCTGGATGTGGAAGAGTTAAAGAGGTTAAGATTTGCATTGGGTGTGACGAGGATGGATAGGATTAGAAATGAGGACATTAGAGGGTCAGCTCAAGTTGGACGGTTGGGAGACAAAGTCAGAGAGGCGAGATTGCGTTGGTTTGGACATGTGCAGAGGAGAGATGCTGAGCATATTGGGAGAAGGATGCTAAGGATAGAACTGCCAGGCAAGAGAAAAAGAGGAAGGTCTAAGAGAAGGTTTATGGATGTGGCGAGAGAGGGCATGCAGGTGATGGGTGTTGCAGAGCATAATGCAGAGGACAGAAAGATATGGAAGAAAATGATCCGCTGTGGCGACCCCTAATGGGAGCAGCCGAAAGAAGAACAATAGCTCATTTATAATGGATAATTAAACTGAAGTGTAACTGTTTTGATTTGAAATCTTTTTTTGTGAGCCCTGAAAATCATTATATTCACAGAAATATGGAAAACAAAAAGCCCAAAAAACAAAGAACAATAAATAGGTCAAAGATAGACCTTTTAACTTTCACCTTTTAGCTTTCTTTATACTTACAAAGATGTGAAAATGGTAAAAGCTCTAAAGCTAGGATATCATCTTAAATAGGAGAAGCAAGGTGGCATAACTTGTCACATGACTTAACTTGCCTAGCAACAGGCATAGCAACAGAAAGCAATATGGCATTGCTATGACAAAGCAACACAAAATAACAGCATCTATATGAAGCAAAATGACATGAAAATAAAATAATAAATAACAATAAAGCATAACAGAATAAAATATATTCTGTGAGAAATAAATACCAACATATAGCACATTATAAAATGTAACACATGGGATGGGGAGGGGTCAGATGTTAGACCCCTAACATATAAGGGTTTGGTTTGATTCCATTGGATGAGTTATTGAGCTTGTTACTAATAGTCTAACCACTTCTTCAAGTGAGTTTCCATCCCGATTGACAGTTTTCTTCATCATCTGCTCATGATACATTACCCAATGCCATAACACCCCACAGAATGAAATAAGGCTACCATATGTGGACATGATATATTTAAAAGGTTTGTTGTGCAGAAGCATAACCACCTGACTTGAAGATGTACTAAATCAATTTGCAAATTATTTAAGTTAATTATTTCACTGCTACGTACGGCTTTGTGATTATTGTGACTGAATCAAGAACATAATTTCTTTTACTAGGACCTCTAAAAATACCATAAGCCTTTGTCACTCTCTGTGCCCCTAATACAGTAGCTGAAATGCTTGCTGAAATATTATCTATCCATCTGTGCTTTACCATACTACAGAATAACACTTTCAAACCTGATTTTTGCAATTCAGAGTTGAGGGAGGATAAAATAAATCCCAAAAGCGTTGGGTGAAAGCGGCAACAAACCCAGATAGACCAATAATCTATCTATTTAGATGTGCCAGTTAACCTAATTTGAATGTATTTCAGATGTGGGAGGGAAAGGTCTATGCCTGCAGTAAAACTTCTCTCACAGTAATGGAAAGAAGGGGCAAATTCCACACAGACCACAACCGAACGTGGGTTTCCAACCACAGATACTGAATAAGTCAGACTATAAAGCTTAGCACTTTCCTGCCCCTTTGAGTGGCAAATGTTCATGTATAATTTATGGTATTAATTTATACATTTCTTTTATCTCCTGTTTAATTTTATACATTTAGTTAGATAGGTAAAAGATAACATAGAAGACTTCAAGCAACAGCAATGACAAAACAATACATTTAAACCATTAGAAATATTTTTAGAGCCCTGTGTCTTACCGTTGGTGTAATTTGAAGGCTCTGATCTGCAGGTTAATGTCAGTATGAATAGGGCTGTAGCTGTAAAGACAACATGTAGCTCCATCTTTATGAAGACACCCACCTCTCAGGAAAGAACAAAAAGAAAGTTGTAGATACCTTACATAAAAAAACAGAACAGGAAATTACATTTATGTCACTTGTTCCTGTGGTTTCGTTTACCAGCATCTGAAAGTTTCAGATTATGCTCAGCAGTATCTTCAGAGACACAGGTCAAGATATTTTGAGCAGTTTCAAATGACATATAATAACAAAATCACCTAGTCTTCTATCGGTTCTTGCCATGGTTCAGCTTAGACCTGAAGATAGCATTAGTGGGCTTGGAGCAAACTGTGTCATGTGGCTGCATTTCTTTCCATTTCTCTAAATATATTTGACTTCCCATTCTGAGCAAAGCTTTCTGACAGAAAAGAGGATTATGTGGTGTTTGGAGATGAAGAAGTCGCAGATGATGAAACTACAGGATGTGCCTGACTTTGTTGTTTCTCCTGCTGTAATATTAGGAGCCATGGCTGTTTGATGTAATAAGTGTTAGCAGCAACAAAAGTTGACTATAGTACACAAAAATTGCAGGGTGGCCCTTCTGCTGGAAACAGGCTGAAAGAGAAACAGCGATGTGAGATGGTGCAGCGAGTGATGGAATAATCAGCAATCAATACAGACTTCCATGCATCCATTTTCTAAACCCACTTTCTCTTGAGTAGGATCACAGGAAAGCTGGAACCTATCCCAGCAAGCATAGGTTGCATTTACTTTCTATGTTATGTTCTGTTTAAAATATATACTAGCTGAATTACCTGATTTTGCCTGCATAAAAAAATGGAAAGGTCAAAAATAATTACAAAATTAAATACAGAATAACCACACTGTATTACCCTTAAGCGGGTTGCATTACACAAGTTTGTACTTGAAAATATCTTTGCATGCAATATTACTAGTTTTTCTTCTGGTGCAAAGAACCCCAAATTGCAATAATACATTCACAGACAATGTGTGTTCACCTGAAAGCTTTATTAAAGAAAAGAATAAAAGTAATTGGCAAGCATTGATCTCAGATTTCTTGGCTGAAAGACCAGTGTGCTAACCATGACAGCCTGTGTCATGCTTTTTACTGTTGTTAGTATTTCTTGCCACTTGTTCCACACACTAAGCGGACCATGTAAATGCAAAGCCAAAAGTTAAGTGTCAAAAACCTACCTTAAGGTGAGAAGTACCAGTGTGCCGAGATTCAGGTCTGTGGCTTAAAAAAGCAAAGCTGAGCATAAAGAACAAAAAACCAGATGCTGTGATTTATAAATATAGAAGTTTAGCTTACACTCATATACACATGTAGAAAAGTACTTGTTTTCAGACTTGTGTCTGGACCTATTTTTTCTTGTTTCAGTAACATATTTATGAGATCAAACTCTCCTTAAAAGCTCCTGCAACGTTTTGTGGGGCCTCATGTATAAACGGTGCATATGGAGAAAAATGTTGCGTACGCCCATTTCCTCGCACACTTTGAAATGTATAAAAACTAAACTTAGCAAAAAGCCACACATATTTTCACAGTAGCCCCCTTCCTTGTGTATGTACGTTTCTGTTCTGTTTTGCAAACTGGCAGCACCCAGCGTCAAAGCAGTCCTACTGTTTCCGTGTCATTTACCTTTCTTTTTCATATTTGCATCAATGATGCAGGATTTATCAAATACTAGCAAAATACCCGTGCTTCGCAGCGGAGAAGTAGTGTGTTAAAGAGGTTATGTAAACATATATATACATATACATATATACATATATATATACATATCTACATATACACATATCTACATATACATATATAAACATATATACATATATATATATATACATATACACATCCACATATATATATATATATATACACATGGGCGTCATGGTGGCGCAGTGGTAGCACTGCTGCCTCGCAGTTAGGAGACCCGGGTTCGCTTCCTGGGTCCACCCTGCATGGAGTTTGCATGTTCTCCCCGTGTGGGTTTCCTCCGGGCGCTCCGGTTTTCTCCCACAGTCCAAAGACATGCAGGTTAGGTGGATTGGTGATTCTAAATTGGCCCTAGTGTGTGCTTGGTGTGTGGGTGTGTTTGTGTGTGTCCTGCGGTGGGTTGGCACCCTGCCCGGGATTGGTTCCCTGCCTTGTGCCCTGTGTTGGCTGGGATTGGCTCCAGCAGACCCCCGTGACCCTGTGTTCGGATTCAGCGGGTTGGAAAATGGATGGATGGATATATGCACATATCAACATATATATACACATACATATACGCACATACATACACACACACATATACATATATACATATACACATACATACATACACATACATATATATATACACACATACATACATACATACACACATATATATATATATATATATATATATATATATATATACACATACAGACACACATATATATACATATACATATTTACATATCTACATATATATATATACATAGCTACATATATATACACATATATATACATATCTACATATATATACACATATATATACATATCTACATATATATATATATATATATATATATATATATATATATATATATATATATATATATATAGACATACATATATACATACATACATTCACATATATATATATATATATACATACATATCTACATATATATATATATATATATATATATATATATATATATATATATATATATAGCCAAATCCCCGCGCTTCGCAGCGGCGAAGTACTGCTTTTAAATTTTTATTAAGAAGAAAAGAAAACCTTTTTAAATTGAGGCAAAATATACCAATAACAATTTATTAAGGATCTGTTTTTTTGTGAAGCTGCCTTTACACAGCCTCTCCGCTGTTTTATAAACGAACGCTATATAAGGCCATCCTTTCTCCTTGCTTAGCGGTTCTGTATTGTTTTGTTGTTCGTTTATTACGATTGTTATAGTTATTGTGTAGCTATTTGAGACTCACTTTTCTGCTCAGGTACCCATTTCCTTTATGTAGTCCGCGGATTCTCCGCTATTTTTTGTTCGTTTATTACGATTATAGTTATTTATTGATTCCCTTCTTTAGCTGACTGCCTGCTCATATAAGGCGCTCTGCTGTTTTTTTGTGAAGCAGCCTTTACACAGCTTCTCCGCTGTTTTATAAACGAACGCCATATAAGGTCATCCTTTTTCCTTGCTTCGCCAACGGAAGCAGCCTTTTTATTTAATCCACGGGTTCTCCGCTGTTTTATTGTTCGTTTATTACGATTGTTATAGTTCTCTATGTATACCATGTTGTCAGTTCAGCAGTCCGGTTGTAATATGACCAAGCCATGCAAGCTTACTGTTGAGAATGCAACGTATAGTTGTACAGGAGAAAAGCAATCTTGCCTCAAATCAATGGCAACCTTTTGTAGGTCTATGAACTTAATTTAAACTTTAGGTTTACACGGTGCTTTGTTTCCGAAGTAACTGCACTCATGAATATGTCTGTATGTGTCAGTCGCTTCATATTCTTTTCCTACATTATCAATTGTGTAATATGTTTTTTGAACAGGTTTGATTCATCGAAGTGATCACTCGTGCTGCGTTCAGTCAGTTCACGTGAGCCGCTCTCTTGTGTGATGTTGCGATGTCCACGGCTTTATTTAATGTTAGCTAAGACCCGGCACTTAAAAGTTTCTCGCTACAGCAATTTTAACTCCGTTACAAAGTGATCCAAAGTCTCGTTTATACCTCGTGTCTTCTCATTAAACTTGTATGTCGCGAATATGGTATTGCAGCGGGAGCGTTTCTATAAACTTAATTTAAACTTACGGTTTACACCGTGCTTTGTTTCCGCAGTAGCTGCACTTATGAATATGCTTGTATGTGTCACTCGCTTGCTTCTTATTGTTTCGCTGCCTTCTCAATTGTGTAATGAATGTTTTCTTCAGCGCACTTTTGGGCTCTTCCTTGTTTTGTACTTACTGCGTTCACAGTCAGTTCACGTGATTACGTGGGAGGTGTGATGACGCGATACGCAACTCCACCTCCCATGGCCATCGAGCTGCAGTCTATTACAGTATATGGACAAAAAAGAGGTTCCAGTTATGACCATTACGCATAGAATTTCAAAATGAAACCTGCCTAACTTTTGTAAGTAAGCTGTAAGGAATGAGCCTGCCAAATTTCAGCCTTCCACCTACACGGGAAGGAGAATTAGTGATGAGTGAGTCAGTCAGTGAGTGAGTGAGTCAGTGAGGGCTTTGCCTTTTATTAGTATAGATACCGAAATTAATTGTATATTGATTAAAAATTTAATTCGCTTGATTAAAATCATTCTGTAACAATATAATGGTGCATGGAATGGCCAAACTATTCCAACTACCATAGCTACTTTAGTGTTGTTACTCTCAGTGCGTTTTAAACCATTGTATATGAGTGTGGAATCACAGCCGTACAGCAGCTGATTGGAAAGTTCTACGGCAGGTTGTTTAGAGATCACAGAGGATTATCGGGATACAGCTTCTAGCCCTGGAGAACATTTATAGCTCACACTGCCTTAGCCATGCCACCGTCTATTTGAACTTCTCCCATCTGGCAAAAGCTTCAGAGTCTTTCCTGCACTGACCTCTTGGTTCAGGAAAAGTTTCATCCCAAAAGCTATAAACACACTCAATCAGTCCATCAAGTTGCTCCTGGTAGAACTGTTATTACTTAAAATAACAAATACCTCACTGTAAACTTGCACTACAGCTGTAATATTGCATAATCTGAGCTACTTTATGAGCCATTTGCACTATCTGCACTATACAGTGATCCCTCGCTATATCGCGCTTTGCCTTTCGCGGCTTCACTCCATCGCGGATTTTATATGTAAGCATATTTAAATATATATCGCAGATTTTTTGCTGGTTCGCGGATTTCTGTGGACAATGGGTCTTTTAATTTCTGGTACATGCTTCCTCAGTTGGTTTGCCCAGTTGATTTCATAAAAGGGACGCTATTGGCAGATGGCTGAGAAGCTAGATTGCTTACTTTTCTCTCTCTCTTGCGCTGACTTTCTCTGATCCTGACGTATGGGGATTGAGCAGGGGGCTGTTCGCACACCTAGACGATACGGACGCTCGTCTAAAAATGCTGAAAGATTATCTTCACGTTGCTATCTTTTGTGCAGCTGCTTCCTGAAACAACATGCTGCACAGTGCTTCGCATACTTAAAAGCTCGAAGGGCACGTATTGATTTTTGACTGAAAAACAAACTCTGTCTGTCTCTGTCTCTCTCTATCTCTCTCTCTCTCTCTCTCTCTCCCTGCTCCTGACGGAGGGGGTGTGAGCTGCCGCCTTCAACAGCTTTGTGCCGCGGTGCTTCGCATACTTAAAAGCCAAACAGCCCTATTGATTTGTTTGCTAGAGACTGTTTTCTCTATCTATGTGACTTTCTGTGCTCCTTACACGCACTCCTTTGAAGAGGAAGATATGTTTGCATTCTTTTAATTGTGAGATGGAACTGTCATCTCTGTCTTGTCATGGAGCACAGTTTAAACTTTTGAAAAAGAGACAAATGTTTGTTTGCAGTGTTTGAATAACATTCCTGTCTCTCTACAACCTCCTGTGTTTCTGCGCAAATCTGTGACCCAAGCATGACAATATAAAGATAACCATATAAACATATGGTTTCTACTTCGCGGATTTTCTTATTTCGCGGGTGGCTCTGGAACGCAACCCCCGTGATGGAGGAGGGATTACTGTATATACATGTTGTGGCCCACCAGGCCACACAAGCGTGGGACACAAGTTCAAGACACACACATGTTTTTTATTTTCTTTTTTACCTCATGGGAAATAACTTCCCCCATTTCCCATAAGTACAGCACAGTTCCCACAAGCACAATGCACAAACACAAATCTTCCTTCTCTTTCTCTTTTCTCCTCCACTCCCCCGGTCAAGCTTCGTCTTCCTCCTCCCGACTCTGGCTCCTCAAGTAGTGGCTGCTGGCTCCTTTTATACTGAACCTGGAAGTGCTCCAGGTGCTTGATGACCTAGTTTCTGGTAGAACTTCTGGGTATGGCAGAAAAACTGTCCAAAAAGAGCTCAACAGATCCTGCCTCAGCACCCTCTGGCAGTGCCCGTGGATCCCAACAGGGATGCACCAAACTTCAACTCCCATGAAGCCCTGCAGGAATCTGAGGCACTGCTGTAACCCAGGGGTTCTGCCATCTAGCCACCCAGACTCCACTGAAGAGCATGTGGAATTACCGTACTTTTCGCTCCATAAGACGCACCTGACCATAAGACGCACCTAGGTTTAGAGGAGGAAAACAAGAAAAAAAATATTCTGAACCAAATGGTGTACTAATATATTTAGTCAAATATAGCAGAATAATATTTCAACCATTTAAAGTCAACAGTAGTATTAAGAACCATCATCACTGTCATTAACAAATGAGGAGAGACTTTAAGGTTCAAGCACTCTTCTAGTTTTCTGGAAACCCCAAGAACTCATCGCTAGTGTCAGAATTTATGAAGCTCAGTTGCTCGCAATCACTGACATCAGTTTCTTCATTAATGATACTACCTTTAGTTCCATTTAAGGCATTGATAAGGGCAGCTTCTGGCAACTATAGACTCTTCAGTACGCGAGCGACTCTCCATGTTAGTGTTTAGATCTGAACGGTGCATGTGCCCAAAACATTAACATTTATATGTTACTTACATAAAAGCCAGATCAAATGTTATTTACCTTGATTTATTTACTTACTTCCTACAACATAAAGTCACAAGTAGACCGCCGAGCTTCCTGTGTTTGATCGATACGGGCATGCTAAAAAAATACATGTGTAATGTATGCACGCTGACACTTCAGTTAGCAAGCAATGGTACGAGAATGCAGTTAGACTTCTTTTTTGGGCACATACACCGTCCAGATCTAAACACTAGCATGGATTGTCGCTCGCATACTGAAGATTCTATAGCTGCCGGTGGAAGCTGCCGTCACTAGTACTTTGTATACAAGAGTCAGATCGAATGTTATTTACCTATTTACCTTGATTTATTTACTTATCTTCCTACAGCGTAAAGTCATAAGTAGACGGCAGAGCTTCCCGTGTACATATACAAAATACAGCGACGGCAAAAGTGCGATGTGCATTCTTTCTCTGATGTAGAACCCTCGTCATCATCTGAGTTACAGTAGGTCAGGTAATACACATCAAGGTCTGTGACGCAATATTTGCTCCATAAGACACACAGACATTTCCACCCACTTTTGCGGAAAAAAAGTGCGTCTTATGGAGTGAAAAATATGGTATTTAAATTATTTTTGGCTTTAGCATGCAGATCAAGTGGGATGTGACACATTTTTCCAACCTTCACTAAAGTGGACCAGAGCCTGTTGTTATGATGATGGTGTGTTTTTGAACCAATAACCCAGATTTGAAAGTCTTAAATGTTCATTTTACCTACTTATAAGAGTAAAAGTACATGTCTCTGGAAGTGTGTGCTTCCTGCAGAAAACAAAAGTGATTAAGGACAAATCCTGAAGCATTAGCAAAGATGACCTAAAATGAACAAGAATAATACTTATAACTGAGTCACAATGCAACCCTCAAGTCATATGACTCAGAAGTCATACACTTAGTTCTCTAAAATTTCCCAGTATTCTTGCTCCACATGACTCTGCCAGTGACATAGTTCATCAAGGAGGTGCAGCCACCAATTGGTGTGGCATGACATCTGAGATGAGGATTTAGCGTAATATGTGTCAATTTTTGTGTCACAACTGCAGCAAAACCCAGAAAATGTTTCTTTTTCAAGCAGGCGTTGCATGTTTCTGTAATTAATGTACACTGTCTAGTGAATTATTATACACCCCAGGGCAAATTACGAACTAGATAAACCAATAAAATCTAACATGAAGAGTAACATAATGAAAAGAAAACATCAAAAAATGCCTTTGGCTTGTAAATGATTCTGTCAACTTTACACTAATAAGAGTGATTCATTCAAGCCTGTATTCAGTTCTTTCTGATGCCTTGCAAAGGTCATAGTACGATGTTTTACTGTGAGTGAGTTAACAATGTATAATTTCTTTGAGAAATTTGATATACAGTATAAAAGTGAAATTCTAATTGTTAGACCAATTAAATAGCAAACCAGCCTCTTTTTATAAATACATTTAAAAAAAAATATAATGTAGCAAAGGAGCATAATACATGAGTATAATATTTTAATGACCCAGGGGGTGCAAGAGGCATTTGAAAGAATTCAAGAAACTTATGCCAGACGCTGGTGTGGCCCTAAAAAGGACCTTTGGCTTCTTCAATGACACATCCACCATGGCACCAAGTCGTCTGTGGTGCCATACACTCCAAGCTGCTTTGACCCCTCAGCTCACACACATGCGCTTCATCTCTCCACCACACTAACCTGGGGTCATAGGCAACCCGACTGCCCCACTATCCCCCACTTCCATGAACCAACCCAAGGCCAGGGTCCATGTCAGAGGCTCATCGGCTGCTTCATACACAGACTGGTAGTTCTTATCAGTAGGAATACACATTAATAAAGTGGTTTTTCACTGTCATATCTGCTTCCCAAATCATGCTGTTCATGGGGCCGTTTGTATAGCTGGCTTCTTCGGCTACCCCCACCCCCCCTCTGATAGTCCGCAGCCTCTTAAAGAGTGTGTCCTTCTCAGGTCTGAACCCAGGGTCATTACACTGCACACCTCTCAGACCCCTTAACCCCTCGATAGTGACCCGAAATTCATTCCCTGGGGAAACACAAGGGGTTGTGAGGCAAGCCAGTCTGCCTGGATTGAAATGAACCATTGTAAGCAAAGTGAAGGGTTCCACCAGTAGTGGTAAATCAATCCTCCATCTCAGGGTTGTTAGTCCATTCTGTCCCAATTCTAACACCACTTTAATGATGTTGGCGGTGTGAGAGACTGAGGAATAGATTTAGCCACCTTATCCCAGACTGCTGGTGTTGCCCAAAAAGAACCTTTTACTTCTTCAGCAATGTCTCCACCACACTGCCAAGTCTTCTGTGGCACCACCTGCTCATCTCGTTTGCCAGAAATACACATGCACTGGCAAGCTCTGTCTCACTTCACTCACCCGGTATCATAGGCAACCTGACTGCCATACTATCCCCCAGTTCTGTGAGCCAACGCAACATCAGCGTTCAAATCCGAGGCTTGTCAACAGGCACACACAAAGGCCAACAGTCCTTACCATCGTGAAGACGTAGAGTTACAGTAAGTGTCTTTTCCTTTTCACAATGCCATGTCTGCACTCGTTATTCATGGGACCACTACATACCCAGCTTCTTTAGGTGTCTCCTGGCTTCTTCAGGAGTCAGCAGCCACCAAAAGAGCATATACATCTCAGGTCTGAAACCAGAGTTGCTGGAATATATGAATTGTGACAATTTAATCTTCAGAATAAACCAGCACTAGCGGCTACTATCACTTTCAAAGTAATCTCCTTCTGCAGCTATGCATTTACAGACGACATTGCCACTGATGGTAACATACCTATAACTCTGTTTCTAGAATACCCTTGAGTTTCTTTGTTATGTTAAGTAATGTCAGTAATGCCTGAAAATCTTTGTTACATTTTATGCTGATTTATGGTCTGGTAGACATATAGTCTTCCTAAAAGTTTAACCAATAACTCTATCCATGAAGTATATGTATTGTGATAGGTTCATATAAAAGACTAATTGTTAGTTTAAAAATGGGTAAGAGATGAGGCTATGGTGATGGCTAAGGCCAAACTGATACCAACAGTTTATATCATAACCATCCGAGTTTGCCAAATGCATTGTTTTCTACAATGAACCAAAGAACCAGGATTGACACTTCAAGCGCATGTGGGTCCCAAAAAATTGACCATTTTTTAAAATATACTGCATCACTGAGGAAAAAAATAGATAAACAAAATCTCCTTCTCTCAGCAAGTAAAGATTATTTTTTCTCTTCAGTGTATTGCTTTGTGGAGACATGGTTTAAGGCAGGCCTATTCAAATGGCTGCCCGCAGGCCACATGCAGCCCAGAAGAAACCTTCAAGTGGCCCAGTCTGTAGTACCACCAGGCCTCCAGACTGCAACTAAAATGGTCTCAAATGCAGCACTTAGTTCACCAGTTACGAATGAAATCATTGAAACTTGAAACTAATTATATTGCAACAGATACAAAAGGACATTTTTACTGTTAAGCGAATGTTCCGTAAATATATGTGTCGATACGGGCTCCCCCTTGCATATCCCTGAGCCACATAAAGGCTGGTTTATATCCCACGCTGGGTGCATGGAAGTCGCAGCAAAAATGACATCAGACTCGGAGATGCATGCAGGAAAATATTTCTAAGTACACTGCTCTGCATTTAAGATGGCCGTGTATTCCAAATGGTGACTTTCAATGAAAGGCTGGTTATGCTTGTACCAGAATAATGAACGATGGGCTGAATATGACGCAACCGGTCATCAAATCAAAAGGTAGGCATGCAAAACATTTGAAATTCATTTGCCCATCATAAAGGCCCCCTGCCCTGTTATGAAGATATCTGTACTCTGTGGAATTCAGTTGTCCCTTCTGATGTGGTGTGGCACACTAAGGTGTGATTGTCACATATCTCCTTGTGTTCACGCATCTTTGCATACCGTTTCTCTTTTGATTTAATGCATACTTCATTTAAAATGCCGGCCTGTCCTTCAGTAAACATGTATGAGCAGTTGCCTGCACGTTGTTTCGTCACACACAGCGATGTGATGAAGTCTGCGTTTTAAGGTTGAAGGTGTATTACAGTCATGCTCTATATACATTTCATGTAAAACAATTAACACGGCAAAAGGAACAAAGATGATGTGAACTTTTGTTCCCTTTGAGAACTTTTACTAGTGTTCTAAATGTTCTAACTTCATGCAAAAAAAAGAACCTTTTTTGTGTGAGGGAATGAGAGAAATAATGCATGTGTTGGTCAGGTATGTGACTGAGCAGTTGTGTGAACTGTAGGGAATATAATTCAATAATTAGTTTAGCATAATTTCAATTTTATAGTAACTTCTTAAAGATTACCGTGATGGGCTGACACCCAGTCCAGGGCTTGCACCCAGTGCCTACTGGGATAAGTTGCAACTGCCACGTGACCTTGCTCTGTAAAAGCAGGTTAAGATAATGGATGGCAGGATAGTTAAAGTTTATGAATTGTCTTTTAGTGAGATAAACCAAAAAAATGCATTTCACCAGCCAGGTCACCAAGTCATACATAACCTAATTTAAAATATATGCTGTGTTTTATACATATATATACAGTGGAACCCTTGGTTCACGAACGTCTCGGTACACGTACAAATCGGTTTACGACCAAAACGTTTGCCAAACTTTTGCCTCAGTTCACGACCACACACTCGGTATACGAACAAGCAAGTTTCCCTTTCGGTTTTTACATGTTCAGTCTCTCCGTGTGCATTTCCTGTGCAGCGAGCGAGCGAGCAAGAGAGAGAAAGCGCGACACACACACACAGGCGCACGAGAGAGAGACACACACACACACACAGGCGCGGGAGAGAGAGACAAACACACACAGGCACGCGAGAGAGAGACACACACAGGAGCGCGCTAGAGAGAGAGAGACACACACACACAGGAGCTCCAGGCTTGCGACAGAGAGACACACACACACACACACACACAGGCGTGCGAGAGAGACACACGCACACATGAAGGAGAGAGCGAGCGAGCGAGAGAGGGAGGGCTGGACGCATAAGGTAGAGAAGGTTTGTTTTTGTTTTCAGTTCTGTTTACAGCGATCGGTTCGTAGCGTGCATTGTTGCAATATTACTTTTCTTGGTGGTTTATTAAATTATGGATTTTTCAAATGTTCATTTTTTTCCCTGTGCTTAAAACTCATTTAAAAAAAAGTGTTTTTAGCGAGCGGTTCCTAGCACTATAGCGCAAGCTATTGCAGTGTTAGTTTTCTCTGTTGTTCAAGGTTTTCTCAGTGTTATTCAATGTTTTTACATTTAGTTTACTATTACGCTGTGCATTCTATGGTATAATTAACTATATTTGTGCTTAAAAACTAAAAAAATATATATTTACATACAGTTTGTACGGTCTGGAACGGATTAATTGTATTTACATTCAATCCTATGGGGTAAATTGCTTCGGTTCACGACCAAATCGGTCGAGTTTTGGAACAAATTATGGTTGTGAACCAAGGTACCACTGTATATATATATATATATATATATATATATACACTAGCCATGTGCGCACAACTACGTTGTGCGTGTTAAAGTTGTCTGTGAAGGGCTCCCTGTTTAAACGCGGCTGCCAGTCGTGAACTGGGCCCTTCGTCGCACAGCATTAGGATTTTTTATAAGGGAAACAAAATTAGAAAACAAAACCCTTGGACATTGATTCGATAGGAACGGCCTACTCGGAATCACTGTCCAAATAGTAATTATGTGGTGGTGGAGGAGCATTTCTGCTTCTCTCCGTTCACAGATAGTCTCGTTTTCATGACGCTGTCGTTTCCTGTCACGATCTCTTCTCAACCTTTCTCCAATCTCGCAGGTTGCTTTGTGGCAATCCAAAGAGTAAGGAAGAACCAATGTTTCTTTCTTGAACTCCAAACGGCAACTGATGGAAAATCACAGAAGTGTGTCCAACTTATATACTCTGACTGCCGACTCCAAGAAGCGGGTGAACATTCCATTTGGACGAAATGCTGCCAACGACGGTCGATAGAAACAGAAAAAACCACAGTATCGACAACGAAGCAGGTGTCGATGCCAGATCTAAACACAAAGCACGGTGTCAACGCCAGATCTAAACACAAAGAGTGGTGTCGACAGTGTTTGTAAAGAAAAGTAACAACCAAGGCAGTGTCAGGGGAACATGAATTCGCGGACAAACAAAGATCAAGATCCAAATGAAGATTATATATAAAGATTAGTTAATTTAAAGCACTCTCTTTAAAGCACTCTTAATGCAATGCCTATGTTTTAGCTGTCTCTCTACTGCCATCTAGTGCTTCTTCTTCTAATTCATTTGTGGACAAACAAAGATCAAGATCCAAATGAAGATTATATATATATATATATATATATATATATATATATATATACAGTACAGTATATAGTAAGAGTGCTGACTCTTGCAGTGGCCAAGAATGACATCAGCGTTGTGTGGCAGTCCATTAGAGGAGCCTATAAAAAAGACATCTGTCACAGCAAGCTACCTAAAAAAGCAATTAAATTACCAAAAATCCAGTTGGTCATAGCCTGCAAACATCATAAAGCACTACAATCAATTTAGTTATTCTGTACCTTTCTTTTTTATACATCCAATGAAAAAATCAAAACTAGTTAATTTATATGATAATATGGTAGTAAAGTGTTGATAGGTTGAATAGGTTGAAAGCCTATTCATTGCACAAGTGTGTTGGGTAGGTTCACTACTGAATTTTAATTGGGTCCACAATGGATGGACACATATCTTGCTCTCGGTGCTGCTAGGATTGACTTCAGGCTTGAAGTAGATTATTGGATGGATGCTTAACATCCATCCATCCATTTTCCAACCCACTGAATCTGAACACAGGGTCACGGGGCTCTGCTGGAGCCAATCCCAGCCAACACAGGGCACAAGGCAGGAACCAATCCCGGGCAGGGTGCCAACCCACCGCAGGACAGATGCTTAACATATAGCAAATATATTGAACTAATGACTGGCTGACAGATATACGGATGGACATCTTGATTACATAGTGTATGTTCTATTATAAGAACATCTGTGAAGAAAAAGAACTAACTGGGATAGCCTCCAGTATGTTTAGAGTGAATGTATGGAAGAGTGTATGCGCAAGCCTTAAATAATATTAATTTGTTTCTATTCCTTCATTTCTGGATAACTTTTACATAACTTAACTGAAATCAATATATCCTTTTTAACTCTACACACATTGTAGGAAATCTATCCATATTTGACAAACACATGAAGTAAATGTGTATACCTGTTAGTCATATCTTACCTTTTACTTCTACTCTTTTTTACATCAAATAACTGAAAAGTAAGTAAGTGCAAAGAGGAACTGATATTATTTCAATAGCAATACTGCTCTTTCAGAAGATAACCCTGAATGTTTTTTTTTATAATAACTTACATTTACAGAATGAAAAGTAATTTAGCTATCAGAAATTCTACAGCCCAGGCATTTTTAATCTTTTTGATTTGTTAGTTTGAGTGGTGCATGTAGTAGGACTGCTGCTGAAAAGTTAAGGAGTGTTAAAGCGATACAGACTAGCTGTGGAATTATGTACAATTAGGCAAAGTAAAATCCTCTTGTCATACTATTGTAAAGAAATGACCATCCATTTCTCCATTTCCTAAACATGTCTCTTCCATTATCACTAGACTGCATCTGAACTGTGACAAGTTTGTACAGGTATTCACTTATAACAGAAATGTTTGCTTTGAGTTAAGTGACGTCATCAAAATGAACGGCTTTTGTAGAAGCTGATCTGTCACCTTTGCATATTTTTTGAGTGAAATACACTCAATTAAGATTAAGTAACTTCATCAGGCCAATGGTATTTTTATCCGTAGGGTGTTGCTTTTGGACAAATCAACATGGGAGTGGAAGCAGCTGCTGTATCCAGTATACTGCACTGAGGATGTTGCTTTCTGGTCACGCTTGGCTAGAAGAGATTGCTGAGCCATTGGCTGATTGATTGATTGATTGATTGATTTAATAGTGATGCTGGGGCTGGATGAAAATGCTCACGTTTGGTCTTGTCTTGGTACATTTTAGACAGTTTTACAGTTAGGTTTCATAATTTTGGCTATACACGCCATTACAGTAGATTTGAAATATAACAATCATTATGTGACTAAAGTGTAGACTTTCAGCTTTAATTTAAGGGGTTTAGGAATTACTAACATTTTTCTACATAGCCCCCTCCCCCCCACCCCCATTTCTAGCAACTGAAAAGTATTTGGAGAATTGAGTGAAAAGTTGTTCCATAACTAGGTAGGAGCTGGTCTCTCATTATTTCTTTAACTATTAAGCAGATAAAAGCTCTGGAGCTGATTCCAAGTGTGGAATTTGCATTTGAAAGCTGTCACTGTGAACTATTAATATGAAGTCCAAAGAGTTGTCCATTCAAGTAAAAACAGTCCATCATTAAGCTGAGAAAATAAAACAAATCCTTTAGAGAGTTAGCAGAAACACCAGGAGTGATCAAATCCACCATTTGGTAAATTCTTAAAAAGAAGGAACACGCTGGTGAGCTCAACAACATCAGAAGGATTGCACAGTCATGGAAGACAAATGTGGTGGATGATTGCAGAATTTTGTCCATTTAGTCAAACCAAGAACACTCTCTGAGAGGTAGACCTATCATTGCCAAAGTCTACATTCAACAGCTTTCATGAAAGTAAAGACAGAGAGTTTACCACAAGGTGCAAACCACTGGTAAACCTCAGGTAAAGGAAGTATATATTAGACTTTGCCAGAAAACATTTTTTAAAAGCCTGTCTAGTTCTGGAACAATTTTCGTAGGACAAAGGAAACTAAGATCAATATGTATCAGAATGTTGGAAAGAGATGGAATATGGGGAAGCGAAGAAAGAGCTCACGATCTGATTCATACTACATCATCTGTGAAACATGGAGGCAGTTTTTTGATCATGCATGGCTGCAAATGGAAGTCAGTCACTGGTGTTTATTTATGATATGACTGGTGAAAGAAATAGCAGGATGATTTCTGAGGTGTACAGGTCTATACTGTCTGTTCAGATTCAGCCCAATGCTGCAAAACTGATAGAAGGAAGCTTCACAGTAACAGATGGACAATGAGCCAAAACATACTGTGAAAGCAAATGAGGTGCTTTTCAAAACAACGTAGTGGAATATTCTTTAATGGCAAAGTCAACCAGTTAACTTCAACCTAACTGGATATGCATTTCACTTGCTGAAGCCAAAACTGATGGCAGAAAGTCCAATGAACAAGCAGCAAATGAAGACAGCTGCCATAAAGGCCTAGTTAAGAATCAGTAGGGTGGAAACCCAGAACTTGGAGATGGTGATGGGTTCCAGACTTCAGGTAGTCACTGACTGTAAAGGACTATTAACCAAATATTGAAAATGATTATTATATTTACGATTATGTCAGTTTGTCCAAATACTTTTGACCCCCTAAAAATAGGGGGACCATGTATAAAATGTCTGTCATTCTTAAACGGCTCATATGCTATTTTTGATAAACCCCTTAAATTAAAGCAGAAAGTCTACACTTCAATCACATCTTGATTGCTTCATTTCAAATCCATTGTGGTAGTGTACAGAGCCAAAATTATGAAATTTGTGTCACTGTCCAAATACTTATGGATCTAACCGCAAATGAGATAAATGTGATTGATGAAAGGTTTTTAATTGAATTATGGAATGCTTGGTGTATGTTAAGATGCTTATTGAAAGCCCACTGTTCCCTATGATCTTTGAAATATTTCTATAATGTATATTGTTTAAATCAGGGGTAGGCAACGTCGGTCCTGGAGTGCCATAGTATGTGCAGGTTTTTGTTCCAACCCAGTTCCTTAACGAGAACTCAATTATTGCTGATGAAGCACATATTGCTTAAGTGACATTTTAATGCTTCATTTTAGTGGTCTCGCTTGTTAAGGTTCTCCAACCTTAATTGCTTATTTCAATCTTAAACTGCTGCATTCAGTGTTTTAATTGCTCCTTATTAGCAATAAGATGTAAAAGTCAAAGCAGCCAGCAGTTCTCCAGCTAGCTTTTTTCCAATTACATCTGTGTGTGTTCATCATGCACGGTTTGATTTAATAAAACACTTAATAGAAAAATGTGACAGACTGAAAATGATCTGTTTTAGGCTTCAAATCATTTGGATGATATCCTTGGAAAGGAAAAAAATCTACGATATAAAAGCCTTACATTGCACAGACTAACAAGCCATAAAATTAAATAAGGTCTGAGATTGGCAATGATTGGTTTCTAATTAAGCAATTGGGTTGAATGAAAACCTGTAGCCACTGCGGCTCACCAGGACCGACATTGCCTACCCCTGTTTTACATCTTATTGCTAATAAGGAGCAATTAAAACACTGAATGCAGCAGTTTAAGATTGAAATAAGCAATTAAGGTTGGAGAACCTTAACAAGCGAGACCACTAAAATGAAGCATTAAAATGTCACTTAAGCAATATGTGCTTCATCAGCAATAATTGAGTTCTCGTTAAGGAACTGGGTTGGAACAAAAACCTGCACATACTGTGGCACTCCAGGACCGACGTTGCCTACCCCTGATTTAAATGCTGAGTCTTCATCAAGATTAACCAGTATAGCTTTTGAGATATATATGGTTGTGGGATATATAAAAGTCTAGTAGATTAATTTTAACAAATTTCTAATTTATACAAGAAAAATATAGCTGTAAGGTTGCATTCGGTGAGTAATTGTTTATAAGATGCCAGTTCATTGAATATATAAAGATTTGTGTCTCAATCCCTACCCTTTCCATAAATTAAACACAGTAGGTCTGATAAGGTGGGAAAAGGTAAATAACACGTTTCAGGACAAGTGATAACAACTTCTCCACCTTGAATTGCATCTTGCATTGGTTCCATATTTTAGGTAGATGGTGGATAAATGGATTGTAGGTAAATTGACAATAGGATTGAATAGAGCACACAACAGGGAGTACAACAACGATTTAGAACAGGATTTGTCTTCCGTTGCAAGCCAAGGTTGGTGTGAATTCATGAATTTCTGCCATTTTCCAAGATTTTATTTTGTGTATACAGAATTTGATGCCCACTATTAAAATTGAAAGTTAGGTAGTGCCATGCCATTTTCTGTTTTAGGTCCTTCTAGAGCTTCCTTTTGGATACATGGCTGTTTCAAACTCCAATTGAATGATGTCATGATTGAATCTAATTTCTTAAAGAGCGATTCCTTATTTATACAGGGATACTCTGGAATACACATAGCAGCTTAGGTCTTGTTTGATTTTCTCCAATTCACTTCAAAATTGAAGTTTTCACTTAAATTTTCATTCACTTCCAGGCACTGTGCACTGTTTACAGAAGCTCGATATTTGTCACTGTTTTTCTTCTTTTTTTGCTTAATTTATTTACTGGTTACTAGTCTTATTTAAATTAGAATTGATCTGGCTCCTGGTTTGTCACTGATAGTATCCACTTGACATCAAATAAATAGATTTTAAATGGATTTCAAATTTACAGATGAGCTGTGATGCATGCAAAAACTTTAGTCAATGATTCATTCAGCAGAAGTGTGTCAAGAAACACACTTTATACCAAGAGAAATACACCTGCATAATGCCTTACTGTGACTGGGACTGCCAAGTCAAAACTTTAATTTTTTTTTATCTTGTTCTCTTGTAATTCCAGTGTGTGTTCAGACCAAAGTGTGTGTATATTTATTTATTTATCTATTTGTTTATTTATTTATTTAAAGACCTTCTGTAAAAAGCCAAATTTCCCTTTGGGGACAGATAAAGTTCTATCGATCTATCGATTATACTGAAAAAGATCTTTATATTTATTTGTGATTGTTATCCCCAGATATTTAAACTGTATTGATATTGTGATGCCTGAGTCACTGTCTTACACCCCAAAAACAAGAGGCTGAGTCACAATCTTCAATTTGTTAATAACTTCAAACTTGAACAGCAAGCATTTTTATTGAAGCGGGAGCTACCACACTATAATACACAAAGACAGCAAGCAAACCGTGACTTCATTACCGTACTTATTTTGCCTCAGCTCCCTCATTCAGTCCAGGCACTGATAATCCTCCTCCTCAGGTTTGTCCTGTGGTTGCAAATCTGGGATTGGGATCAGATTGTCCTCAAGGAGAGGGGACAAAGAGAAATGGGGCCAAAATTAAAATACCTCCCCGTATCATCGATTGGTCACTGGCCGACATACGCTCTGCGCAGAAAGATAAGTGAACTTGGTGTCATGGTGATGGTGTCATGGCCGACGGACGCTCTACTGTGTGACGGGGCCGGTAGGATTCTACTGAAGCAGGACACGTAGCGTGGTGGGGCTACGTATACGTCACAATATTACACAAGAATAGCTATACAATCTGGTATGATGTGCTAGAAAATTCACTGGGAAATACACACTTATATGCAAACTAATTCTGAATCCAGAGATCATATGAAATTCTCCTAACATGTTTAAGACTAATGGTACAGGAGATTGTGGGTCTACCACATATAAATCACCATATCATCTGTGTATAGTGGTATTTTCTGTGTCCTTCTCCGATAATCCACTTTATCTCTAGTTTCTTTCAGAGATGAACAGTGTGATAAGGTGCTATATAGCGCCCGGCATAGACTGATGCAGAGGCACGTGTAAAATCACACAGGCTTTTATTTTTCTCTTCAGCTGTGGAACACGTCTTCCCCGTGTCCCACAGGCCCAACACAGTCCCAAAGCACTTAAACACAGCACAAACAATCCTTCCTCTGGCACCACCACTCCTCCCAGGCAACCTCGTCCTCTTCCTACCGATTCTGGCTGTCGAGTGGTGGAAGCTGACTCCTTTTATAGCCCACCCGGAAGTGCTCCAGGTGCTTGATCACCTGTTGCTAATTGCACTTCCGGGCGGGGCTGTAGAGGTGTCCAGGCTGGCTCTGGGATCCATGCAGCACCTCCTGGCGGCCACCCCAGATACCCACAGGGTTGTGGAGGACTCCATCTCCCATGGAGCCCTACGGGAAACTGAGGCACCCACGGCACCCAGGGAGGCTGCCACCAAGCATCCCGGGGGAGGAACTGAAGAGCCCACGGCTGCTCCCCCGGAACATATGCAGCAAGGGCGTCCCGGCCGGGCATGGGACCCAGTCGCCCGTTTCAACAGCTAATGGATCATGGTTAATACAGAAATAATTGGAGACAGTGGGCATGTTGAGTGCATCATTCTGATTTGAAGTAATCTGAGTTTGTGTTGCTAATGCGGACTGAGGCTCCTGGTCTAGTAGTAAGTAGTTCAGATATACTTGGGCCAAACATGAATGTGAGCGGTGTAGTAAACAGACAATCCCATTTATCCAAGAGCCACTTGGATGCCACACCTGCTGAGAACAACACCATTTCTTTTTTTTCCCCTTTTACCCCAAAAAACGCTGTTTTACTTGGCAAGAATATGAAATCTACATTAAAACTATTACAAGTAACAATGTACTATCTTAACCGAAAACAAAAAAATGTCAACAAAAGTTAAGAAGCAATTTTTATGACCAAATGGTGAACTTTGTTAGCTGTAAAGTCAAGAGTTTAAATCATTAATTAAAGAGAAAGTACTCCTACACTTACCTAGTCTAAATGCCAAGATAGTATTTTTATAGGAGACCCACTTACTTAGTAAGGTCCAATTTCAGTTTCAAATTATTCACTCCAGCTATACAAAGGAAAACAGGGGTGTGGAAATCTTAATACACAGAATTATTCCATTTGTAGTGTCAGATGCAATACCAGACTCTGAAGGGCAATATGCCAGAAATAAAGGGGATTCTCAGAGAGGGGCTTTAAAAGAAAATATCAATATATGCAGATGACATGGTGCTGTATATATCAGACTCACAGAATTCTGTGCCAGCAGTCCTAAAAGCATTAGCAGGTTTTCAAAAGATATCTGAACTCAAAATTAATTTGAATAAAAGTGTGCTGTTTCTAGTGAATTTTTGGACTGGACTCTTTCCTATTTATTTTAGCAGATCAGTTTACATATCTAGGAGTAAATACCACAAGCAGATATAAAGGTCTTTTTCAACAAAATTTTGCTTCTTAGAAAAAATTAAACAAGACGTGAATATATGGTCTACCCTCTATCTTACATTAGCAGGGAGAATCAACATTGCTAAGATGAATATCCTTCCCAAAATATATATATATATATATATTTTATTTGTTCAGCGTTTTGAATAGCATCATGTGACCATGGCTGATGCATCAATTACATTCCCGGATGTGACTATGTAAAGATCACAGTGATTGCTGAACACATTATCTTTCAATGGATACTCTTAGAAAATAAAAAAAAACTCTCAAGAACTTTAGTGTTAGTTATGTTCATTACAAGTACACTCTAGTGTTAGGGTTTTGAACTCTGTTTTGATATTTGACTCTAACGTTGCTCTCTAGTTTTGGAAGTCCTCTTGTTTGTCTTCCCAGTTCTGATCTCTACCTGTTTTTTCACTTCACGTTTGCTCAGGTTTTCACCTCTCTGTAAATTCTTATTCTCACAATGATTCCCAGAGTCTATGTGTCTTGCAACAGAAATAAGAGGGAAGTGGAACAATTGTTTACACCGTATCTGCTTTTTGTTCTAAAATGGAGTAACACCACCGAGAAAAAGCCTGTTGCCACTTCCACTTCACCTCTTCTACCACCCCTTCCAGTCCCAAAACCTGAAAGTCATCACATCACTAGGGGATGTCTTTTTTTGACCATGCTCTTAGGTAAACGTGTTTTCTGCAACTGATCTCTGACACACTGCAGCATTCTAGCAATAAACCTTGCATTGCTTTTTCTTAGCTTGTACAACCTGGCAATTAATAGAGACTCTCTATTGTGGAAGCCCAAACACTTTTTTGTATCTTTGATTTCTTTTACAGTTTATATATTTACTCATCTATTTTCTAAATTTTTAATTTCCACAACAATGTTGCAGAGAGCCAGCATTTACCACAATAGCATAAGAATAAACTGAAATTAGGTGTGTACAAGTGCCTGATATGCGACTGAATGGAATTTTGTAAATGACTGGTAAGTTTCAGTTGTATACTGCTGCTGACATTGGTTCCAGCTCCTGTGATGAAAAAACAGGCTAAGAAAATGAATGACTTGAAGATTGTCAATCATGTTGCTAACATGTTCACTAGTAAACATTTAAACAAAATAAGCATTTTACTGTATTTTCTATAGTACTTATAAAAATAAATTGTAAAAAGTTTCTCTCATTAACCATTCTAGACTACCTTTTGCATATGTGTCTTCCAGATGCTTCATCCATCTCCTCTCAGCAGTACAGGTCCCTTCTGTTGTAATAAGCATCCCTCCTAATCATATAGGCCTCTGTTTTACCTTAAGATATGAGCCACATGTTAAACATTCAGATTTTCTGAACCATGCCCAGAGTAATACTGGGCATACCCAAAATTTTTGAGAGAATTACCTTTCTTGTTCTGCCCCTAATTTTATCCTTTATTTCTTTAAGTTTGTCTTAGGTGAAAACTCACCTTTACATCAGGTGGGTGACACATCATAGTAGACTTTCTGCTGATGATGTAACAACTAAATAAAAAAAGTGCTTGACTTTAGCGATGACCTTTTGGTAACTGAAAGACATGTTTTACTGTTCTTATTTTTGAGAATACCATCTCTACCTCTTTTGCTATGTATTAAAATAAGGATTACACTTGCATTCCATCACAACTATCAATCTATTCACCCATCTGTCTTCCTAACCCACTTATTGCAGGGAAGCTTTGCACCATTTTGCTTTACTGAGGACTCGTGGGTGTTAATTTTTAGTTTTTAAATAAATAGAACTATGAGGGATTTACAAAATGTTTTCACACTTTTTTACTTTGCTCGGCTTGCTGAGAATTTTTTTATCATTTAAACCTTAGTCTGGTATCGTATGCATTTTTTGAGCATAAGGTGAAATTCACACAGGTTGTGCATTCCATATGAGACAATGCTTTACCCAATAGTAGTGTAATTGAATGGACAGACATTTTCAAAAATGGGGCAGCACTGCAGCAGTAAGGAGTTCATATCATGGGTGCTACCTGTGTGGAGTTTCGCCGGTGTCAGCATGGATTTCCTCTGGATGCTCAAGTTTCTTCCCACATACCACAGACATACAAATTAGGTGGATTAGAATTGCTAAATTGGCCCTAGTATGTGGGTTTGTGTCTGTGTGTGCGTGTGTTTGTTCGCCCAGTTCAGTTGTTGTTCCTGCCTTATGCCCAATGATTGATGGGATTGGCTCTAGCTACCATGCAATCCTGCCTTCAATAAGTGTGTTAGGAAGATGGATGGATGAATATATTCAAGAACAGTTGAACAACAGTTATCAACCATTGATAAGTAGAGATAAGAAGCTTGACCCATTGTTCTTGCCAATAGAAAAATAACGATAGAGGAAATCTCATTGGAGCTATTAGAGGCTGTCAATTATCAGTTATTGATGATGTGAAGAAAGAGGTGCAAAACTGAGTTGGCACTTAACTAAAAAACTTTTTTCTGATATCATCTAGAAGATTATACCCTTATTGATAAGTGTATTGAAAAGCAGAGAGGCTATATTGAACAGTGATAAATTCCAAATGGCTGCTTATTTAAATTTCTTTTGGGGATAAATTAAGTTGTTTTTATTTATTATAAAGGCCACCGGATTTGGATGGGCATCCCAAACAGAGAAGGGGATGGTTTCTTACCCGGACAGGAGGCTCCAAGCAGACAGATGGGCATCCTAACCAGGAGAATGGAAGGAGCCAGACCTGGAAGTGATGGCTGGGATTGATGGACAGACAGCCCACTAGAAGATGTTGTTGAGGACTCCTTATTCCTCCAGGACACTACATGACAGCGACCCAGGATATCGGTGCTGAGTATGAAACCAGTAGGGCATGTTGTGAAGTGTAGTCTGGCAACACAGCTCTGCTGGGGTCTGTGGTACCAGAAGGGGGAACTGCAGGGAGATTAGCTCCCTAATAAGTGGGAAGTCCATATGACTCAGAAGTACTTCCGCTGGGCAGTGGCCCTGGCACCAGAAGTACTCCTGGGTCCTTAATAAAAGGGACGACACTCCCTTGTCCAGGCGAGTCGGAGCTGGGAGGACGTGGAACAACACTTGACTGGAGAAGGGCAGTGCGGTGGTGAGAGAAATTGTGCGGAGAGGTATTGTAGAGAGAAATTACTTGTACTGTGCTACTTTGTGGAGGAATTCAGTTAATAAACCATCCTTTATTTGAACCCAGAACTCTGTGTGATTGTATTTGGTGGTTTAGGGCTCGCTGATGCCCTGGTTTCCATCACACTATCTATCTATCTATCTATCTATCTATCTATCTATCTATCTATCTATCTATCTATCTATCTATCTATCTATCTATCTATCTATCTATCTATCTATCCATTTTTGAAGAATAGTTTGAAGAAATATCTGAAGTATATACATATAGTCTTATATTTATTTTAAGATTTTATTATTACACAGAATTTACTGTGCAAGTTTTTCATTTCCCACTCCGGTACTAAGCACAAAATAGAAAGGGCAATGTCAAGAATAACAACATTAGATAAACTGTAAAGCGCCTGTCTGTTTCATTTGATGCTGAAATGCTGCAAGCAGGCATGCCATTTCCTGTAAATCAAGGAGTTTTCTCATAAGCACTGGCAGCACATCGTTTCTTTTTGGAAATACATCACAGGAGCTGTGAATCAGTGTCTCCCCCTAAGGCACTGGAACGTTTAACATTTGGCATTAAGTAGAATTTTAACAACACTGGAAAATTCCAGTGATACTCTGTCAAAAATCTTTATGTAGCATAGTGTCTAGCACATAGTGTGTAGCATTCTGTCGCAAGGCTCTCAACTGGCTGTCATGAGGTTTATCAGAATACTGCATTTCCATGCTTAGGTTGGTGGCCAAACTGGTCATCCCCTGAGTGTCTAAGGCAGGGGTTCTCAAACTCGGTCCTGGGGGCCCCCTGTGGCTGCAGGTTTTTGTTCCAACCAGCTTCTGTTTCTAATTGGACTCCTGGGCTAATTAAGTGAACTGTCATTTCTCAGATTGTTTTATAGAAACTAGAAAACTATGCTTGGTTAAAAATATATATATTAAAATGTACTAAGCAGTTATAGGGGAATACTATATTTTTCTTTTTTTTTAACAATATTTTCATCTTGATTTTCATTCTACCTCTCTGGGCGTTCTAATTGTTTAATTAATCCATTATTTTGTAATTAGTGGCTCAGACGCTAAAGTAGTTGCATCCTTTGATGATTCGCTGTTGATTGCCTGGGTGTCTGCAATGCTCGATTTTAATTGTCATTATTAAGATACATTGAAGGGAGCAAACTGCACAGAGAAAGAGCAAAACGTATTGCAATTAACAAAAGAAAGTTAAGCATTTAAATCTATAGCAAAAATAAGAAATATTTCTAAATGCAAAAATCATTCTGAGGTGCTTTTCTGAATATTGAGTAAAAGAAGAGGAAAAAAAATACACAAGCTAATTAAATGAGATCAGTTGTTGTCACTGATTATGAATCTGGTTGTAACAAAAACCTGAAGCCACAGTGGGCCCCAAGGACCAACTTTGAGAACCCCTGGTCTAAGGAACACTTCTACATTGTTTTTAAGGCCAAAGTGATGGTAATGGCAGTGATGATGAAGTGGAATATGGCGTTCAAAGAATGTTGTAAGCTGGGAAAAAGAATTTGGAAAGGAAATGATTGAGAAACCATAAAGGACTGTTCATTCTACCAAAGTTCTTATTCTTTTGTGTTCAAGTAACAAAACTACAAGGCATGGACCAGCCACTGAACATTTTGAATGATATGTTTTTAATGAGCGGGCGGCATGGTGGCGCAGTGGGTAGCGCTGCTGCCTCGCAGTTGGGAGACCTGGGGACCCAGGTTCGCTTGCCGGGTCCTCCCTGCGTGGAGTTTGCATGTTCTCCCCGTGTCTGCGTGGGTTTCCTCCGGGCGCTCCGGTTTCCTCCCACAGTCCAAAGACATGCAGGTTAGGTGGATTGACGATTCTAAATTGGCCCTAGTGTGTGCTTGGTGTGTGTTTGTGTGTGTCCTGCGGTGGGTTGGCACCCTGCCCAGGATTGGTTCCCTGCCTTGTGCCCTGTGTTGGCTGGGATTGGCTCCAGCAGACCCCCGTGACCCTGTGTTTGGATTCAGCGGGATGGAAAATGGATGGATGGATGGATGTTTTTAATGAACTTTTAGTTGAGTAGGGAGGCGGAACTGCAGTGGTAACACATTATACATAATAAACCTCTACTGTACCATAAAAAAGAAAAAGCCACCCATTGAAAACATTTATCAGTGCATAATAAAAGTAATAAAAATGTAATGCGAAAGTTTAACTTAGTTAAAACCACAATGCATGCATTTTTGTGTTTTATTTTGGATAATTTCACTTCTGTTCTATCCAGGTCAGCTTCCTCATTTGTGGCCACTGCTTTGAGACTATGTCTTAACTCAGCCATGGAAGGCTAAAGCTGGTGCAGGTTTTTGTTCCAACCAATTCTTAACGTTAATTATACTCCTTATCTTAAATAAACAGTCCATTATTATTTATACCTCTTGTGTGTAAATCCTGAAACACATAACAAAGTTGATTTACACTATAATTTAATTTAAAAAGTAGGATAAACTATGCTGATTTCATCTTTTAATGTGTGGCTGTTTTATTCTTTTAAACAATTCTGTTTTTATAATCAGTTGTAATCCCACAAAGTATTTCCATTTTAATAGATTTAGTTAAATTCAAAGAAAAAATAGTTCACATAGAAATAAAGAAAAATTGATAACACACAAAAAAAGAAAATTTCTTGTATATGATGTTTTGCTTCAGGCTTACATATGTTGCTATGTTTCTTTTCATTGCCACAAACATACATACATCACATGATCAGAATACTTTATGCCATTATTCTGCCATTTGTTTTCTTTTCTTTTTGGATATACTCCTGAGGGGAACTATCTTTGGGGGTCGGAGCAGAGGGTCAACCATTATTTGTAAGCAAATCTAACAGTCCATGCTACTACGGCAGCAGAGAGACTATGATCCTAACTAATTAAAATAACAATCTATTATTGCAAATATAGCTGAGAAGTTTATATAACATATTAGCTTACAACAGTAAAACATATTGTGCTTTTAGATAAGTAACTATGTAAAACTTGCATTCTATTCAAATTAAACAAACACTTAATGTGAATTTACCATCAACATTAACACTTTAAAATTAGCCCTTACAGACAATTCAATGTGAAATTTGTATTTTTCCCTAGATTTCAATAAGCAGGAGTCTATTTTTCATTTTATCCTTTTTATTCCACTTTATTATAGAGCTTGAAATCTACAATGTATCAAAATAATGACAAAAGAAAAAAGCATGGTCACTAAATGCTAAAGAGGATTGGTTATGTGAATATTATTTCCACCTATGCATTCATAAGCAATGAACTACCTAAATAACAGTGCCATTTCAAAATAAATAATATCTCAAGATCTGGAAAAAATAAATCATATAAAGTACATATAAAAAGTATTCAGCCCTTGGAGGTTGATTCTAAATGGCTTTAATATGACTTGTTTGACACTGATCAACAGAAAAAGACTCTTTCATGTCTAACTGAAGTACTAGGGTGTTGTACCGTGTTAGCCATTATGAATGTAGAGAAAAGCCAAGCAAAATGACACCTTTTATTGGCTAACTAAAAAGATTACAATATGCAAGCTTTCGAGGCAACTCAGGCCCATGTGACATCTTGCCTGAAGAAGGGGCCTGAGTTGCCTCGAAAGCTTGCATATTGTAATCTTTTTAGTTAGCCAATAAAAGGTGTCATTTTGCTTGGCTTTTCTCTACATGTCAAACTGAGAACATATCTCTTCAAAGTGGTCTTAATTAATTACAAAGGTAAAACGCAAAGCAATTGTTTGCATAAGTTTTCACCTCCTTCAAGCAAGTATGTCGTAGATGCACCTTTGGCAACGACAGCCTCGAGTCTCTGTGCACAAGTTTCTGTTAGCTTTGTACATACGGACACTGCCATTTAACCCCCCTTCTTGTTTGCTCTGTCAGATTGTGTGGCGATCGTGAATGAGCAGCCTTTTGCAAGTCCAGCCAGAAATTCTCTGACTCGGCCACTCGAGAACATTAACTTATTGTTTTTAAGCCATGTCTGTGTGCCTTTGGCTTTATGTTTTGGGGTCATAGTCTTGCTGGAAAATAAATCTTCTGCCAAGGTGCAAGGGCAAAGAAAAAATCAAAATGTACTTGGATGGTGATCTGAATTTGCGTAATATATTCATCAACTCATTCATTTTCTAACCTGCCTATCCGGTTTAGGACCTGTGCCATCACAGCAGCATTAGATTAAGTAAGGAGGAAAATAGCCTTTGGTGAGGTGCAAGTCTTGCATAATTTACTAGCAAAGTAATTATATTTGGAATGTAAACATCAAAAATAACACTTTGATGTGACATTTAATTTTTGTTGGACCTTTTACAGTTTTGTAAAAACCCTATTGAGTTAACTTTGAGCAGATTTTTTTATCTTCTAATGGTGTTCCTTTCCCCATTGCCAATTAACACTAGTGGATTATAGTTTATATTTAGGTCAAATAAAAGGTTACTGCATCCAGACCTGAATAAAGAGTATAATTTTGGGAGTCTATTAATTAATAATTTAGATGTTCTTGACTCAGTATAAAATTTAGCAATAATCAAGCAAGTGATTTAATATGAAGAAGCTGGTTATCTATTCTAATCGGGAAATCACTAATAAGGTCACCACTCATGGAAGCTCGACAGTAGCTTTTATTTACCTCTTTTTATGTATAAATTGTTGTTGGAAATGTACACTTAGGGGGCATCTTCAAGGAATGTAATTCGCCTTCATACCAAGGGGTGGTGCCGTCACTAACATCATGTCCTTTTTTACCATCAGAAAATTTACCTCACTTTTGGATACACCATGGAACACCTGTCTCTTATGCACGGGACCCTATATAATAACACAGACCACCGAAAGTCTGTATTCAGTCAAAAACCTGCATCTGGGAGTGAAGCATACTTTTGTTTAAAACCAATGGACTTACTGGGCTGTGCAACTTTTTTCATTAGTTTTTCTTCTTCATCTATAAAAGCAAGGTTCACCATGCTGATACCAAAAACCTTTATCTTGTCCTGTTTCATTGTATTATATTGTATAGATACATTTTCTGTTTCAATAACTGTGTATTAATGTGGTAGTTTCTGGTTCTTCTGCAGTGTTAATAAGAATGAAAAAATGTGCTTGCATCCCAGTAATAAATATGTTGAAAACTGAATGGATAAAATGAAAAGCTTTTCATGCTTGTGATTTTTATGAACTGAACATAAGGCTTGACATTTAATTCCTGAGAAACTGAAAAGCTGTCTGTCTGTCTGTCTGTCTGTCTCAGAATCAGGATATCTTTATTGTCATTGTAACAAATACAACGAAATTAAGTGCAGTCCCTGCGGTGTCAAAATATAAATAAATTATAATTAAAAAAGGATAAAGGATAAGAAGAAATAAGGTAGAACACAAACATTCAACATAAGACCTTAATTGCGCATGAACACTATCGCACAAGATGTCATCTTTTGCACTGCTGCATTGGAGGTGATTAGGTGGCATTCAGTGCCCTAATAGCAACAGGGTAGAAACTGTTATTCAGTCTCTTAGTCTTTGTTTTGATGCTCCTATATCTTCTGCCTGATGGCAACAGTTGGAACATATCATGTGCGGGGTGTGAGGAGTCTTTTAAGATATTTTCTGCTTTCCTGAGGCAGCGAGAGCTGTGCAGTTCATCCAGAGAGGGTAAAGAGCAGCCGATGATCTGCTGGGCAGTCCTTACTATCCACTGAAGTGTTTTCTTCTGCTCTGTTGTGCAGCTGGAAAACCACATGCAGAGGCAGTAGCACAGGATACTCTCGATAGAGCAGCGATAGAAGGACACCCGCAGGGGATGTTATTTCTCCTGAGGACTCTCAGGAAATAAAGTCTCTGGTGAGCCTTCTTCGCCAGCTCAGCTATGTTCACACCCCAGGACAGGTCTTCCATGATGTGGACTCCCAGGAAGCGGAAGTCTGACACCCTCTCCACACAGTCCCCTCCAATGTAGAGTGGTTTGATGTCCGTTTTCTTTTTCCTGAAGTCCACAACGAGCTCTTTGGTCTTACTTGTGTTCAGGAGCAGGTTGTTGTCAGTGCACCATGCTGTCAGCCGCTCCACTTCGTCCCTGTAGGTGAATTCATCCTCCCCAGAGATGAGCCCCACCACAGTGGCGTCGTCTACAAATTTGATGATGGTGTTTCTGTGGTGGGCGGGGATGCAGTTGTGTGTGTACAATGTCTGTCTGAGTGTCACTTGCAAACTAATTTCATGCCTAAAGTCTCAGACAAAGAAACTCCATATGATTGATATTTAAAAATAAAAAAACTATGGTTTAAATTAAAAAAAAAACTTAAAAATTGAAAATTGAAAATATATTGGAGTCAGATGTTGTCTGTCAACTGAAAAGAAAAGTGCCGCTAAATCAATGTAGTGAATGTATTTGGTGTATACTGTTTTGATTAATAGCATTTATTTACTGTTTTGTAATAGCTAAGACTTTAAACCACAAGGCTGCCAGTTTCATTCCTAATTTTGACTCATTGCATGACTCTGAACAAGTCACTTAACCTGTTTGTACTCCACAATTATTTATATTTAAACAGTTGTACTGTTTTCTGCTATTACTATATGCTGTATCCTGCTTTTGCTCTTTTTAGTTACCTTTGAGAAAAGTTTTAACCAGTCTTGATTAAAATGTTGTTCAGCTGATTAATTTTAATAACTAGTTTTTATATTTTCTATTATTAATAGTTTTTTTAAATTAAATTTTACATTAAATTTGTTCAAAGATTGTTTTACATGTAGCTTTTGAAATACTTAAGTCTAGACAGATATTGTTATATGTGTTTTATTAGGCCATATAAAGGTCTGAATATGATTTTAAATGTGAATTGCAGTTGGGGCAGACAGGATGGGCAACAGGTTACTTATTCAGTTATCTAGATTTAAAAAGTGGCCATATTCATATAATATGTAAAGGTCTCCTTCAGTCTTTCACTGGCAACACTGAGCACAATAAACATATAGGACTTGTCCCTTTGGCAAAAGAAGCATGATTCTAAACTATGATATTAGACTTCACCTGACTTGGGGCTCCAACTTCCTGGGTCAAATGTTTGTATAAAATTTAAGTGTGGCTCTTTCACAAGGTTTCAGTACCATACACCTTCCTAAGGCCTATGTATGCTACCTCAAAGAGGTAGGCTCAAAGATTTAAGGTGTTTTAATAGCTATGTTTTTTTTTCTTTTTGAACTCTGGAGTGATTGCCACTGTAGTCTAGTATATTTAGGTAGATGTGGACATGCTAATTGCACTCTGGTGCCGACCAAAACAATTGGGGCCTCATGTATAAATGGTGCGTATGCACAAAAATGTTGCGTAAGAATGTTTCCATGTTCAAATCACGATGTATAAAACCTAAACTTGGCATAAAGCCATGCACATTTCCACAGTAGCTCATACCCTGGCGTACACAAGTTCTGCGCTCAGTTTTGCAGACTGGCGGCACCCAGTGTCAAAACAATGCTACTGTTCCTGTGTGGATACCCTTTCTTTTTTAGATCCACATCCCTGACGTGGCTTTATAAATGCACTGAAATTAATCACATATTGTTTATTAGTTTAATGCATCTGATTGTAATTAACCTGTAACAATATGATGGTCCACAGAATGGTCAAACTATTCTAAATACATCTATAAATCCACACCTACATATAAATTTGCATAAAACATCTCGTAGAAGTACCAGTCAGTCAGATCAAGCCTTGCATTTGCATCAGCTTCAGAACTTCCTCTTCTCCCTTACAATTAAATCTGATAGCAGATAACCACTAAAAAAAGAGTGTAGGTTAATTTGTAATCAGAAAGATCAAACCAACTACACACAGAGTTGGTAGGAAACAAATGCCATTGTGACCAATAATCAAACCCCCCAATCTTAAACTGCAAGACTGACATGTGTGCACATGATGTCCTCTCAGTATGATCGCACTTCTGGCTCGATGCGGACACTGGAACCACATTAACTTTGATACTACGTAGTAAATATGAATAAAATATTCCCAAATTAACATTATTTACAAATTTCCACAGGCCTAAAGACAACAGATAACCTAAAAGGTGGTGACATTCAGGTTATTACACAGTAAATGTACAACATCCTGATTTGGCACAAAGCAAACCCATTATGAGTGTGAAAACGCCTTTAGATTTGGAACAAAGAGCAATCAAGGAACTCAGTTGGGGAAAGGGGAGTAAAGATACATAAGAAATTTGTTAGTTTTCCTTGATGGACAAGTAGCCAGACCAGCTGTGAGAAATATCATAAAGTGTAGTCAAACTCAAGATGGTTAGTTACTGAATATTTAAGGTATTGATCTGATTTTGCTTTGTAAACCTCATCTATTCATCTCCACTTCACTGAAGTTTTTAAAAAAGATTTTATTTCAAATTTCTTACCATTATGAAAGGGACTTATATGTAAGTCTGCTGAACAGATGTGCAGTGACAATAAGCCTCACTGAATGAAGTATGGCCACAGAGAAAGAAAGACACATTTTGTGATGTCCAAGTAATTTACTTTTTTATAAATTGCTCTTTTCTCTATCAGTCTGGACATCCTATCCTGTTTTTTTAATCCTCAGCCTGTTCATTTTCTTTTATTAGATATAAATGAGTGAAAAAGCAGAACATTATTACTATCTCTTACCTGCGACAACAAAATGTAATGTAGATGGATAGTATATTGCAGATTCTTACCAAGTAGAGTATGTTAAAAATTGCTGCAACAGATCTGATTCATACTTATTTTAAGTTTTAAAACCTTTATTAGAATCTGAAAGCTTGACCTAAAAACAAATGGCAAACATCAATGCTAATTTATCAAAAAAAAATCTAAATTTCCAAATATTTTGTACACCCAGAGCCTTTTTTGTTTGTAGAAAGTAAGATCTCCAGTTTTAGATGTCACCTTTACACATCACATGCCAATGGTTCACTAAATACCATGTGTCTACCTCTTAAAGGTCTGTTAGTCAGGTATTGGATTTAATGAACACTAAGAAGCTTCTCAGAAATACAGTAATTTAAAGATGAATCCAAATATTTGATATTTAAAGAGGCTAAACTATCCTTTAAGGATTGCTAAGTATATATGAAGTGATGCTCTTCCAAGTTCAGCACCTGGATAAAGAGACAACTAAACAAGCATTTCATCATGAGGCGGCCAAAGGTAACTCTGTCATACTGTCGCCTGGTTCAGTGGCCATCATGGGAGAAGGAGTCCAGGAGCAAGCAAAATTAATGCCACTCAGCAGAGCTGAACGTTATGCTGGAATAGTAGTGTGGAAGAAACAAGCCTCACTCTCAGTTTAGAAAGAGAGATGAAGATGTTTAATTAATAAAATGGAAAATAAATGAAAGAAATGAAACAGAGGTGTTAGCAAGAATAATTCAATTTGTTGTAGGATGTGTGCTGAAGTTTGTGACATGCACCCGAAAGGTGAATGATGTTTACAGTGTAATGCAAAATGGGTGCACCGTTAAAAAAAGAATGAATAGCCCAAGTAAATGAAAGTGGGTAATAAAACTTTGTCCTAATGAATTACAGTAAAATCAGTAATCAGATGGCAAACAACTGAGGGGAAAGCATATATTTGGCACAATAGTATTGATAAGGGGATGAGGCAGAGTATAGGAATCAGCTGAGAACATTGTTTCTTGATGCAGAAAGAATTATCTGCAACTTAACATCACCAAAACCTAAAGAACTGGATCTAAAGAACCTCCATGTCCAGGCACTATTCAGGTTAGGTTAGGTAGATTTTATTTTCCCAGAGGGAAATTTGTTTGCAGCAGGAAAGTACAAAAACAGAAGACATTGTTAAAGAGATACAATAGATAAACAAAGATATAACATTTGACAACCAATGCTATTGCATAAACACTCAAGATCAATACAAAAAAGAATAACTTTCAACATTACAGAAAATAATAATGCAGAATTTAACACTTAGCAGCATCCCTACAAGTAACATAATTTAAAAAGTGTATAGCTCTAGGAATAAAAGAGTTCTTAAACCTGTTGCTCTTTTCCTTCGGAAATCTAAATCTGCAGCATGATGGCAACAGCTGGACTTTAGAGCAAAGACGATGGCTACTGTCTGACAGAACTGAGTTGGCTTTCTTTCTTACCTGTTTGAAATACATTTCAGTAAGAGAGGTCTGCTGTGAACCAATAATTTTACTGCTAATTTTTATAATGTTGTTAAGATGATTTATATTCTTATTTCTGAGGTTTCCAAACCAACAGATAAAGATAAAAGCAAATGTAACAATGGATTCAATAAAGGATTTCTAAAAAGGTATCATTATGATTTTGCCCATTTTGAAACAGTTGTGTTTCCTAAGAAAGAAAAGTCGTGACTGCCCCTTTTTAACACATTTGCTCTGTGCTAAGGTCAAAGTTTACATAGTTAACAATGATTGTTTCCAGATATTTCTATTGCTGTACAATCTCCACTGTTTCCCCTTTTATTAAAGTTGAGACAGAGGATGGTGGAGAGCACTTGAAATCTAAAACCATTTTGTATGGAAATATTACATCATAAATTAGAGCGATCACATCATTGTGCAAACTCATTGATAATAGGTCCTTGGCTGTCTTCCTTATCTTGTACTGTAGAAGATTCACAATGACAGATTCATCTGCATATTTCAGGATATGTCTGTCCTTATGCAAACTCCTGCAGTCATTTGTATACAGAATAAACAAAAGAGGAGATAAACAACTTTGAGGGGTACCCACAGATGTACTTAGTCTATCAGAGAAACAGCCATATTCAAGGAGTGGATGTAGAGGAGGTGCATTATTACAAGTAGTTGAGGAGAAATGACAGGTTGAACTGTTCTCGTAACACTGAGGAACTATATAAGGTGGAGTGGTGGCTCTGAGGCTAGGGATCTGCACTGGCAATCAGAAGGTTGCTGGTTTGAATCCCGTAAATGCCAATAGGGACTCTGCTCTGTTGGGCCCTTGAGCAAGGCCCTCAACGTGCAATTGCTGAGCACTTTGAGTAGTGAGAAAAGCACTATATAAATGCAAAGAGTTATTATTTTTATAAAAGAAATGGCAGAGCTGGCAGTTTTTTCTTAGGAGACTGTGTTCTTTAATGTGGCTAGTGACATCCTTTATATGTTCAATAACTCTGTGTTAGCCAGCGTTGTTGTGTATGCTGTGATGTGCTGGGCTTGTAACATCACTTCAAGAAAGGCCAACCAAATTAACAAGTTAGTTAAAAAAAAAAGTTTGATTATTGGATGGACTCTCAAGGTAGTAGCAGAGAAGAGAAAGACAAAACTGAAATTTATCAAGAAACACTACTGCGGCTCTTCTATGTCTTTAGCACTATGCCTTTGTCTCACTATGACTGTGTCTTATCTTTTTATCTTTGTTCAAGTCTCTTTTTTGTAATGTTTTGTATGTATGTGACGGGGGTTGTTGTTGTTTTTCGTTATAATTCCATAAAAAGCTACATTTTCCTCTTGGGACAACTAAAGTGCTATCTATTTATATATCATTGGTGTTGCAGACACATAAATGAATGGAAGCATCGTCTCTATTTCTGGCCATTAAAGGGTTTCTAAAACATTTTTAAATGTATTAGTAAAACAAAAAATGCTGTTTATTTTTCCTTGAAGTTTGTAAAAAATGACACTAAATAGCTAAATAGCACCATCTACTGGTGTATTTGAAAATAAATAATGTAAAATACTATTTTATATGCTATGACAGCTTCATGTGCTGCAATTAGCATAAAATGGTACTAAAATACCTTGATTTAATCAGATGAATAAAATGCATCAATTGGTTATTTATTTTCTAATAGGAACTTCCTTTTGGTCCAACAGTAAAAACATTCATCTGCTCCTCATAAGAAATGTTCTACTCGATCAGTGACAAGGTTATATGGATAGCCGATGCTTATTTAAAGCAAGTAGATATTTAGTAATTAAATGCTTTATTTGTTGTACTTACCTGTCACTTATTCCTCCAAAGCGTACTGTGCCCCTCTCCCTGGATTATTATTTGCCTGTCTCTATCTTTGGAACGCCTGACCGGGTTCAGTTAGGAACGGTGTGGTTGCCAGCTCAGTGTGGGGGGCTTGTCTTTATAAATTTTTTTACACTGATTGATTACTTCTGCTTTTTTGGTAGTCTTGTTGCTCAATTTCAATAAGAAGTGATTGCAAAAGATATCAGTGAAATTCATTCATTTAAAAAAAGTGACTCTAAATGAATTGACGCTAGGGGTCGCTGTTGCCCCTTAAACCCAACAGACAGATGCTCAGGATACAGGATAAAAGCACAGTATTATAATGCTTCTTCTTTTAAGTAGTGACTCCAAACCACCCCAGCCACAATAATCAGGCAATTAAATAAACAATAATTATACACAAAAATGTCTTCTTCACACCTCCCAGCATACTCTGTCACACACCTCCCAACTCCGGCTCGCTTGCTGGGTCTCCAACAGTCCTTTAAATAGTCCTTGACCCAGAAGTGCTTCTGTCCTTCTGTCCACATGACTTGCTAGCATTTCCGAGTCAGATGGAGAATTGGCTTTTTCTTCAGCCCCGAAGTAATTCGGGGCTCCCGTCCTTGTGATTTAGTACTTCTGGGCTATGGATGAGGCATGGCTCCTCCAGTCTTCTCACAGCTCCTCCTGGCAGTACCAACGGTACCCAACAGGGCTGAGAAACCACACTCCAAGTTCCAGGATGCCCTGTGGGAATCTGAAGCACTGTTACACTCCAGGTGTGCTGCCATCTAGCGTTTTGGGGGAGGCAGTGTTCTGCAAAAGCTGCCATTCCCCCATCCTTCCATTTCAGCGGCATCCTGGCCAGGATGAGCTGCCGTCTGTCCGCCACAAGGCTAAAAATTAAATAACCTGGAATGTAGCATGGCAGAGGACACCAAAGGAACAACATAAGAGAATAATCAAGACCTGTGTTACAACTAAATTTACTGTATATGGGTGTCACACACGTGTGACTAGGAAAACGTTGTATGGACCAAGCAAAGGTAATTCCACGCCAGGCCAGGGGGTCAGGGTGCACTAAACCTTCTCCTGTTATCTCTTCAGACCAGCCGCGGGAAAACCTGTCTGATTTAGAACAGATGACGTCACTTCCAGTTCCGGTGCCTAGAAGAATATCACTTCCGGCACTTACTCTGACTACTGAAGAACATCACTTCCGGTTCCTTTACGCCACTTCCTGTCCAATCCCTTAAAACCACCATCTTCACAAACCATTGTCAGTTCTGTTTTGGACTCGGTATTGAGAACATCTCTGTACTATTACAAGAATCTTTTGCAGCTAGGAATAATATACAGGTGGCTGCCCCAAACCTTTTTAAGTGTGTCGAGTCTGTTCTTTTACAGGGTTATCATCAGAAAACATCTAGTTAATGGTGGCACTGTGTTTAGAAACAGATACTTCATTGAACAAATTGATAGAGGCTCATACGACTTATATGAAGGAACAGCCAGCTCACAGCTAAGTACAATAGTGGTGGTAAAAAAAAGACATATCAGAACACACAGCTCATAGTGTCATCTCATGAATGGGGTATATAGCAACCATCAATTTAAAAGAGTTCTCTTCCTGTCAACAAAAATATTCACACCTAGAAGAGGGCTATAAGCACATTGTTTCATTTGATGAACCTCAGTTTCTATTATTTTCTGCCGACAGTGTTTCATTACAAATTAAGAAGATGTGCTTAAGAAGATGTGCTTATGTATTACTGTTATTATTGAATTATTTTTCATACTTTTTAAATTTATTTTGATTTTGTTTATAATTGGTTAACTATACACTACCTCTTAAAGTGTGCATATATCTCATATTCTTTGTGGGTGGTTTCCCAAGAGGTTGGGCCACCCTGACATTGCCACTCCTAAGCCCATCCTCCCTATTTAAGCCTACAGGGAAGGAGCTCAGGCAGCTGTTCATTGACGTTTGTTGGAAGGAGTTAAAGTATTGCTTTTGTACTGGATTTGCTGGCTTTTGATTTATTGCCTCTGTTTTGGAGATTCTGATTTATTGGGATTTGTTTGTTTTAGGATCATCTTTTAGGCAACTCCTGTTTGCTTTTTTGAGCACCTTTTTATTATTTTTTTCTGATCTCTAATAAAATAGTGTTATTTAACAACAGATTTATTGTTGTCTTTTAGCCAAAAGCTGGAGTTTTGGGACAGTTTAGATTTACAGTATATTGAACTAAAACTAGGTTTCCCATTTTTGTGGCCTTGTTGCCCCAAAGCCTAATTATGGTAGTTTAGGGTAAGCTGGCCTAGGGGAGCCTCTTCTGGACTGGCCAGTGAAGCTCTTAGTCTACCTTGTCATTTGTGAAGGCCTCACACCCACTGTTGCCATGCTTAAGTCTCCTTTTCACAACATATAGAAGGACAGGAATTTGATCAACCCCAAAGTATTAGTCCCACTGGGTGTGATGAGCCAGGTTGGCTGTAGCAGCTACAATATCTTTGAACTGGGAACCATTTTTAACATGGCCAGGAAAAGCCAGTGTTAATGAAGACACATAACCCAACAAGAGATGGTGCAAAGTGTTTTTTGAGCTTTTATTTTTCTAGAGTCAAACACATTAAGTTGAAATAGTGCAGCTCAAAGTCCTTATCCATAAAAAATAATTAAAACCACAAATAATCTGTAATAAAAACAAGCGCTGAAGTAGGGGTTAAAAAATTCTTAATAAAGAATCCATCAATAAAATGAGGTTAAAATCACTGGCAGGAGGTGTCCTTTTAAAAACTCAATATAAGCTATGGTGCTTTCTTTTCCACCATGTCTCTGCTGCTTATCCATCAAATTCTACTCGGCCCACAGAAATACCTGCTGAAAGTGCAGTCAACCTTCAAATGGGCTTGCAATCCAGCCGTCTCATTCAGTCAGGGCTGGGGTGCCCAAAGCCTGACTCATGTCCCTCGCTGCTATCCCTTGGCATCTGTAGGGATCAGTGAGCCCTGCTCTGTCTCCTGTTCACCATCACTGCATGACCTTCAGCCAGGGAACCTACTCAGAGGGGTTTATCACTTCAGCTCCTGGAATACTCAGCAGGAGTAACCCTGCCTTCATGAGTGCCAGTCATGTGCCCCTCACAGTGCATCAGTCCTGGCTGCTTGACTCCTTAGTGCCACACAAGCAAACACACACTACCTGCCTCTCCCTTCTCTTTCGATTTAAGCTCCATGCATTGTTTCCTCAATTTTTTCTTCTTTTACCCCTTAGCTCGCTCAAGCTGCTTCTTTTATGCTCCTGTGGGTGTAGCACCCTAGATACTGTCCACAGAGCACCAATGCAGAGCAGCCGACCAATTAAACAAGTAGAGCACCTATGCACCAAACACCCCATAGCAGCCCAGCCAGTGGCGTAGCTAGAATTCGTGCCACTCAGAGCAGGATGGTGCTTCAATTTGCTGCCCTCCAACATATCTGAATATGTTAACCTATTTAAATAGAAAATGAAAATGTCGTATAGAGAAAAATTAAGACACATTTGGCATAGATTTATTCATATATAGAGAAACAGCAATAATTTTTCACATCTAATTATTTATAAGCATCAACTTGACAAGAATATAGTATAGACGCACTGATAAGCCATGTTCTAATTATTAGTTTAATATAATTACGCTGTGAAACCCAGAATCAGTGTAGTGTACAAGTGATAGGTGGGGATATTTTCTGCGCAGAGCAAGAACGCATTTGGATTGATAACGAAATTATAAATTGTAAATTAATTGTTTATCTTCCTAGAAATTATTATCGGTGTAATGTTTATGTTTATTTTGTTATTGCCTCATAAATTTCAACTGCTGTGTCTGATGCCGTCACAGAAGGACAGCCTGAAAATTATTTTTGAAGCATTTGTGGATAAAAATCAGAGAATTTTACTTTTTTCATTCATGAGTGATATTTTTCTGAACCCTGCTGCTTAACACATGAATTGTATTGAGCCTTTTAGCCAAAAATGCCGCCTCCAAAAATGTGCCACCCAGGATGGACCTCCCCCTCCACCTGCCCCTAGCTATGTCACTGAGCCCAGCTCCTCTTTTGGGCCCACCCTTTGAAGTTTTTAAGTAAAGACTTGTACCACCATGGACCTCTCCCCTTACACTGGGTATCAGCAATACAAACTGATGTAGTGTGCAGTGTGTTCTAACGATTGTATGTTTGTAACACCTTTAACATTATCTCCATTAATTTTGGATTAGTTTGCTGTGCTTGGAAATGTGTCACTTATCTGTTTTTTTTACTTTATTTTACTATTTTTTTCACATTCATTTGATCAGAATTTGAGATGCATTAAATGTTGTGTCATGTTAGGTGTTATGCTCGTTTCCTTTTGACGATGCTGTGGTTTGTGCATGTTGCACTCATTTTCTAAATGAGTGACCAGCATCTTAAAAGTGAAGTGGGTATGGAGGTTTATTGTTTGTACTTTACCTAAAAATAAAGAAATACTTCTTATCAAATAAAGTAAGTTAATTATTTTGTTATGATCTTCAGGTTTCCAGTTTAACCACTCTCTCAACCACAGTGTTTCTCTGACCCTAAATTTGAACTTTCTCACAATCCTCTTACCCTCACTAGTTTTTTGGTTTTGATTTCTGATTTATATCTTCTTCCTGTGCAGCTCTAATATTGAAAATGATTGTCATGAAATGTTTTTGTGGTCACAACTGCAGAATACCTCAAAATGACAGCAGTGTATCAATCTGCAAATACTGTAGGATTAATAATGCTCCTTGGCTAAGAAAATCCAAAATAGTTGCATGAGACGAAAGCCAGCTTGATACAGTAGTCTCCTTAATCTAACATGAGCATCTATGTGGTAAAATGGAATGAGCCATTTAAATTAGAGTTGCAAATAGTCATCAGGTTTTTCTCAATAACTATGGGTCACATTAAAGTTGTCATGGACCTCCATCCATGCACTCTACTTCTGACAAGTCGGCGAATTCAGAAATTAATGAACTGAGCAAGTGGGAGACCAACATACTCAAAGACAAGTATCAGTATAAGTGTTCAGCTGGCAAATTAAAGTGCATTAAAAAATAAACAAAGCAAACATTCATGTGGATATAAAATTAAGTATCAACATGCCCTTGAGATATGTGAGTTAAAAATTCCTACTTACTGACAATGCCCTAGGACAGTTAAAGAAAGCCCTTATTAAGAGGTTCTGGATTCTCATTTGTTTCCTGTAATCATATTGATGACACAGAGATGCAGGTTACACCTCAGTTAATGCTGCTGCCACATGCATGTGACATATCCTAGACTCGAATCCAAACTTACAGATGTCTACATGAGTTTTTCATGGTATACTTTGGTTTGTCTGTCATATTTTAAGGACTTGCTTGTTAGTTAATGGGTTATTCTTTATTGCCCCTTTGTGGGTAGACTGCAACTGAATCAGCCCTAGCATTATTCAGAGGTTGGTTGCTATCTTGTGCCTGATGCTGCCAGGATGGGCCTTACAACTCTAAATTGGATTAAACACATTTAAAAATATTATGTTGTAGTTATTTATAAATATGTAATCATAAAGCTTTATTTCTAGACATTCATTTTAAGAAAGTACTATCTCAGAATTTCTTTGCAATTAACATTCTGTCATGTGTAGCCCCCTTTGTCAGTGAGCTGTTGTTGATAAATGGCATTGACCTGAAATTATCAGTTTCCTTATCTGGCAGAATATTTAAACAGGCTCTGCATAACAGCTACCTAATTCATTCTGAGTCAACATTTTCTAGCCTCCTGTGAACATTTTTCTCACCTTCTTCTTTTGACTAGGATTTAAGACTTAACTTGTGCACTGACCTTGCTTTATCCAATTTCATATGGATTGTGAGAATGTAGTGATCTCACTAACATTGTTTCTTCTTCACAATCACACCACTAATACCCTTTAGGGCCAATTATGTTTTTCATTAGACTTCAACGATGATTCTGGTCTAACAATTCAAATAGAGGTAAACTTATAGAATTCCCTTTACAGAACAGTTCATTTCTGACAAAGGCTAACATGGTTTACATGAAAATGATTTTAGTAGAAACGTAGACTTTTATAGTTACTAAAGCAAGTCTTTCAATACTGGAAAGCAAGAAATTACAACTCATCCTTTCAGAAATACAGGTAAGACTTGTACCTGTATCAGGGATCAGAGGGCCCAAAGAGTCAGGGTCATCAGGCGCTTTTAGATAAGTAAAGCTGTGTGTCATCTGCATGACTGTGTTAGTTCACCTTGTGTTTCAAGATAATCTGGCCTAATGGGAGCATGTATATTGGAAAAAGTAGCCAGCCCAGAAGAGATCCTTGGGGTAGACTTGTAGTAGACTGTACAAAACATTATGGATCCCTGAACAACAATCGCCACAGGTAACAAATAATGTTCTATCTGTTAAAGAAGACTGAAAATGGTCTCAAATGCTGTGCTTTTAGGTCTAGGAGTACAAGAACAGATATGTGGCCTATGTCTGCATCAACCCACAAGTTATTTACTACTTTAACTAGTGCAGCTTCTATACTATGATTTGTTCTAAAACCTGAGTGAAACTTATAAAGAATAAAATGTTTATTCAAATAGACAATAAATTCCCCCCAAAATTTTTTTTCCAGAATTTTACATAAAAAAAGGCAGGTTAGAAATAGGTCTAAAGTTGTCAAGCACAGAGATGTCTAGATTATTGTTTTAAGCAGGGGTTTAGCTACTGCAGTCTTTAAACAATCTTTGAAGAGTCCCGCATCTAATGAAAAGTTAACTATGTTAAATACACTATCAATTTGCACTTCAGATACATCTATAAAAAAGGACACAAGTGGAGGTTTTTGCCTGAAAAATGATTCCACTGAGTTCAGGTAAACCAAATTCAGTGAAGGAATTTCATTTGATGAAAGGAGCATGCTGAGGTTCAAGAGAGTTAATATTTAAGGGATGTATTATATTATGTCTAATCAGTAACGGCGCACTGCACATGCAGTGAATACACTTGATTTGAGCCTTCATAGCTTTCATCCTCTTTCTCTGTACGTTTAGAGTTTGTTTGCTCAGAGGTTGATGTGCTTGCTGCTTCCTGAGCAGCTCTTCTTTTCTCCACCCTAGTGGCCCGCTTCTTCTCTTCTTTCGTCGTCATCTTGTCGTGTTAAAACTGGTTAAGTAAGTGTTTGTGTTGCAATTACTTAGTACGTTTTCCATATTTTTTCAGTTAAGCTGGCACTTAAGTGTTCAATCTGCCTCAATGATTTCAGATATGAAGAGGTAGGGGAAATGAAGGCGAAGGTGGAAGGGATTGAGAATGGAGACTATACACATGCACTGCATGGCCGCCCTGCTGGCCGCTGCCAAAAGTTGATTCTACAATAAAATAAAAATAACAAGAGGAATAACCTTGGAGGTCAATCATCACCCCAAGAGCAGATAATAGACGTGACGTAGTATATGTGTACCAAATTTCAGGTCAATAGTTCAAATGGTTTGTGAGCTAGAGGTGATTTAAAATCCTGGACAGACAAATGGATAGCCACTGTAGCATATTATATAAGAAGACATTCTTTATTTTGTGTTTAAAAAATGCAACAAAAGCCTCAGAAGCTTCTTTTTATATTTTGGAAGCATTTCATTGATTGAACTGAGTTTAGAAGACAATCAATGGTTAAAAGTACATATCTTGGATTTCCTGCATAGTCATTTAAAATTTTAGAAATATAGCACTGCCCCTCATGTTGGACTACTTTGTTGTACACACTTATGTGTGCCTTTAATATTTCATAATTTATTGTTCCTTCCATTTATGCTCAGCCCTACAATATTTTCTCTTAAGGCCAGACACCCTATTTGTTTTCCAAAGCATCTTATAAATGAATGATTGTTTTTTTTTATTTTTAGGGACCACTATGTCAACTGTAATGCCAGCTCTTTGCAGTTTTCCTCTTTACTGGTTTCATTATTGGCTGTGTTAGGACAAGCACTAAATTCAGACTAGTTATTCATGCGATTTGTAAACTTAGAGGCAGCTGTCACATCAAAATATTTCACAACAATATGTTGCCCTATAGTTCTGGTTATAAGTATATCTACATCAACTAAAATTAAGAAATAGTCAGATATAACAACATCCATGACCTGCCTCATATTAATTTTTAGTCCTTTTGGAATTATTAAATCCTGCATGTGTCCTCCCTAATTTGTATGCTAGATGTTAATATTATGTCCATTCCTTGTCTAAATGTGGTCCCTTAAGAATACAAGATTACACTTGTATGACATCCTCTATTGGTGGTAAAACTGGGTTGAAGTAAAGACAGTCCTTGTCAGCAAGTAATACACCACAGAGGTCCCTTGGATTGAAAACAGAGGTACAATATAGAGACTTAGAGAGGTAAGCGGTTATGGATGACAATTCTATAGCATTTCTTGGGACCGTTCATGTTAGATGCATGTCACAGGTGATCTGATAGCACTATAAAACAGAAGGTAACTCTTGCATCAGACAGGGATGACATCAGCTTTGAGTCAACAACAGTTTGAGCTGGTATTCTATATTCAACTGAGCAACTTCAGTGTCAGCCATTAGACTCTGGCTGCAGACATCTGTTGTAGTGACAGAAGTGGAATTTACAAGTGCCAATAAAGTCAGTTATGTAAGGCCAAAAAAGCTAAATATGATAAAATATCACACCATTGGTTTAAATATTTTACCCAAACTTGTACTTACCATTTCATTAGTTTTCTACACACCAAGCAAGATACAATGAAATAAATCACACAATTTGTAGGTATACTCAACACTGATTAAAATAAAATGCGCTCATTGTCTCAGTCGGCCAGTCTAACAATCCTTTTGAGACATCACTTCATCGCCACAGTGGACTTCTGGGCTGACAATCTATATGGTCTTACAGTGGATATTGGCAGCCAGTCTCATGTCAGCCACAGAGAACACCATAAAAACTGCTATACTCAGCGTCTTAGTTTAATTATGAATTTAAATATTCTGCCATGTTTTGTGCTTTCAAAGAGGTTAATGTTATGGAAGATATGAATTATCAGCATTTTTAAAACCTGAAATAATATATATAATGTATTTATTTGCAATTCATTTAAAGATGACTCTGAAATATTTTTTTCTTTTATCATTAATGAATCAAATGAATGGATTCACCCAAACAGGTAGTTGTAAAGAATCACAATCAGTAAAGTGAATTGAAATTTCCATCACTAAAATGTGAAGACCCAGGGGTGCACAGCTCTCCAAACACTCGACACAAAGTCACAGGCACCAATCTCTGCAACACAGACATTTATTTCCATTGGGAAGTATTTTTCCTTGCGCCCACTGCAGCCCAGTACAAACAGTACACAAGAATAAGGCACCAATATATGATCCGTTTCTTCTCCTTGTCTCTCTCCTTCTCCACTCCTCCTCGCAAGCGCTGCCCTCCAACTCCGGCTTACTTCTGTGAGGTAGCTGGCTCCTTTTAAGCTGCCCCCAGGTGAACTCCAGGCGGCTCGTTAGGGAGGTCTGGAATTACTCCCTTGTGTGTCGGAAGCCCAAAGTAGGGCTCTGCAGCTCCCGCAGCTCACCCTGGTGGCATCCCTGGAACGCAACAGGGCTGAAACACCCAATGCCAAGACCTGTATAGCTCTGTGGGATTCCAAGGGGGGGGGGGGGGGCGCCATGGTGGCGCAGTGGTAGTGCTGCTGCCTCGCAGTTAGAAGACCCAGGTTCGCTTCCCGGGTCCTCCCTGCGTGGAGTTTGCATGTTCTCCCCGTGTCTGCGTGGGTTTCCTCCGGGCGCTCCGGTTTCCTCCCACAGTCCAAAGACATGCCGGTTAGGTGGATTGTCGATTCTAAATTGGCCCTAGTGTGTGCTTGGTGTGTGGGTGTGTTTGTGTGTGTCCTGCGGTGGGTTGGCACCCTGCCCGGGATTGTTTCCTGCCTTGTGCCCTGTGTTGGCTGGGATTGGCTCCAGCAGACCCCCGTGACCCTGTATTTGGATTCAGCAGGTTGGAAAATGGATGGATGGATGGATTCCAAAGGGCTATTACCCACTGTCTGTCAAATAGCAGTTCAAGGGAAATTTCCCCTTTCCTTCCATTATGGGGGAATCCCAGTTGGGTAATGATGCTGGCCGCCATCCGTCACATTTCTCCTCCCTCAGCTGAGCCTTGTAGGGCAAAGCATCCCATCCTGGTTGGGTAATAGCACCACCCACCATCCGTCACAGACTCATAGTTTACTTTCCAGTCATGATGCAACGTAAATGCATGAAATAGAAGATGGGTGCTCCTTAGACCTGGGGAGGCTGAGGTAATCCATGTGACTTTACAGCACAACATTCCTAAAACCCCCTTATCTTACACAAGACAGCAAGCAGTTCTGGTGGGGGCTCCAATGTATTGCCTGGCCCATGCACACTCGCACAAAGCCAATTTAGAGTAATCAAATAACTTAACCTGCAAATTATTTAAATGTGACAGAAAAGCCTTGGGAACCTGAACGAATGCCAAGAGAGCATTCAAAATCCATACTAACACAAACCAGGTAAATTCAGCATTAACTACCGTGTCATTGTGCCATTCTAAACCTGATCTACAAAAAATCTGACTAATTTCAAGAAATATATAGGCTGAATTTTCTCTGTCCACAAGATGGCAGTCCTATCTTATGCTTTGGAACTGTCTCCTTTTTTGTTGCACTGCATATTGTCAGACTCTTTGCCTCAACAATACCTCATAACAGAGGAGAGAAAACCATTAAAGAAATGCCATAAATTGTTTCAAATTTCCTGTGTAATATTGAGATGTGACTTTTATATGATCTTAAGAGTTAGTTTCCTGTGGGTTGTTCTTTAGAATTGCCTGGGAGTGCTATTAAAGTCATGTCAAAGAAATAATATGAAAGAGAACATTTGGTGGAAAAATTTAGAGAGAATGTCTGCACAAGGTGGCTCACAAATTGGCTGACCTTTGAACCAAGGGGCCAAAGGAAGGACCTTGGAAGCTAGTGAACAACTTCAATGTTAGAAAAGTAACTTTTTTCTTTTTTTCTGACACCATGTGTTGTAATTTTGCTAAGTACTTTCCAGGGAAAGATAACTCCTGCAAACTGTACTTAAAGCATTTATTCATTTTCTGATCCTGCTTTACTAGGACCCACATCCTATCCTGGCAGAGCAAGTCCACACCTACAGCCAGAATCAAGTGATTTGGAGGAACAATCACTCAATCATTCCTCCATTTTCTAAACCTGCAGAATTAATTACAAATTTGCAGAAAACCAGAGCCTGAGTAGCACTGTGAACAAGAAAGGAACCAATCATGGAATGAATGTCAGTTACTAAAGAACACATTCAAGCCCACGTGACGTCCATTTAGATTCACAAATACATGTAATCTGTCCATCTTTAAAGATGCAGTCCAACACAATGCATTTTGTCACACTGGTTAGCTGGAAAGCAGCTATATATGAGGAATGATCAAAAAGTTTTTGCACTTTTTTTTAACTCTATTTATTAAGGATTTCAAACAAAATTACATCACTTTTCTACATAATCATCTTCCTTTGCGATGCAATTTTCCCAGTGTAGTACCAACTTTTTAATGCCATCAGCAAAAAATGTTTTCGTTTGATGCACCGCTGCTTTCACATCATCTTTACATGGCTATAGCTGGATGTCAGGAGGGCTCTGCATCCATCACACTAGTATGGCCATTTTTGAACATTTCAATTCACTCATAGATGACTCTACGAGAGAGAACTTTATCACCATACTGAGCACACATGCGAAGATGAATTTGTGCTACCGGCACAGCTTCTGCCCACGAAAATAGTATGACAGAAAGCTGTTCCTCTTTGGTGCAATTTATAAGTTTCACAGCCATATTCACCACAGGGTGACAACTCATACTAAACTGCAAGGGCAACCATCTTGCCAGACAGAACTAGTCAAATGATACTCTCAGACATGACCAGTTACTACTCCTCCTGCCTTCACCGTTTCCAACGATAATATAAAAGTGTGGTAACCTTTTGAATGTCCCTATATTAAACAGTTGTTTTCTTCTGAGGATGAACCATGTCTATGCTTTCTTCTGACAGAGTAACTGGAACTTGAACCACTATGCTGTACATACTGTAGCTTCTCCTGTTCATGGTGAGTGGCTGCAGAGCCAACCCTTCATAAATGTAGATCACTCACTGTGCCTGGAACCCATGAGCAGAGGATCGATGTGGGCAGTTTGCAAACCTCTGTGATTCAGGAGCTCCACTGGACAGCCAACTGGCTTGCAAGTTTTTGTCGCTAGGTTTACTTGACTCGAGTTAGACAGCTCTTCCCATAATCTTAATCTTAACCATAGTGTAACTGGAGGTCCGTAGCTTGAATCTATTGGGGTTATTGCTGTTTCATAAATTGTCGAATTAACATCTTTGACATCCACCTATTATGGTAATTTTCTATTAATAAGCAGAGAGATGGCTTCAAGTCAACACCAGTCAGGAGCACAGAAAAGAAGTCATGAAGAAGCAGGTTGTGCTGCATTGGCAGGTGTGTTTAAAAATCCTAATTTGTTCAACTTCCATTAACCCTACTAATGTCACATCAGTTGTCACTGCACTGAAGCTAGCGGTTAACTGGATTAACATTACCATTATGTGTAACAGTTTTGATATCAAGTGTTTAACAGATATTAGCTTATGTTACAGTACCTAGCTGATACATGGTTGAGGATTATTTCTTACCTCCATATAGACCTCAGGATCTCTACATGTTGTTAAAGGCTGCTAACGCTTGTGGACATATGAAGTGCTCTGACTGTTGTTGCACTGAAGACTTGTTTGTACATTTTATCAACAGACAGGCAACTCTCTGTCTTACCAGTTAGTTATTTGCTGAATTGTCGAAAAGCACCACATAAGCAGCTTTGACATACAAAAAGTGCAATTAGCTTCAATTAAATTATATTATTGATTATATTACTGATTTAGTAAAATGCCTTATTGCTATGTGAGGTCATTGGAAGGACAAAATAATGTGTAGGTGATACATTCACATGTTCATTTTTTAAATATCTAAATATTCAGCTTCATTTTGAACCTGCATTTCCAACAATATGTAAGTTTATTGAGCACGTAATAGTAGTAGTAGTAGTAGTTTTTATTTTATTTTCAGTAGCAGTAGCAATATTTTATAAATTATTAGTAGTAGTAGTAGATGTTATATTTTATATTATTATCTTTATTGTTAGTAGTATTACTGGTACTAGTAGTGTAGCTGCGTTTTCCCAAAGTTTCCAAAATACAGCAGCTCCAACTTAAAAAATGGGATTCAACAAAAGCCTGACGCGCAGAAATGATTCCACAGACAAAATATCTTCATTTTTAAAAGTTTAGTTAAGTTTGAAAGTAAAACAGTTCACACAAAAAAGAAAATTAAAAATAGCAACAAAAAAAAAATTATAATAAGAAATAATTTAGTTCTAAGCTTAATCTTGTTACATCTTAAATCGTTACTAGTCACTTATAATTTCTGAACCATTTCGAAACGGTCAGAAAACTATATGCTTATCCCATTTCTAACTTAAAAATGGATCTTTCAAGTCCCTGTTTACTGGGACCTGTTCTAAACACAACAAGAGTTTATTAACTCACAGTTTCTCAGTTATAGTAAGAAGATTCTATATCTTGCTAACTTATAGGGGGAAAAGACTATACCATTGTCTATGACTATAGAAGATATTATATTCTATTCAAGTAAAGCAAACATTAATATGAGTTTAACTCAAAACTTTAACTTTCTAAGATTGGCTCTGACAAGTAGTATTAAAATTGTTTTCGTCGTTGTTGTATCACATCACTAGTGATACTCTTGGCTAAATCAAGTAACAAAGAACAACAGCACATTGATACCCTGAACCATTATTATTATTATTATTAGGTCTTCATTTATCAAGGAAACAAATCAATCAGTACAGTGATCCCTCGCTATATCGCGCTTCGCCTTTCGCGGCTTCACTCCATCGCGGATTTTATATGTAAGCATATTTAAATATATATCGCGGATTTTTCGCTGCTTCGCGGGTTTCTGCGGACAATGGGTCTTTTAATTTCTGGTACATGCTTCCTCAGTTGGTTTGCCCAGTTGATTTCATACAAGGGACGCTATTGGCAGATGGCTGAGAAGCTACCCAACTTATTTTCTCTCTCTCTCTCTTGCGCTGACGTAGGGGGGTGTGAGCAGGGGGGCTGTGTGCAGCTGCTTCCTGAAACGACATGCTGTGCTGCACGGAGCTTCGCATACTTAAAAGCTCAAAGGGCACGTATTGATTTTTTATCTCTCTCTCTATCTCTCTCTAACTCTCTCTCTGCTCCTGACAGAGGTGGTGTGAGCTGCCGCCTTCAACAGCTTTGTACCGGCGGTGCTTCGCATACTTAAAAGCCAAAAAGCCCTATTGATTTTTTTTTTGACTGCTTGCTTTGCACTCCTTTGAAAAGGAAGATATGTTTGCATTCTTTTAATTGCTAACTAGAAAGATTACAATATGCAAGCTTTCGAGGCAACTCAGGCCCCTTCTTCAGGCAAGATGTAATACAGAAACTGAAGTTTCCTATGTTTATATACACACTCTAGGACAAGAAACAACATTGGTAAATCTTTAAATGAGAGATTTTGTATGTAAAAAATTAATAGATTCATTCAGGCTAGGGTTAATTTAGCAAGAGAGAAAAGAACAATGTATTGTCAAGATCTCTGGATAAGATAACTGTCCAACAAAGTCTTTTGAAGTTTGTAATGAGTTTTTCAAAACAATGTGGGTCTGTAGACAGGTTGTCTGTCATTCTGAGAGATGTAAACAATCCTCATATCTGGCCATAAAACTCTTGTCTTTATTCAATCCATGTTGTAAAGTATTAAATTTTAGCATGAGTTTAACTTCCCATTCTTTTCTCTCTTGCTGTGTTTTGAAGTTGCCCATAAGCACTGTGACCTTAAAGTCCTTCTCACAGTGTCCATGGCTGTTGAAGTGGGCCGCCACAGGAACATCTGTGTTGCCATGTTTAATGTGGAACCTGTGTAAGTTCATTCTCTGGCGGAGTGTTTGTCCAGTTTCTCCCACATAGAGTGCAGTGTCAGGACATTTCATGCAGAAAATTAGGTAGACTACATTAGATGATCTGCAGGAAAATGATCCCTTGATGTGATGTTCGAGTCGGCAGTGTGGTATAACTATACGGTCTGTATCATAGATGTGGGCACATGTTTTGCATCTTTTCTGTAGGCATGGAGATGTGCCATTTTCTGTTGGTTCACTTAGGGAGCCTCGGACAATTAATTGTTGAAGGTTTGGTGGTTGTCTGTATGCCAGGAGGGGAGGTTCAGGAAATACATTTTTCAGTGTTTGGTCATTGTTTAGTATTGGCTGAAGTTCTTTTATAATTTTTCGAAGTGTTTCAAGATGTGGGTTGTAGGTGACAACAAGGGGGATGCGATCCTTGTTGTCTTTGTTTTTATATTCCAGAAGGTTGTCTCTGGGTATGGCAGTAGCTCTTCTTATTTGAGTGTCTGTTGTTTTCGGGGTGTAACCTTGTTTGATGAAATCTTGTCTGAGCTCCTGCAGTTGTTGATCCCGGTCTGTTGGGTCTGAGCAAATACGATTGTACCGTATTGCTTGGCTGAAAATAATGGAGCGCCTTATATGCTTGGGGTGGAAGCTATCATTTTTCAGGTAGGTCCGTCTGTCTGTCGGTTTGTGAAAAATAGAAGTTACAAGGGTGTTGTCTTTCAGTTGAACGGTGGTGTCAAGGAAGCTGACTTCTGTTTTTGAGTAATTCAGCTTCAGCTTTATGTTGGGGTGAAAACAATTATATTCATTATGAAAATGGAGGAGGTCCTTTTCACTGGCAGTCCAGATTATGAAGATGTCATCTATGTAACGGAGATACAACATTGGTTTTACGATGCACATTGACATGAAATCTTCCTCCAATTTTGCCATAAAAAGATTTGCATAGTGAGGTGCAAACCGACATCCCATTGCAGTCCCCATTTGTTGTAAGTAGCAATCCTGTCCAAAAGAGAATAGATTATGTGTCAGAGTGAATTTTATCATTTCTATTACTGACTTTGTGGGTAAATCATGTTGTTTGAGGTACATTTCACATGCCAATATGCCATCATCATGGGGGATGTTAGTGTAAAGTGCCTCAACATCCATTGTGGCCAGTAAGGTTCCCTCAGGTAAGGGGCCTGCTATTAAAAGCAGACAGTTTTTTTAAGAAGTCAGTGGTGTCCTGGATGTAGCTGGTTGTGTTACGGGTGAGGGGTTTAAGGATGTGCTCCACCCAACCTGAAACATTTTCTGTAAGGGAGCCAATTCCTGAGATTATAGGCCTTCCTGGGTTCCCTTCTTTGTGGATTTTAGGAAGCATGTAGAAGTAACCCATTTTGGGGTTCTCAGGAATTAAACTGTTTACATGATCCCTGATGTCAAGAGGAAAGCTACTTACTATTTTTTTTAGTTCCTTTTTGTAGAGATCTGTTGGGTCTTCTTGCAGTTTGTGATAATGCATAGTATTGGACAATTGTCTTTGTGCCTCCTGTATGTAATCTGACGTGTTCATGATGACTAAAGCACCCCCTTTGTCTGCTGGTTTGATAATGATTTCTGTATTTTCCCTTAGTGAATGTATGGCTCTCCGCTCATCCCTAGTAATGTTTTCTATCCGATTTTGTTGCCTGTTTAAGATTCCTGTTTTCACTCTCTGTCGGAAGCAGTCTATATAATTATCCAGGGTAGAGTTTCTGCCAGCTTCTGGTGTCCATGTGGATTTATTGGTGGGGTTGTTGTAACTGCTTGTTGTTGGTTCCTGTGTGTTACTGTTTTCTTTCTTGTGGAAAAATTCTTTTAGTCTGAGTTTTCTGAAGAATTCTTCCATATCACTGCAGAGTCTGATGTTGTCAATGGGCTTTGCAGGACAATATGAGAGTCCCTTTGTAAGTACCGACATCTCTGCTTCATTTGGTGTGTATGAGGAGAGATTAACAATGCAGGTCTGTTGCTCTTTGTTTTTTGCTATTAAGTGTCCAGCTTTCTCTCGTAGTCTATGCAGCTTTTTCTTTTTGTTAACAATAAGGAGTTTCTGGAGTCTTTTGTAATAGCAATGGAGCTCCTTTACCATCTCCTGCCTGTCATTTCCAAGGAGCAGGATGAGGTCTTGGATCTCTCTTTGCGTGTTCTTCTTGATGTTGTAGAAAATTTGGATTAAATTTGGATTAAATTAACCCTAGCCTGAATGAATCTATTAATTTTTTACATACAAAATCTCTCATTTAAAGATTTACCAATGTTGTTTCTTGTCCTAGAGTGTGTATATAAACATAGGAAACTTCAGTTTCTGTATTACATCTTGCCTGAAGAAGGGGCCTGAGTTGCCTCGAAAGCTTGCATATTGTAATCTTTCTAGTTAGCTAATAAAAGGTGTCATTTTGCTTGGCTTTTCTCTACATTCATAATGGCTAACACGGTACAACACCCTAGTACTACAGATATACAAGACACCGAAATGTACCGCTACTACATGGAACTGAAGACCCGGTGGAAGAAACTGGCACACATGGACAGCGACATCTTCTTCTTAACTAAATGCAAAAAGGAAAATCTTATCCCGAAAGGCATCATGATAAGGAATCCAACCATTCACACTTATAATACTCGGTTTGCAGAGCAACTTTGTTTTAGGACATCTGCAAGGATAAGAAACCACTTAATCCAAATTTTCTACAACATCAAGAAGAACACGCAAAGAGAGATCCAAGACCTCATCCTGCTCCTTGGAAATGACAGGCAGGAGATGGTAAAGGAGCTCCATTGCTATTACAAAAGACTCCAGAAACTCCTTATTGTTAACAAAAAGAAAAAGCTGCATAGACTACGAGAGAAAGCTGGACACTTAATAGCAAAAAACAAAGAGCAACAGACCTGCATTGTTAATCTCTCCTCATACACACCAAATGAAGCAGAGATGTCGGTACTTACAAAGGGACTCTCATATTGTCCTGCAAAGCCCATTGACAACATCAGACTCTGCAGTGATATGGAAGAATTCTTCAGAAAACTCAGACTAAAAGAATTTTTCCACAAGAAAGAAAACAGTAACACACAGGAACCAACAACAAGCAGTTACAACAACCCCACCAATAAATCCACATGGACACCAGAAGCTGGCAGAAACTCTACCCTGGATAATTATATAGACTGCTTCCGACAGAGAGTGAAAACAGGAATCTTAAACAGGCAACAAAATCGGATAGAAAACATTACTAGGGATGAGCGGAGAGCCATACATTCACTAAGGGAAAATACAGAAATCATTATCAAACCAGCAGACAAAGGGGGTGCTTTAGTCATCATGAACACGTCAGATTACATACAGGAGGCACAAAGACAATTGTCCAATACTATGCATTATCACAAACTGCAAGAAGACCCAACAGATCTCTACAAAAAGGAACTAAAAAAAATAGTAAGTAGCTTTCCTCTTGACATCAGGGATCATGTAAACAGTTTAATTCCTGAGAACCCCAAAATGGGTTACTTCTACATGCTTCCTAAAATCCACAAAGAAGGGAACCCAGGAAGGCCTATAATCTCAGGAATTGGCTCCCTTACAGAAAATGTTTCAGGTTGGGTGGAGCACATCCTTAAACCCCTCACCCGTAACACAACCAGCTACATCCAGGACACCACTGACTTCTTAAAAAAACTGTCTGCTTTTAATAGCAGGCCCCTTACCTGAGGGAACCTTACTGGCCACAATGGATGTTGAGGCACTTTACACTAACATCCCCCATGATGATGGCATATTGGCATGTGAAATGTACCTCAAACAACATGATTTACCCACAAAGTCAGTAATAGAAATGATAAAATTCACTCTGACACATAATCTATTCTCTTTTGGACAGGATTGCTACTTACAACAAATGGGGACTGCAATGGGATGTCGGTTTGCACCTCACTATGCAAATCTTTTTATGGCAAAATTGGAGGAAGATTTCATGTCAATGTGCATCGTAAAACCAATGTTGTATCTCCGTTACATAGATGACATCTTCATAATCTGGACTGCCAGTGAAAAGGACCTCCTCCATTTTCATAATGAATATAATTGTTTTCACCCCAACATAAAGCTGAAGCTGAATTACTCAAAAACAGAAGTCAGCTTCCTTGACACCACCGTTCAACTGAAAGACAACACCCTTGTAACTTCTATTTTTCACAAACCGACAGACAGACGGACCTACCTGAAAAATGATAGCTTCCACCCCAAGCATATAAGGCGCTCCATTATTTTCAGCCAAGCAATACGGTACAATCGTATTTGCTCAGACCCAACAGACCGGGATCAACAACTGCAGGAGCTCAGACAAGATTTCATCAAACAAGGTTACACCCCGAAAACAACAGACACTCAAATAAGAAGAGCTACTGCCATACCCAGAGACAACCTTCTGGAATATAAAAACAAAGACAACAAGGATCGCATCCCCCTTGTTGTCACCTACAACCCACATCTTGAAACACTTCGAAAAATTATAAAAGAACTTCAGCCAATACTAAACAATGACCAAACACTGAAAAATGTATTTCCTGAACCTCCCCTCCTGGCATACAGACAACCACCAAACCTTCAACAATTAATTGTCCGAGGCTCCCTAAGTGAACCAACAGAAAATGGCACATCTCCATGCCTACAGAAAAGATGCAAAACATGTGCCCACATCTATGATACAGACCGTATAGTTATACCACACTGCCGACTCGAACATCACATCAAGGGATCATTTTCCTGCAGATCATCTAATGTAGTCTACCTAATTTTCTGCATGAAATGTCCTGACACTGCACTCTATGTGGGAGAAACTGGACAAACACTCCGCCAGAGAATGAACTTACACAGGTTCCACATTAAACATGGCAACACAGATGTTCCTGTGGCGGCCCACTTCAACAGCCATGGACACTGTGAGAAGGACTTTAAGGTCACAGTGCTTATGGGCAACTTCAAAACACAGCAAGAGTGAAAAGAATGGGAAGTTAAACTCATGCTAAAATTTAATACTTTACAACATGGATTGAATAAAGACAAGAGTTTTATGGCCAGATATGAGGATTGTTTACATCTCTCAGAATGACAGACAACCTGTCTACAGACCCACATTGTTTTGAAAAACTCATTACAAACTTCAAAAGACTTTGTTGGACAGTTATCTTATCCAGAGATCTTGACAATACATTGTTCTTTTCTCTCTTGCTAAATTAACCCTAGCCTGAATGAATCTATTAATTTTTTACATACAAAATCTCTCATTTAAAGATTTACCAATGTTGTTTCTTGTCCTAGAGTGTGTATATAAACATAGGAAACTTCAGTTTCTGTATTACATCTTGCCTGAAGAAGGGGCCTGAGTTGCCTCGAAAGCTTGCATATTGTAATCTTTCTAGTTAGCTAATAAAAGGTGTCATTTTGCTTGGCTTTTCTCTACATTCATAATGGCTAACACGGTACAACACCCTAGTACTACAGATTCTTTTAATTGTGAGACAGAACTGTCATCTCTGTCTTGTCATGGAGCACAGTTTAAACTTTTGAAAAAGAGACAAATGTTTGTTTGCAGTGTTTGAATAACGTTCCTGTCTCTCTACAACCTCCTGTGTTTCTGCGCAAATCTGTGACCCAAGCATGACATTCTAAAAATAACCATATAAACATATGGTTTCTACTTCGCGGATTTTCCTATTTCGCGGGTGGCTCTGGAACGCAACCCCCGCGATGGAGGAGGGATTACTGTATATCATTGGTATTAAATACAATTAAAGTCTTAATCTATGGGTTGCCCTCTATGATTGCAGCAACCCACCCAATTACCAGTGTCATCCATGACACAACAATGTATAAGCAGCTTGGCTATCTTTAGCATCAACTCAGACCTTGTACAGAAGCTGTTGTGTGATGACATCACCTAATAGTTGACTTTGCCTTCAGAAAATGTAGATTTGTGCTTTTGTAATATGCAACAGAGACAGAAGAAGCCCCTAAATATTCACTTTCAAGTTTTGATTATTTTAAAAACATATTTGTATTTGTTTAGGATGTGTGTGTCTTTATTTATTATTTATTTTTTATATTTATTGTTCATACTAAAGCTATTAGAAGAAACACTGCTGTGGTAGATTCAGGAGAGAGTGGGTCCCCAAGAAGATTCTGCTTAGGGCCCCAGTTTGGCTACAGGCTGCACTGAGTAGCTGTTTCCTAATTAAAGAAGCAATCAAATTAAATCAGGCCTGAAACATGCAAATGCAATCATCATCACAATTAATATAATGTAATGTGACCTTCTCAGACCTACTAAATCTGATAAAGGGTTGTAGGGAGCAGCACCCCATCTTGGAAGCATCAAGAACAAGGCTGCAATGAACCCCTGACTGAGTGCCAGTCCACTCTCACACGTACTCCTAATTACACATACACAGAGCCTAATTTGGTATTGTTAGTGCGCTTAGTTATGCACATCTTTAGGGATGTAGGAGAAAAAACTAATACCAGGAGAAAACCCACAGTGACACGTTACATGCATTAAATGCATTACTTGCAAAATGGCAGACCACTACACTGCCATTTTATAGGCATTTTATGATTCTGATTATGTTTCTAGGACACACTACACATTAGGAGCTACCAGAAGGCACTATGTGCTATGTATAAAACAACATGAGTGACACGATATAGAGTTAGGGAGTTGCCACAAGTACACCAGTTAAGAATGTAATGAAAAAAGTAACTGAAGTTGAATCCAAAGTGAAATAAATGGATTAAGGGGTCCGTCGTTTAGGAAAAATCACTCCTGATAAGTCAAAGTAATTCATACAGGCGATGGTTCTGAAATGAACACCATCTTCCAGGTTGGATTGTGGATATATAATGATGGAGGTGAAAGAGGCAGGATTTTCTGGGATCATAGAAGAAGTGGCATCACTGATCATATCTAGTCATATCTATGATCCAAAAGGGAGAAAAAGTCAACAATTGTGCCCTCTCTCGGTTTGGAATACATATGACACTTCAAATGCCTCTTAATGATGTGTGCCTGATACATGTCATGGGTGCTTCACTTTAAAACCTTGCAGGGCATTCAGTGCAGAGTGTGAGATTACAGATTCATTCCTTGAACAGCTTTAGTCATTGCACTCCTAAGATTGCATGTCTTCTGGTTCAATGACTCATGGTACTGTACTTCATGGCTTTGTTTACTGTTTTAGTATCACGGTTTGGGTGACAACACACTCTCTATTTAATACAATACAATACAATACAATTTATTTTTGTATGGCCCAAAATCACACAAGTAGAGCCGCAATGGGCTTTAACAGGCCCTGCCTCTTGACAGCCCCCCAGCTTTGACTCTCTAAGAAGACAAGGAAAAATCCCAAAAAAACCCTTGTAGGGAAAAAATGGAAGAAACCTTGGGAAAGGCAGTTCAAAGAGAGACCCCTTTCCAGGTAGGTTGGGCGTGCAGTGGGTGTCAAAGGGAAAGGGGTCAATACAATACAATACACAGAACAGAAGACAAGTAATCCTCAATACTGTATAAAAATAAGAATATTACAAGTACAGAGCAGAATTTAACAGTAGATGATATCCCATAATATGATTTGGATTTGTTTAGAGTCCTGGAGACCTCAGCCATCAAGCTGCCTCCCCCATTTGGCCACTCCACAGCTGAAACAGCGCTGGGTCAGCCAATCTGATGAAAGGACACCTCTACAATTCCTGCGATCCTCCATCAGGGATGACTTTACTTTAGGCAGGCAAAACAACTTGCCAAGTGTCACATTTAAGTACAGAGAAGAGAAACAGAATAGGTGAGGATTAGTAACAAATTCTAACTATCATGTCACTTATGTTTTAGTGCTAATGACTAACAACAGAGATGCAGTATGTACAGTTAATCAGCAGCTTTAGTCAGGATATGCTAAACTGAAGTAGTGAGTCTTCAGCCAGGATTTAAAAGCTGAGACCAAAGGGGCATCTCTTATAGTAGCAGGCAGACCATTCCACAGTTTAGGGGCCCTGTAACTAAAAGCTCTTCCTTCCACTGTTATTTTATTAATTCTTGGAATCATAAGCAGACCGGTATCTTGAGATCTTAATGTGTGCTTTGGTTTGTAAGTCATGATAAGTTCAGATAAGTAAGCCGGACCTTGGCCATTTAAGGCTTTATATGTTAAAAGGAGTACTGAGACCTATATATTTTTTTTTTCCTTTTTCTGCAGTTAGCTCTATAGTGCCCTTTCTTATATTAAGACATAAAGCCTCGCTACAGTTTCTTAAAAACACATGCATCTCCTGGTCCAGTAGAAAAGTAGGTGTCTGTGCTGTGGTTCTGCATTTACTCTTTAGGTACTTCTGACTGGCACAACAAAGTAATCATCTCCTTAATTCACTTTCATTTCTGATCTTCATTTCCGGCTAGGATCAATCATAAAGCCTCTACATCCTTCTAACAAATCCCAAGATAGTCAGTATAAAGAGTGTACTTTCTTTGGTTTTCCTTGTCCCTTTTGTATTTTGTATTGCAGCCGGGAGACAAAGGCTTGATTTGGTTTTAGAGTATGGCATCTGGACAACATGGGTGTACTGTTACATTGCCTTCCCACTCAATATGAAGGATCCTCTGCATGTCATCCAGAGTGTGAAGTGCTCTGTATATGTTCAGATCACATTCTGAAACCTGTTTACTACAATTCAGAGTTGTGGATGTTGTACTTTACAACATGTTGAGTAAAACAGAAACCAACTCTGGGTGGGCCACCAGTATATAGCAGGGCCCACGTATGCTCACACCAAATGTACCAATTTAGAAACACCATTTAAACTAACGAACATGACTTTGTGATGTGAAAGAAAAAACTGAGGATCTGGAAGAAAGACAGTGACTGGGTGCAGGACACTGGATCTATGAAGCATTAGCGCTAACCACTGTGATATCTGTATCCTTATTCAATGAAGCATGACATCAAGATGAACCTGCAGACCATAAGCTTATGTCTTAATGTTCAGTCAACCAAAATTAGTACTCTCATGTTTTCTGAGTTAGCTTTCTGAAAAAAGACTGAACTGTAAGATTGCAAATTCAGTACCTTTAGCAAGTCACCTGTCCTCCACCAGTAAAAAATATCTGTAAACATTCAGCAATGTTTACTGAACTTGTAAGTTGTCTTGAATAAAATTATTAGCCAAATATAGAATAATAATATTGGAAACCACACCTAGACACTTTTTCAAGGGCACTAACCATGAAACATTTGTCAATTCATCCTCATCCTATAAAACTGGCAGCTTTTTTTAAAATCATAAGAAAGATCAGCCACCAGTAAAAGGCAAAAAAAAAACTTTAGCTGAGATTTGCCAAGTCCCTCGTGGTCTCTCCTTAAACTCCAATTTGGTCCTTTTAAAGGTACTTAATTGGTATTTTTAAATCCAAAAAACTATCAGGAAGTCTCTAGTCCTATTCTTATTTCCCATTTCATTGTTGGAGGCTTCTCCAGTTATCAGAGCTGGCTTCCCCTTTAAAACAATTATCCCTAATGTGAGGTGGAGATCTTCAAACACAGATATATGTCAAAAAGTAGTCTGAGCTCTCTCCATTCAGCTTTTTCCTCTTAAAATGGGTCCTGGCAACATGTGACTGGAAGGGTAGGGTTATCCTGCTTAGTTTTGACCTGACTCCCAGGTATTCTCAGTTCCCTCACTGGACATGTCCTTTATCTACTTTTCAAATATCTTCGCTAATAATTGTCATAGTCCAAATGCATTGTTTAAAATGATCAACAGTACTCTTAAACCAGTGTATGTTTACTGTTACCCTGAGGCTTCTTCTGAAGTTTGTGATGAGGTTTTGAACTTTTTTTATTGGTAAGATTAAGACAGCTAAACCCAAATTGTATACCTTGTCATTGACCCATTTTCCACTTCTGTGTGCTTGACTGTTTTTAACCAGTTTGAGCCTGTGAGCCTGACCACCTTAAGGAAATTGATTAACCAGTTAAATCCTTATTTTTCCCCTACTGAGATAATACCTCCATCTTTTCTCAAACAGATTTTTAATGTGGTAGGGTTTATATTTTAGATATTATAAATAATAGCCTTTTATCTGGGGTCGTCCCTCGTTACTTTAAGAGTCTGGCCATTAAACCGCAATTAAAAAAGCCCAATCAGGACCGTACTGTTTTGTCAAATTACAGACAAACTTCTAAGCTTCCATTTCTTTCCAAGGTTACAGAGAAAGCTGGCTTTGAGCAGCTCAATGTGCACCTCGAAGCAAATGGCATCGGTAAGGTTTTTCATTCTGGCTATAAAGTTTATCCATGGGTGGAGTGGTGGCTCTGAGGCTAGGGATCTGTACTGCCAATTGGAAGGTTGCCGGTTCGAATCTCGTAAATGCCAAAAGAGACTCTGCTCTGTTGGGCCCTTAAGCAAGGCCCTTAACCTGCAATTGCTGAGCGCTTTGAGTAGTGAGAAAAGCGCTATATAAATGCAAAGAATTCTTATTCTTATTCATGCACCGAAACAGCACTTTGAAAAGTTTTAAATGATCTTCTTCTTATACCAGATGCTGGCCAATGTGCAATTTTACTTCTGCTTGTCTCTCTGCAGCATTTGACACAGTAGATCATGAAATTCATATTTCTCATTTAGAACAGTATGTTGGGATCTGGAATGTTGCACTTCATTGGTTTAAAACTATTCGGTCTGGTAGAACATTCTCTGTGAGTATAGGTGTTTGTGCATCTAGTTCTGTTCATCTTACCTGTGGTGTACCACAAGGGTCTATTCTTGGACCTGTTCTTTTTAATTTATACATATTACTGCTGGGTTTTATTTTTAAGAAGCATAATATTTCATTTCATCTGTTTGCTGATGACACACAGATTTACATTACTTTCAAGCAGAGGACTGATCCACCACTTCAGTCACTTATAAACTATTTAGATGATGTTAAAGCTTGGCTAACTTAAAATTTTCTCACACTGAATGAAGATAAGACTGATATTGTTGTCTTTCAACCTCCTAATGTTCTCAACACTATTGACACAATGCTTGGTTCTTTCTCAGTCTACCATAGACATTTTATTAAAAAAGTTGCACTCTTTGGCTAGGGTTAAACCCTTGTCACAAACTTGACCAAGAGCCATAGCAAGGTTTGGGGTAGCCACCCGTATATTGTTTCCTGGCTGCAAAACTGAAGAAATGATAGCACTGAGGTGCACGATTCAGAGTCCAAAATAGAACTGAGGGAATAAAGGAAAGGTAACGGCTTTTAAAGGCCAATATAGGAAATGACATCAGGGGGTCAGAACCGGAAGGGTCTTCATCCATAGGCTCAGGCCAGGAAATGACGTCAGAGGGGCTGGACCCGGAAGGGCCTTCGTCCATAGGCCCAGTCCTGTAAGTGACGTCAAAGGTGTCAAAAGCAGACTTGACATCATCAGGACAAGGCGGAATTTCCCATGAACAGTCTGTAGAAAAGTCAGAAAAAGAGTCAGTGCACTCTGCTATATCCCGGTCTTGCTCGGACTTACCCTCATTCAAGCCCTCTAGCTGCCTCCCATGCACACATGTGTGACACCCTTTTTATTCCATAGAGATTCTGAGAAGGTCATTCATGTTTTTATTTCCTCAAGACTTGATTACTGCAATTCCATCTATTATGGGATTAGTCAGAGAGCCCTTTCTCAACTGCAGCTGGTCCAGAATGCTGCTGTTGGTTTCTTACTGGTACAGTGGTGCCTTGGTTTGCGAGCATAATTCGTTCCGGAAATGTGCTTGTAATCCAAACCACTCGTATATCAAACTGAATTTCCCCTTAAGAAATAATGGAAACCTAGATGATTCGTTCTGCAACTCAAAAATATTCATATAAAAATGATTAATACAAAATATAAAGTAAAAATACATAAAACAAATTAACTTGCACCTTTCCTTTGAAAAGAATAGTGGTTGGTGTGAGGGAGATGAGAGAGAGGAGAGGAGGAGGAGGAGGAGGAGGAGGAGGGTTACTGTGTGGGACGACTTTCACTCTAACTAATGGAATCCCTGCTATCTGTTGGCTCACTGGAATCTTTTTCTTTTTTTGTGACTTTAACAAGGAGCCTATCCAATGAAGTTGCTTTTGCCTGGAGAGTCACTACACTTGGACACAAAATAAAAAAAATGCTTTACGCACTGTAAGGTTTCTAAACTCTTTTGGGATTACCCCCAACGGGACAACATGCGGAAGAGCATCCTGAAGCAACTGCAGGCTCCCAGCGCTGTAGCAGTTCACCACAAAAGCGAATCCGAAAAGATTGCGGTCATGCTATAAGCGCCCGCAGTCAATGGGTAATGCAAGGAACGTTATAAATGCAAGGGCACAGTATTACTTAGCCACTAACCTGGCCACAACCCTGCCTGATTGCTGTGTCTGTGTATAGGAGAGTTGCAGATCCTGCTACAATAAATAACTGTGCTGTTCCTGTTTCAAGTTGAATAAATCTGGTTTTGCTAAAGTACTGAGACTCAACTTTGTGTTTTGGAGTGCAAGACAGGGACTCACACATTACAGTACACACACATTGTCACAATGCTATAGTAAACAGTATACGCTCTTATGGATGTTGACTGTATGAGTGAGCCACGCTGATTGAGACCGAGCATGGGAGACGATTACCCAGTTGTGATCACATGACGCTTGGCAGACAAAGCATATACGTACTACTCGTATTGCAAGACCTCACTCATTTATCAAGTTCAAATTTATTAAAAATTTAAGCTCATCTTGCAAAACACTTGCAGACTTAGTTACTCATAATCTAAGGTTTTATTGTCCTTGTAAACATGAGCACAATTCGCCATTATTGCTGCCTTACATTGGCTTCTCATCCACTATCGCATTGATTTAAAAATTGTAATGTTAGTTTATATGGCTCTTAATGGACATGCTCCTGCCTACATTATTATCCTTTTTGTACCCTATACTTTCACCTGTGCCTTTAAAACTGCTGATCAGCTAGGTTAAAGCTGAGGATTGATCGATCTTTTGCCTGTGTTGCCCTGAAGTTATGGAACATCTTACCTCTTAGTATAAGGATATCATCATCCCAGACTGTGTTTAAGAGTAGGTTAAAACTCCTTTTTATTCCATAGCATTTCCTCATTAGTTCTATTTGTTTTTATGTGTGTTTTTATTATTTATGCTTTTTGTTGTGCAGCACTTTGGCTGAACGGATTTTGTTTTGAAATGTGCTATATAAATAAATTGATCATCTCTTTCTCCTAGGGCTTTCCCTGTGCTGTCATACATCAAAAGGTGGAGAAGATATGAACTCTGACATATATATAGTGCCAGAGTCTTAGGTACTTTAGATAGTGCACAACAATATTTGTCTTAGAGAGCTATTTAATGTGTTCTGGATTAGTGTATCAGCATTTTAGAGTTCCATACATTCCTTGTGCAAATTGTGAACCAATGAAATAAGATAATTGAATGCCTTCGTAGACTTTCTAGTTAAAAAAAACATGATATCTTTGTAGGCATGCTGCCCATTGCTCGATTAAGCAAATATAACAAACAGGTGCAAATGATCAATGACATAAATGTGTAGGTGGAAACAAAGTAATGAAGTGAAATAGCTGTGAAGAGGGAATACAACTGTGCAGGGTCAATCAGACTAAAAAGGTGAGGCAGTGGAAGATGTGACTTTAACCTGCAAATCGTAAAATGTCTGGCACTGCTATCAGCTCAGAACTGGCAGAAACCACTGGTACCCTGGTATACCCATCTGCAGTAAGAAGAATTTTTAATAGAAGTGGTCTTTAAAGAAGAGTTGCAACCAAAAAGTCATTGCTCAAGGGCTGAAATAAAGATAATAGCTCACCTTTGCACAAAAACAAAAAACACAAGGACTGGGGTGCAGAACAATGGACTCATAACTGATGAGTCAAAATGAGTCAAAATGTGAGATTTTTGCCCTAGAAAAGGTGGTTTGTCTTCTGAAAGGCTGGAGAATGGTACATGGATGAATGTCTGCAGACAACAGTGAAGCAAATTGGAGGTTCATCAAACAGATTTGTGAGTTGGTGATTTAATTAAAATTAATGGCTCCTTCACTGCTGAGAAGTACAGGCAGATTCCTAAACATCACACAATACCATCAAGAAAGTATCTAACGGGTGGCACGGTGGCACAATGGATAGCGCTGCTGCCTTGCAGTTAGGATACCCGGGTTCGCTTCCCGGGTCCTCCCTGCGTGGAGTTTGCATGTTCTCCCCATGTCTGCATGGGTTTCCTCCGGGTACTCCAGTTTCCTCCCACAGTCCAAAGACATGCAGGTTAGGTGCATTGGCGTTTCTAAATTGTCCCTAGTGTGTGCTTGGTGTGTGGGTAGGTGTGTGTGCCCTGCGGTAGGCTGTGGCCCTGCCTGGGGTTTGTTTCCTGCCTTGTGCCCTGTGTTGGCTGGGATTGGCTCCAGCAGACCCCCCTTGTCCCTGTGGTTAGGATATAACGGGTTGGATAATGGATGGATGGATGGAAGTATCTAACTGTTTTGATTCTGCAGGGTGATAATGACACATGGCTAAAGTCATCAAAAACAATCTGCAGCAAAAAGAGGATCAGGGAGTCCTACAACAGATAGTATGGACACCACAGAACCCTGATCGTATCACCCTCGAGCCAGACTTGGATTAGAAGTAAGAGAGCTAAAGTCAGCAGTGGAGCTGTGGCAAGTTCTTCAAGAGGTTTAAAATAACCAGCCACACCATGATCTTCAGAAACTGCATGACAATGGGTGCAAGACAAGAGAAAAGTGGTCACGCCAAATATTTATTTCATTCATTTTTTTTTATTGTTTACTGTGCTTTTTAGGACGTTTATTGTTTAATAAAAACTATTAATATTTTTGAAAGCATTCCCATTTACAGCATTTTATTTACAAGTACTTATATAAGTATTTACTTATGTATATACTTATATACAGTATACTGTATTTATATACTATATATGGGGCCACTCTTGGTTTTTGTCTCACTCACTTTCTGTACTGTGTCAGAAAGTCTTTCCATTGTCCCATATCCTCATACAGATGGATAATGTTCATCAAAGGACCCTTAGGTGGAGCACCAGCAGGGTTTATGGAAGGCAAGCTTTGTGAAAGACAAAAAAAGTCCTTCATTTAAAAGCTAAATAAACAGATACACATAGATAACATATTTAAAATCAGAGTTGCTCATCAGCCCCATACCGTTTTAAAAATGTAAGTAGTTTACATTTACACTGGCCAAGAATGAGTATGTGCAAGAATGTGCCCTCCAGAAGTTATTACATCTTTGCATCAGGATAGGCTTTGATAGATAGATAGATAGATAGATAGATAGATAGATAGATAGATAGATAGATAGATAGATAGATAGATAGATAGATAGATAGATAGATAGATACTTTATTAATCCCAAGGGGAAATTCACATACTCCAGCAGCAGCATACTGATACAAAAACAATATTAAATTAAAGAGTAATAAAAATGCAGGTAAAAACAGACAATAACTTTGAATAATGTTAATGTTTACCCCCCCGGGTGGAATTGAAGAGTTGCATAGTTTGGGGGAGGAACGATCTTCTCAGTCTGTCAGTGGAGCAGGACAGTGACATCAGTCTGTCGCTGAAGCTGCTCTTCTGTCTGGAGATGACACTGTTCAGTGGATGCAGTGGATTCTCCATAATTGATAGGAGCCTGATGAGCGCCCGTCGCTCTGCCACGGATGTCAAATTGTCCAGCTTTGTGCCTACAATAGAGCCTGCCTTCATCACCAGTTTGTCTAGACGTGAGGCGTCCTTCTTCTTTATGCTGCCTCCCCAGCACACCACTGCGTAGAAGAGGGCGCTCGCCACAACCGTCTGATAGAACATCTGCAGCATCTTATTGCAGATTTTGAAGGACGCCAGTCTTCTAAGGAAGCATAGCCTTTGGCCTTGAAGACGGAAGGATGGAATAGTGTAGAGAGAGAACATGATGTTACAATACATCGAACAATGGTGTCTTCACAAAATGTTTGGACCCAGGATCATTAACCAACCTTTTTCTGTGATATTTGCATGCCTTTCCTTTCAGAGTGCTTATTTCACATCTAGATTAACAAGAAACTGAAATGTAAAATCACTAATGGATGTCCTGACATTAATCAAAGATGGGTGGTACCAAAGGACTCCCTTCAGAGTTTCATAACTTAAATAGACATGGCTAAAGTATTTAGGAAAAACACTGTGTAGGACAATATTGATAAATACACACATACACACTAATGAGCTTAGGGCCACTGATTATAATGACAGCATGCCTTAAAAAAATAGTGCAAAAATTGAAACATAAAATGCAAATTGTTTGCTATTCCTGATAAGGGAAGCAGACAAAAATTTAAATGTGCTTAAGGAATTAAGTGGAATTAGAGATGCAGGTCATCGGCTTTTTAGTACCAAGTTTGAAAAACATTTGCTTATAGGAGACATACACTGTAGTGAATAATAAAAAATAAAGATAAGGGTTTCTCTCAGTTATCCAGAAAATAAGTACTCCAGATATTTTTAATCAAGACAGCTGGACAAGTGTTTTTCTGGGAAGTGTTTTAGTTAGTCATTCAGTTTAAGTCATCTGGATGAGTGATGCAGCGTTTCCCAGAACAAACACTCGTCCAGTTGACCTGAAGAAAGCAACTTCAGAATGCTAAGGACATTAATACAGTAGTGCAGGGAATGAAGTACCTAATAACATCCACAGAGGGCACTGTCTTCCTAATTTTAAAATATAGAAAAAGTAAACTATTGTAGAATTTAAAACTTTTACTTAATACTTTTTCAGGTGTTCATATCCTATGTTTTATTTTCAATTATTAAAACAATACATATTCAAGGACTGGGCTAGAAAAGTCACAAAGATTTCACCCGACAAAATTTTTAATGAAAAATTATTTGGGTAACATTTTGGGCTAAGGTTTCTGCATCTGTTAATCACACCCTGATATATAACAAGACATTAACAACAACTTTGTTTAGTTTAATGGTAATTGAAGCTCTGTAGGTAGCCCTTGAAACCCTTATTCTAAAACATTACCATAATTTCCATCCATCCATCCATTATTTAACCCACGATATCCTAACTACAGGGTCACAGGGATCTGCTGGAGCCAATCCCAGCCAACACAAGGCAGGAAACAAACCCCGGGCAGGGCCCCAGCCCACCGCAGGGCACACACACACACACACACACTAGGGACAATTTAGAATCACCAATCCACCTAACCTGCATGTCTTTGGACTGTGGGTGGAAACAGGATCACCCGGAGGAAACCCATGCAGACACGGGGAGAACATGCAAACTCCACGCAGGGAGGACCCGGGAAGCGAACCCAGGTCTTCTAACTGCAGGAGGTGCTGCAGGAAGCTTGACAGGAAACACCCGGAGCACATCCGAGTACTGGATAAAAGGGGCTGCCTCACTCCATTCTGGGAGCCGGAGTTGGGAGGTAGCGTGACGGAGCTTGAGAAGAGAGGAGTGGAGGCGGCAGGAAAAGAAATAATAAGGACTGTGAGTGATTTGTGCTGTACTGGGAGGAGAAAACACAAATAAAAGAGTGTGTTTTGGACATAGCTGTCTTGGTGTCTGTTCGTGGTCGAGGCCGGTCTTCACAGACCGACATTATAAGATACCAGAAATTATAGAATGGTAAAATCCAAGCCCTGAGTTATCCGCGGGAGAACTTAAACGTAAGTATATAAGGTATATACAAAAAGACAAAAAGTGTACCACAAACCCAAGTCTTATAAATACCTCTACCTAGATTATACTATTACTAGGAGAATATTTATATATACAAAAAGTAAAAATGTACAAAAGCAGGGCATAAGCCTCAATGCTTGATGAAGTTTAAAGGCTGAGGTACACAAAACATTCACCACAACGACTTGGTCAAAAGTGCCTTTTATACTCAATCCTGTAATGCTAGAGTATGTCACCCTCAATCCAATCACAGATGAAATGGGCATGTTCCTACGTCAAGCTGCTTCCATCTCTGCAAGGCCTCTATTAAAATACAGGCAGCCTGTAAAAAACAGGTGTGCACACACACACACACACGCACACACACACACACACACACACACACACAAACTGGGATCGGGCTCAAGCTCTTTCTGATTTCATATCAAATGTCCAGGATCTCTTTTGGTTTCTATGGTAAACTAAACTGAACGCTTTGCACCTTTTTTTCGTACTTCAGTGGCACGTAGTAACAAGCTGCTAGCAAGGAACTGGGCTGCGTGTGAAGCCACATAAGCCTCCATGGCAACCCTACAACTGGACTGCCAGAGTCCTGCCGTGTTGCACCACTCAAGCAGCACTAAAACACTAGCAAAAGTGTTGTCTTGCCTTCTAGTCTGCTGAACAAGAAAGGTAAATGCCTTTTTTTTCTTTTTTTGTTTTTCTTTCCTTGAAAATACAGCCATTTAAAAGTATTTTTGAAGAATTTTAGCAAGAACATAAGGACACAGACATACATCTGGCACAATGATTATGGAGCATAGCTACCTTACCTTGAGACTTCTATCTTCCTTACTTGAAGAACATTTGCCATTTGTAGTAGCACTATCACATGTTTATGAAGTATTAAGGTGTCATCCTACTCATTGATAACTGTCTCGTGCATATTGCCAAGTTCAGTCTGTAACCTAAGTCTACTCCATATATGTAGTAAAAAAAATATCTTTATATTATAACCCTTGTCTTGGACAGGTTGAGCTCTTGGTCTGCATACTGGTACACAGTTGAATGTAGAGGGTGTGCGGATGTGATTCCTGTTAAACATCCACTTGGGACCCTGAATTGGAATAAACAGGTTCAGAAATATGGATAGATAGAATCAAGGAAGAATGGATTGATGAACAGGTGGAGGATAATGCTAAAAAAAACCTAAAAGATTAAGAAGACACGTCAGGGTTCTAAGGAAGTGTATATGTCCATGTGGCACCCTAATAAGATATTAATAATAATTAATTACATTTATATAGTGCTTTTCTTACCTACTTCAATTGCCTTACATAGACAATGGGGAACCTCTTCAACACCCACCACAAATGTGTTGCATCTACCTGGATGATGCAAAGGTAACCATTATACACCAGTTCGCTCATCACACATTGGCTGGATAAGAGAGACAGTTAGCCAATTAGGGATGGAAGATGACTAGGGGGGCAGAATAATAAGGTCATGGTGGGCAATTGAGGCAGGACATTGGGAAACACTCTACTCTTTGGTGCCTAGAGATCTTTTATGGCCATGGAGAGTCAGGACTTCAGCCTTACATCTCATCTAAATGATGGAACCATTTTTATTGTAAAATATTGTACAACTGCAAAAAGTAATTTGTAAAACTAAAAGATACTAACTGAAATGTTAATGTATCAATAATATCATTGTGGACACACTGGTTAGCACTGATGCCTTACTCGTCCTCTGGCGCAGATTCAGGTCCCAAGCCATTTACTTCCTGTATGCAGTTTGCAATTTCTCCTCCATGCCTCCGTGGGTTTTATTTGGGTGAGAGTTGCATTTACCTGCAACTCTGAATTTTTTCAGTATGACAGAATGTGGATGTTTAGGTGTGTTTTTACGCTCCTTTTCTCCAGCAGCCCCTGTTAATTAAGCAGGTTTAGGAAATAGATGGATGTTATTTCCCCATTCATTTTTCTTTAGCTGCTTCCTCTGGTAGTCTGTGGTCTCAGGTTAGTAGCTTCTCATCAACTAACAGAGTTTGGCACAGGTTTGATTTTGTGTTAAATCACTGTATGTGGCACTGTGTGTGTGAGAGAGCTGACGACCAATGAGAGTTCAGACATAAGTACAATGCATATAATGCAGCTGGGAAGAATACGAATGTACACAATAAGAATGTATCACGATATAATAGAAAAAAAGGGGAAAAAATGGCCAGGTTTGGGGCTGAACTTGCCTTACCTGAAAAGTATTCACACAGGAACCAGCTCTGTCAGGCAGCACATTATTATTAGAAAAACAGGTGAGCTTGCATTATTTTGAAAATGAACTGTTAGGTTGCCATAGAATCGTCTAATTTGTCATCTCTTTTGCTTCCTAGTCATGTAATCTGATATTTTAGGTGATTAGATCAGTAACTGCAATCATCAAGCTTGACATTCCCTGTGAGAAGAAGTTGCTTAATGTGATGCCAGCTTATGCCTGCCATCTCCAAGGTGAGACAAGATAACATCAAAGAGAGCAGGAACAACTTAATCAAATGGGTCGTTTTCCATCCATCCACTTTTTTGACCTGAATAGTGCAATTCAAGGTTTCATGGAGCCACAGCCTATCATAGCGAAAACCAACATAGAACAGGATCTCAGTTTACCACAGGGCACACTCATACTCAGAGCCATATTCATGGTGTTAAAACTAACAGAATATCAGTTAGTAGCAGTATTGATTCAGCTTTACTACTACTCATCATTTTCTTGTTTACCCATCTGTCCATTTTCTTAACCTGCTGTTTTGATTAGAGAGCTGCGGGAGTATATTCTGTCAATGTACTGATTGCAAAAAGGGCAATCAGTCCAAATAATTACAGTGTGAGGGTCAAGAGAAGAACAGCATCAAAGGGCAAAACAAGGGTCAAAACCGAATGTCAAAAAATGAGAAATGTCAAAGCCAAATCATAAACCAAAAGCCAAAGTCAAAAGGCAGATCTTTGTTTCAAAATACCAGTACTCAAAGTAAGTAGTGCACTAAGTTTGGTCCAGTCCTGGATACTATTAGCTATTTTAGGGTGACCTTTATGCTTCAAGGGAAATATTCATGGAAATGGATGACACAAAACCCACAAAATAGCAGTGCCATCCCCAAAACAAAGACAGTAAAAAATATTAAACGTCTAAATCCAAAGCTCTAAACCCCCCAAAATGATACCAAGTGTACAGTAGTATTCTAGCTTCAGGGAAACCTAAAAAAAAATTAAAAGAGAAGCTTAGATCATAACAGATAATCATAACAGTCAGCTTCTGATACAAGACTCATCTGATCTCAGAGGGCACACAAATTCACTCACTCCCATACTCGTTCCTACTGACTGAAATTAGTTGTGTTAACCTAAAATGCATACTGTATCTATGGGTAATGAGAGAAAACCCTAGAATTAGGTTCATAATATGCAGTATATGGTTACAATGGGAAAAAACAATATTAGACAAAGGAAGAACATGCAAAGTTTATATACAGGTCTAACTAATGATCATTCAACTGCTTTCACAGGGACCAAATTAAAGAAAACACAGGGGGACAATGTTGGCAGTTGCACAGGAAGTCACTGGTTTGCCTTTTGTTTGCAGCCTAAAAGTAACCAACCAGAAGAAAGAAATGTGATTCTGACTAAGCTCCGCCCATTTCCCCAGCTCTTGAGGATATAAGCTGCCCAGATCCTCACACATGGCTAATAGAGACTTTGCTTAATGGCTGAATTGTGTTGTCCTGAGGCCGAATGTACTCTCTTCATAAACAATTAAATAGGGTTTTTATTTCTGGGACCCCAGACTTCTGTTGGACACTGACCTTAGGTTTGTTAACTTCCTTACTCAACATCTGAAACTGAAATTATTGTGTCCAAACAGATTTCTGTCCTTAAAATTGTTCCAAATATTAATTTCACTAAAGCAAATTAAGAATCACCTTGCAAAGTACATAAATCAAGCTGCAGCCTTCCTAAAGATGTTTAGCTTGTTCCTTTAGGCTGAATGGTGAAGCAATTCTGAAAAACAGACTGTTGATTCCTGAACATCTTTTGTGCTGTTTATTAGCCAGCATTACTCTTGTGATCAAGCAGTCCTTTTAAAATGGATGCTGGTTTCATGCCCATTTGAATCAACATTCTTTTTGCCAAAGGTTTTGTTCACTTATAGTCAATGAAGGTTTATTTTGAATGATTACTAATCTTTGTGCTAAAAAAGGACAAATGAAGCAGTGTGTCTCAAAATACGTCCAGCTACAATTTTTCTTTTTATACTAATTCATGCAGAACATATTTTTTATGAGGCATACTGCTTAATTGTGCATCCCTTCAGCCATTAGAATTCCTTGGAAAGGTTTACTGATTCTCTTTCCAGGGCTTGATTAATTGCTCAAAAGACAATCCCAGTGAACACTAAAAGATAGAGACAATTTATTTATTGCTTTGGCAAATATAAAAAGCGCAAATAATTACCAATTAAGCTACAGAGTGTTTCTCTGGTTCTCACTTGGTTTTTTATGAACTAACAGCTAGAGTTTATTTTCTTACAGAATAAAAAAAAATGCATTTGACCTCAAGCAACTAAAAAACACCTCAATATCTAATGATTGCCACTGCAAACTTTTACAGCCACTTATCTAGCCTCACAAAGTACATTTCAGCCATTCTGAGCTTTAATGAAATATTTGGAGACAATATGACGTAACCGTTGCTAGTGTCAGTCTGCCTGACCCAAGGCCGTTCAGATTCCCAGAGGACTGGAGCAGCTAGCAGGCACGGCAGACACAAGGAACACAGATTAGAAAAGAGTTGTTCAATATTGGCTTCACTCACTTTGCTTCTCTCTCCCTCCATTTGCTCTCCCACTTGTTGAAGGCTCCAGTGATTGTGTTGTATGATGAGAGTCCCAGTGGAGACGTTCACTGTTCAGCACAGCTGCGTCCTTTACTATTAGCTCTTTTAATAGAATAGCATGTGCACTAGAACACAGTGAAAAAAGACCATTTTTAAATGTGCAAATCACTTGAAAACAAATGAGTTTTCCTACATGATGGGTTTCTCTTAATTTAAACATACACTAAAACAGAGCAGTGGCAGGTCATCACGCAAGCGACTAAGCGGTTGCATATGTTTATACTTAGCAAAATATTCTTATTAAAGTCTGAAATGTAGGGATATTTTGAAAAAATGTTAGTTACATAAAATACAAATAGGTAATTTATATTTATATTGTGAGTAAATAATATTTATATTTGTACTAGGGGGTCCCAGGCGTGGTTAAATCTTTTGGCACAAAGTCATGTCTTGCGGGTGAGTTCTTGATATTTTTTAGTTTAGTTTATAATTTAAAAATGGAATAAGAATCTGAAAATCTAACAATATCACATTAAAGTTTGATAAATTCTGAAAATAATGATACCAAATGTAGATATGTAGGTTTTAAAATAAACCCGATTCAAAGTGTGACAAAAAACGTGACATAAAAACGGCACATAAAATTGTTGCACAAAATCGTTGCACTTTTAGGATTTTATATATAGAGAGTAGATTTGTAAGAAAATTCTATTTGTAAAGATTGAATTATTATTTTGTGTTTTATTTAATAGTGTTTTCTGTATTTTATTTTATGTGTCTTATTTACTTTGGAAGTCCATGCACTCATTATCAAACAGGCTAATCCAGTTTAGACACATGCACATCAGAAGTTGCTCAGAGGTAAGCACTACTACATCAGGATACGAGAAGGCGCTGTCACTGATGGTACTCTTTCTTTTTTCCACCCAAAGCTTTGAAAAGACACCCAATGAGGGCAACTGACTTCAGCCCTTCTGGTCTGAGGACTGTAAGACCAGGACACTCTCATTTTAGAAAGAGCAGGCTGCGGCTCTAATCACTGACCACCCTTCAGAGCTTTGTTTTGGAGGAACTCTCTAATTGAGTTTGTTCTTGATTTGCATCATCATGCGCTTACTAGTATTTGCCTTATCAGTGCCGTTATTTAAAAGATCAACCCAGTTTGCACCATAACAGTTATTTTGGACTTGTGTGTACCTTTACTTGATCACAGTATATTATGATAGAAATGGGGTTACAGCAGGAGTTAACCCAGTGCACTAGAAGGCACACTCACTCAGTAGCTATGTCAATAGTGGGGTCAATTTAATTTTACCAATTACACTGATTGCCTTAGCACCCATTAGAACCCTAGGCAATGTTCACTGCTGGCACATACCTGCATCAAAAAACTCCAGGCCAAAATAAATTAACAAACAATGGATGTCAAAAATGCAAGCCTCCGATTGCTTATGGACTTTTTTGTTTTTGTTTGATACTTTGTTTCTAACTTGACTAAAATGGCAGATGCAAGCTGTGGCATGTGCATGAGGAGCTGAAAACGGTAGAACAACAGGTTCAACTTCTCCACGTGCAACAGTAAAACCTTGGAAAAATGAAAGCTTTTCTTCTTGCCACACAGAATTCTTCTGGCATTGAGGCAAAACTATCAACTCTGCAATGACATTGCATTTGGATTCTGGGCCTGAATTTTACACCAGCACCTGATCTGCCAAGGAACTAGCGATTTGCACCTCTCAGATCTCCAACTGTAGGAGAAGATTGTCATGTTGTACTTATTATTTGTGACTCCATCATTCGTAATTTGATGTTTTAACCATCTAAAAACAAAACTTTTTTGTCCTGTTTTCCTGGCACCTGATTAAAAAAAAGCCCTAGTCTGCCTTTGAAAAGCACATGAGCAGGAACTTTGAAACCATAGCGCTGCATACTGGAGTAAACCATATACGACACCACTAATCTGATGTGACAAAGACGGACTTCTCCTCACTGATTCAGGCCACTAAAGTTAGAGCTCCGACTGCTAGATTCGTTATATCCAGACCACTTCCGATGATGAGAAGATCTGATGAGGTTTATAGTCGACTTCAACCCCTGAACAGTTGGCTGAGATTGTTCTTACATGAGACAGAACATCTTCTTTGTGGCAACTTGGAGCTGTGTTGGGAGAGAGTCTGCTTTTTTAAATGGGATGACCTGCATCTGAATAACCCAGTGGCTCTCTCCAACAACATCTCAAAGGCAATAAATCACGAATGACTCGTTAAAGTTATATGTAATAATGGACATGACTTTAATACTGATTTATCTAAAGAAGTACATTATATCCCCCCTATAATAATGAACATTATATTTAGTAATAAATATAGACAAACCGGTATTAACGTAAATAACATGATTTCTTTTAAGATCAGTTGCAATATCTCGGTACAGACCATTGAAACGATCAGCATAGCCTTACTTAATATTAGAACTCATCTAATAAGACATTCTAAATTAATGGTTATATTACAGATATAAACATAGATTTTTTTAACTTTGTGTGAAACATGACTCAGCAGTAATGGTGCTATTGTACTAAATGAAGCAACCCCTTTGAACTACACTTACTGTGTATCATCCACCAAACTATAATATCTGTTAAACATAATTGGAACTAACTATTACAGACTATTAATTGTAGGTGATTCAACTTTCATTTAAATGATTCACACAACCTTAAAGCAAAAGAGTTTATGGATCAGCTGCAAACTTTTAATCTTTGTCAGCATATCACAGCCAACACAACAGAGCTGTCATATTTCAGACTGGGAAATTTCCTAAAGTTTTAACATTGAAGTGATACGGAGTTTAGATCTTGAACTATCGGATCATTTCTGTATTATTTTTTAATTTATTGTTATATGTACCTAGAATTGAAAAAAAGCACATTGTTAAAATATTTTTTTTTTAAATCTGTAGCTGCTTCATGCTTTGCTAGTATCTTTAGCAGTCTGTCTGAAAGTAGTACCAATTCAGGTGCAGCCATTGATGTAAATACCAAGTTGGAAAGTTTTAGTTGTAAACTGAGAGTGGCATATAACAAAGTAGCCCCAGAAAAACATTGTAAAGTCATCTACTACAGTTTTACCCTGGGAAACTCCCGACAGTTCTCAATCTTAAGAGGTAATACCATAAGGCTGAGAGAAGATGGAGGAAGAGAAAATTAACCATACATTATAAACTTCAGAAGGATAATATAACTAAATACTGTACAACAAAGCAGTATAGCATGAGAAACTTATTATCTTATTTCTCTAAAGTCATGAATGAAAATTCACGTAATCCAAGAGCTCTTCTGTTGATCATCTTCTAAACATAGCATCCGGAACAAAATTCACTTTGCCGACAACTAAAGCCAATTGTGATGCTTTTGCAGTATGTGTTGTTGTTGTACAGGGAGATTCACTTGAAAGAGGCCCCGAATATTCTGTTGTAACTCCTGTCAGGACAAAGCAATCTGAACCAAAACAAAATATGGTATATACCTTGACATACTGTATGTGTAATCAATTGCATTACATGTGATACTGGAAGTGGTTTCCGATTTTCTGCCAGACACATTTTGATGCGGCACTCCATGTTACCGAACGTATCAGCAAGCGTCTTGGGGGGAATAGCAGCAATTTCACATTGGATGTTTTCCGTCAAATCTTCCACAGTGCGAGGCTTGTTCCAATAGACTTTTCCTTTGAGCATACCCCAAAGGAATAAGTCTGGTGGTGTCAGATCTGGTGACCATGGTGGCCAAAGACACTTTGAAATTACCCTATTGCCGAAGAAGGACTCTTCTTTCTGCCATGCTCCTTGCCGATGTGTGACACATTTCTCCATCTTGCTGGAAGTAACTTTCCATTAACTCACAATCATCCAGTTGATTCTGACATCGCTTAAACGAATTGGTGGCCCAATAGGTTCTCACCATGAAGAAGCGCTGCTCAATACTGTACACCACCATGCTGATGAGAAGTCGAGTGACTTAGTGAAGGGGTACAGATGGTCTGCACCCAGTAGTTGCAAACAGAGGTTAAACGTTGCTCTCCCTGTATATTCATTTTATTTTTCTATTGTCTATTTTGCTGGCTGTGAACAACATTGAGCTACATTCCTCTTGTATGTATTATGTTTTTTTAATTCAACAGGCCAATGTTATGGCAAACTAAACATGTGCAATATGCATGCAAGGGAATTATGTATTATTCAGGGAATAATAAAGTGAATTATATTATCCTCTTTAATAAAATCCCTGTGTGCATCCAGGTTTCCGTGTGTGTGTGTCTTCTGGTGAAGTGCGCATGCGCGGGGCACGGTGTGTTGCTTCAAAGGCCGCCTGACGCGTCACACAAGACAGAGAGGGCGGGACCTATAAAATATCGCACGGCTGATCCAATCGGATTTCGGTAAATGAGGTAAGACCTAAAACATAACGCATGAAAAATCCAATTGGGTACTGAGATGCGGAGACCAGCTTCCCTAAAGCGGTGGGATTAGTGTTTGCTGTTGTGAAAGTGTTCACTCTGAGGATGTCAGATTTGCGATTAACAAACTTGGCCTGGTAAAGTGTAAAGTGTTTTCCTAAATATACGAATTTTCATGATATTACAATAGGATGACTTTTAAAAGTAGATTTATTTTCGCATACATAAAATCCGTTGCTGGGGAGATGCCATACATACAATAATCAGCTGCACGCCAGCACAGATTAAAATACTTGCTGGAGAGACGTATTACTGTGAGAGAAAATTAAAGGCACACAATACAGTGACGCATATTAGAGCCACATACAAGCCTGTATTACTGTAACAGAAAATAGACGGTCCTTTGCCATTTAATATAGACTGTTCCTACTAATGTTTATGCACTACTATTCTAGCGCCCGTTATTGCAATGGACTTAATGTCTAGTTATTTAATAATAACAAGAATAATAAATATTTTACATTTGTGCTTTGAAGCAATTGCACAATTAAAAATATGAATATAAGAATAAATGAAAAAGCACAATTATCTCTAGAACTATGTACATTATACATTATATCACTTAAACATAACACAATAATAGTAGAACGTTCACATCCAACAAAATTTAAGGAATGACATGACATTGAGGAAGATGTGTTTGTTGAAAGTGACATTAGATATTGTAAATATGTCTCTGAAATTACATAAATGATAGTGCTATAAAATATACCTAAGTAGTTGTCTTTATTACCTTTTATTATAATATTATTGACCCACATCACTGATTGCAGCTATTAAATGATGCTATTAAACCCTGGTGTATTTTCCCTGTCGAGTTAATATGGCCGTGGAGGCATGTTTAAGTAGTAGGATTAATTAGATAATTATTATGACATTACAGTAACTTCAATCGGAATGTGCAATCTTTTCCTTAAACTCTTTTTGACACTACAGGACTCAGTAATGTCTGTGATGTTGAGATACCACCCTTATGCATATGAAGAAAAGAAAACACTGGGAGCTAAGTACAAACAGGTAGTTTACAGCCTGCAGGCTACTTTGCACATCCATTATGTAGCATAGCAAGCTTACTTGGCTTACATTTGTGCTAGTGATAGTGACAGTGATAGTGACACTGTCATGCTGCAGGGATAAAACAAACAATTTACGAAATGACAGAATGTTTGTACCACTGTGTTTACTTCTCTTTGTCCTTTTAACATTTGCAGTATTAGGTACCTGATGGCTTCTGCCTCTTCATTTTGAAACATTCCTGGACAAGTCAATGTCCTCTTGTTGCCACTTCATTTGAAATGTAGCTTGTGGGTGGTGGTGTTGGGAAGTGTGGGTCACAGTAAACTAACCTAACAGTGGACTTCATAGTTTTCGCATTGCCTCCATCTATATAAATGTAATGAATTATTATTATTATATTGTGTAGCTGTTTTCTGCTAGTACCACAGAAGACACCAGGAGCATGCAGGGCGTGACACACACAGATGGAGACAAACCAAAATCAGCTTGCTAAATCAACGCCACTCTGGGAAATGTTGCACTAGGTGACTGCCTATGTCACTTATGGGTTGAGTGGTCTATGCATTGCCTATTTTGGGGTGCTAATCCCTGTTTCACAGGTACCCTCTGACAAATACATGGGATATAGCATAATGCAGCCTAAAATAAAAACATTCCCTCCTCACATGGTGAGTGCGGCAAGGTGCTGTATCAGCTCATGCTCCTAACCTCTTCTCTTCTCTCAAGATGGACACTAATAATTTTCAATGTCACTATGAAAGACTATATACTGTAAAAATATTTTGCAAATGTACAACCTGAGTGAACATTGGAAGAACTAACGAAACCTGAATTATTAAAAAATATTTCATGTTGCGTTGGTGAACAAGGTGGAGGCAGAGTAAGAGAGACTTGTTGACGTCAACAGGAGGCGCTCATCTTATAGTGCTTAGTGGCAGACTAGTGTAGGAGTTCTTTTATTGCTCATTGCGTAGCTGTGTGAAAATGCCTGGAAAGGTATAGAGTTGCTGTGATTCCATGACAAAATATTTCATTAATATGGAGCAAAATAATAATTTAAGAAATGAAAAATATGAAAAAAATGAAATGCACTCTCATAATATCTTCTTCTTCTTCTTTTGGCTGCTCCCGTTAGGAGTTGCTACAGTGGATCATCTTCTTCCATATCTTCCTGTCCTCTGCATCTTGTTCTGTTACACCCATCACCTTCATGTCCTCTCTCACCACATCCATAAACCTTCTCTTAGGCCTTCCTCTTTTCCTTTTCCCTGTCAGCTCTATCCTTAGCATCCTTCTCCCAATATACCCAGCATCTCTCCTCTGCACATGTCCAAACCAATGCAATCTCTCCTCTCTGACTTTGTCTCGCAACCGTCCAACTTGAGCTGACTCTCTAATGTCCTCATTTCTAATCCTATCCATCCTCGTCACACCCAGTGCAAATCTTAGCATCTTTAACTCTGCTACCTTCAGCTCTATCTCCTGTTTTCTGGTCAGTGCCACCATCTCCAACCCATATAGCATAGCTGGTCTCACTACTGTCCTGTAGACCTTCCCTTTCACTCTTGCTGATACCCGTCTGTCACAAATCACTCCTGACACTCTTCTCCACCCATTCCACTCTACCTGCACTCTCTTTTTCACCTCTCTTCCACAATCCCCGTTACTCTGTACTGTTGATCCCAAAATTTTAAAGTCATCCAACTTTGCCAACTCTACTCCCTGCATCCTCACCATTCCACTGACCTCCCTCTCATTTACACACTCTCATAATACATTGGGAAAATTTAAAAACTGCAGAAACAAAATACTTAAGAAATTCAATATTAGTGTGGTTTGATTATAGTCATTTTCTAAATACATCTGCCTGAAACAATCTCTCACCAGCTTATATCATGTGACTGTGCGCAGCCCATTTTTTAATGGGACAGACCACATTTCTGCATAATATTATTTTCATATTGTACTATTTTGTTCTTTTTTCACTTTTTTCTTCCTCCACCTGTTTATTTTAACTATTGTACATTCAATCACATTGAGTTATGTTTTCCGCACAAGTTAATTTTTTATTATGTTTAGTCTGTTAAAATCTTTTTAAATTGACATCAAAATATGCTTGCTGCTGTTTCTTTTAAATATATTTCCTTTATATAAATGTAATCTTTATATATATGTAATACATTATAAGGTGTTCTATGGAAATCAATTGCTCTGAAACGTCTATTGGCTATCAGTTTATAATGTGCATCTGTGCTAAATCATTTATTCCTTTACTATTATTTTTACAGTATTATGTACATTTTTGGTAGTAACATTATCTAAAACCAAGAAAAAACAGGAACCATTGAAGCCAGAAACCAGAACAATAATGAATCAATTTGATTTCTGTGTAATCCACATATTGATGATACAGAAGTAAAACCTTAGATCTGTCTTTACCAAGTGGTGCAGCTTTAAAAGAAATGCCTACTACCTTTTAGATGTTATGTTGACATGAGTAAAAGATTAAGGAGCAGAGTCTCTCATTATTCAAAAAAGAGAATGAGGGAGATAACTACCCACAGGAGTACACATAGCAAAAACATCTGCTGGGAAACCCATTCTATGATTCACAGTATGCAAAAGGTCAGTTCTTTATTTGTTTGTTACAACTAGATTTTAACCTAAAAGGGGGGAGTAGCTGATTTTGCTTCATTATTAGGTAGTTATAATTTCAGAAGCTGAAGGCAAAAACTACATTTGTAAATATGAGACTGTAACAGTAAAACACGAAACACTATCCAATAAATTCACACACATTTTATTGTCAGCAAAATGAGCAGTAAAGATTTTGGAAACAGACTGGGAGTTGAAGTCAAAGACAGAATCGAGTCGAAAACCAGAAAACACTAAATCTGCCAAAGACAAAATGCTAAGAAAGAATTGTAGTCAAGAGGGAATGCTAATAATTTTAAAACCAATAGAAGAACAAATATCACTCACAAAAGCTTTTAGTTTTTATCCAAATCTTGAATAACAAGAGATCCATCACATGGGTATTTAAAACATCCTGTCAATGACATCTCATGTCGTGACCACCATAAACAAAACTACTGGCAATTGGAAGTTGTATCTTGACAACAAGCCTCCACAAATGCCCACACACAAAACAATCTGCCATTGAGTTAGCACATAAGAATAATGTTAAAAATATTAATATAAAATAATAATATTTTTAAATTTTGAAAAATATACTTCATTCTAGAGGCAATAAATGGATTAAACTGTGTCATGCATGCATATGAGAAGAGTCATCTTCCTGGTTTATCAAAGGTAAGCACTAACACCCCAGGACATCAGGGGGCATGATCGGTAACCAACTTGTCTCTTTCTCCACCCACGGTCCAGGAAAGCCACCCAATAAGGGCAACTAAGGCATGGCCTCAGTCCAGGAGCTATAAAAAGAAGGCATTCCTGGAAGGTGGCAGTACACAAGGAAGAAGACCTACCAATGAGAAGGAAGTCTGATGATAGGCCTGACAAACATAAATAAGAAACATTATGACTGCTGATCACTTTATTGGTTTCTGTTCTATTTGGCCACATCATGTGCTTGCTATTTTGTACCTGTATAGAAGAACTAAACAGGGTGATCCATTTGGCACCTTATTATTACATCTGATGTCCTGTGGTTACTAGCGGTCGACGACATCACTTAAATTCTTCCTGCTATTCATAATCCCATAGTCCATGCAGGAATTATTACAAAATTTTTTATTGACACCATATTCATTTTTTTTTAATTACCTGACTCATAACACACACATACACACATATATTGTATATAAACATTAGTTTAAAGATTAACATATCTGTACATTGTAATAATCTTATTGTAAGAAAGTAAGTTAATATAAAGTAATCCATTGGTAAAGAAAAAGAAGAGAACAAAGAGTCCAATTGAGCTAGATTACAGAGAAAATAAAATTCACAAAGTATTAAAACTGGTAACTCTTTAGAATACTCATAACAAATCTATAAGTAGCTTACTCCTGTTCTTAATAAACATTTTTATCTCAATAAGGTTTGTAAAGAGCCAATAAAGCGTTTATTCATCTCTTTCTGTCAATATTTCCTTTTTTGTAGTATCAATTTTTCTTTTTATTTTTGTATAAATTGTTTTTGCTTTACATTTTACTAAAACCTTTTTAAATTAAGATACTTGGATTGTAGAATTATTTACATATGTGTCACACTCATTGCCTGAATCTTTGTTTGAGTAAGCTGAAAGTTGCAGAACTCTGTAAAAGAATGGATGGGGCCGCGATGGATAGTTTAGCCCAGACACTGGGATAAACCCTACTCTTTTGGAAAGATGACCAGGTATCTTTAATGACCACAGAGAGTCATTATGTTTGTATGTCTCATCTGAAGGACAGCACCACATTTACACCTCAGTGTCCCTATCACTGCATTACGGCACTGTGATCCACATACAAACCCCAGGGTAAGCGCCCCCTGCTAGTCTCACCTACACCTCTTCCAGCAGCAAACAAAGCTTTTCCTAAATGGTCTCCCATCCAAGTATTAGCCAGGCCCAAACATGCTTAGCTTCAGGTAAATGACCTGTTCTGAAGAGCAGCCCTCATGTTGACAGGTTACAGTATTATAGTAGCATGTCTCTAGATCCTAATATGCCATATCACTGGAGATAAATTAAGTTTATTGCTGCTTTGCCAGCCTTATTAGGACTAAGTTAAACCATTGTTAAGAATTTGTTAAGTGACTAATGCTGTATTCCATCTAAAGTGAAAAGCTGGAATTTCCGAGTTCCTAGTCAGAATTTTCAACTGGAATGCCCCCTTAAGTCAGATTTCCAACTTGGAAACTCGGAGCTGGTCTGTCAAGTCTGAATTTGTCTGACTTCAGATCATGACATGAATCCACAATGGCAATGTACACCACAAATTTTAGTGAAAGCTATAATACTGTTTATTAGCAATCCTGTATATGTGTGTCTCACTAAATCAGTTGTACACATACAGTAGTTCTGTCTAACTTCTGTGGACTTGTTGCTACAGTATTTGGATAGGAAAATATCTGACAATGTGTCATTATCAACTGATATTTATTTCAGTGGAGTAAGTACAACAAACATTATCCTGGATGAGTCCATATTGGTTTTCTGAACATTTTACTGGAACATGGTCAAACTCAGGTGTGACGTCATTACCATCACATGGCACGCGACACTACAGATGCAAATAGGTTGTTGATGCTCCAAAGTGATACCCATGATTCTTTCGGAAAGGCAATGTCAAAACTCTGTTTAATTTAAAGTAGGCTAAAGCGGTTTGAAACTGTAAAGAAAAAGCAAACAACATAAAAATAATAATTCAAACATGGAAAAACCCTTACAGTAGGTGTTAACACTACTGAGACCGAGAAGGTATAACTAACATTTTTCTCATTTTTTTTTAACTTTCAGATTTCAATACAGTTTCTTTAACAGGGATCTGACAGCGGCTACTTTTTAGTCAGTAGGAACAATGTGAGTCCATAAAGGGCCATCTGTTCATTCATTTCTTTCCTGAACTTGCTGTCTCCAGTACCAGTCTCTTTAAAGATGTATCCATTACGCTAAGTATGGGCTCTGCAAGTAAGTATAATAATTGATTTTTTTTAAAAGAATTGTGCTGGAATTGGTTTATTGGGACAGTTTGTTGGTTTAATTTTCTAAATTAGTAGTAGGACTTGCTGCTTTGTCATTACCTCAGAAACGCTAAGGTGGACATATTTAATGAACGTGTACTCCGAATTCATTATCTTCTAACACAGCAGTATAAGCACATTGTAATAAATGACAGATATGTTTACACTGAAGAAGCACTTTCTACAATTACAATTACAGTACTTCATACAATGTAAGCTAATTATAATATTATAAATTAACATTAAAGTATTACAGAAGTTTGCTGCTTCATACATGCTTGAAGTTTTGCTGTCATTTTTTAAGTTCACCTAGGTTGACTGATTGCTCTCCAGATCTTGAGGGTATTGGAGCAGAATTCTTATAGCCGAATACAATTCCTGACTCCAGCTTCCTTTTATTACATGTATAAGAGGGACGATGACTTTATTCTAACCCCAGATCAAAGGGTCTTTTGTATAATTTAATATAAATAAAGAAAACTTGGTATTCATACTTAGTCTGAATACCACTTAGCACATCCTGTATTTTCATCTTTCTTTCATAATGTAATTGTCATTGCTGTCAATCAGTACTGTAAATCACTCTTGGTGTGGATACAAACAGCAGTCTCAAAGGCCCCCATCTGTTGCATATGTAATCTTTGAATATAGAATATTTTGTTTCTTTCTTTTTTGGGGGAGTAGTTATCCTGGCCAAGATTTTATGAACTGTACCATCTGGTTTCTTCCCTTGGGACACTCAGTGTTAATTGTTTTCAGTTACTTGAAGATTTTGGCTGCCTTACAGAGTTGTGCATTTAATGGCATTCATGCTTACAGACTGTAGTCATAATTGGATAAGAGGAAAATCAAGTTTTTTTTAGTTAATAAAAAAATAAAGTACGAGTTTTACTTTTTAACCTGTGGAGGCAAAAGTGCGTTCATGAGATGTATCTTCATTTGAATTAATCAAAGCTGAATATTTTTAAATAAAGCCCATCCAAAATTTTTGGATGGAAAGTTCATTTTTTATCTGTCTACTGTTAAAGGGAAGTTTTTTGCACATTAGGATTTAGAGTGAAGTTTTGCAGCTTGAACGCTAAACCATGCCAGTAATACAATATATTGAGATTCAGACCTTTTTGTGATTTTTGCATGATCATGTGTGCATGTTACAAATCAGCTGAATCGATATTATTAGAAAATCAAGTTCTTAAGATCAATATGAACAATTAAGTAAAATAACATCCTATGGTGCATTAAAAACAAGAAATGGGAAACTCAGGAATTATCCGGAAATTATAGCAACAACTATAGTAAGTAGTTCACAAACCCATTTGCATAAGCAGTGCCAAAATTAATCAGAGAGCGCTGATTACAAATAAGGACCTTACTCTTAAATATTACTTAGAAAATCCCAAAATCAGCCAAACATAGGACAATTGAAAGTGTTTATTCTTAAATTTGAAGGAGATTCTTTTGTCTAGCACTGCAGTCATGTGCCAAGAGAATTTTCACGCTTACCATTTAATATGTCTGACACTGGTGCCCTTCCAATGGTGTTACATGCACTGTGCCCAGTGCTGACAGGATAGTCTTTGGCACCCCCAACACCCTGAACTGGAGCAAGTGAATTTGAGGATGGGATGTGATGAGATGGCTTTGTTGTCTTCTAGTTGGCATTTTGGGGGAAACACAAAGTGTCTGTCGATTTGCAGCTTTCTCCACAAAATATAAGTATTAAAGACAAGCTCTAATTCTTTGGTGATTTTAAAGGGCAAAATCTACATGTTAAGTATGTAAGCTACTGCAAGTTTATTTACCAGTATGCCAATATGTTCTGATGGTTTTTTCAGGTAAGAAAGACATAAATTTTAAAGTAGAATAGTTACAGTATTCTCACTAATCATGGCACCAGAAAGCTGTGATGTGTTGCATGGAGATTAGCACGTGCAAGGAAGAATTTCACCGTAATCGTAAAAATAATGACTATTTAACCAATTAAAATTAAACAATTTAACCATACAAATGCCACGTCTAGCTAATTTGATTATCATTTTTTTTAAATTGTAGATATTGAAATGAGCTGAGAGGTCAGAATTATGTTACATTTTGGCAAATTCCAGTTAGTTTTTTTTCTCCATGAATCGTTCCATTGTGACATTTTTTCACTTCAATGAGTAATGAGTTCAATGAGTACCTGTTGAAATCTACAGAACTTTTGTTAACATGAGCATGAACACAGGTACTCAGTGGCCGTTTCAGCCTTTTCTTAAACCATTAAATTAAATAGTTCTCGTACTAGGCAGTCATTTCACATTTTTGTTTTCCACTCCCATCAAGATACTTCCGACTTTATTCATTCTCTTAATTTATGACTTCTTTTGACTCATAGGCAGCTGTTAATTACATTTAGGTCCTAGCTGCATTTTTCTGTTTACGATCGGTTGAAAGGTCAGACCAACTAAATCAATACCAGTAAACCTGAAGTGCCTCAAGTCAAAAAGCTGGATTTCTTTTTTTTATATATCTTTTCAGTTTCACCATGTTAATGTTTATCTTGAAATTTAATTTACATTACATTTTACCTCACAAAACATAATGGTATCCACCATAGCTTTTACACTATTGAAGAATTATATGTAGAGAAAACCATATCTCTCAGTCTAATCTCAGGTTTAGACACTCTCTTCCATTCCATATTGGACAACTATAACAGCTTCTTGCTCATGTTGAGATCATATGCTGCAATATATGATGATTGAGTACAAAATCCTGCTGCTTACTGTTTAAGGGCCAGTGAATAATGCAGATCATTAAAATTCTGCCCATTTCAACAAAACTAGCACTCACAAGTTAGGAGGGCTTTGTTTGGCATGAAATATTTGCACAAAAAATGTGTTTCATGACTCTGCTCTTATGTTTTCTAACTTGGCAAATTATATAATTCACAAATTGTTTGTGGGGCAGCACAGTGGCACTGGAGTGTCTCAAGAATTCATGTCCTAGGTTTGAAGGTTCCTATCTCATACCTGATTTTTGTTGATGTAGCGTGTGCATCTTCTTCCCAAGTCTTCATGGGTTTTCTTCTGGATACTCTAGTTTTCTTCTCTTAGTCTCACGGCCATGCAGACAAGGCTGATTCATGACTCTAAAACTGGCCCTGAATGACCCCTTTGATGAACTGAGATCTCATCTGTGGTTGGTTTCTACTTTATTCCCAGTTTTGCTATGATAAATTCTAGTTCCCACATTCATAAACAGCACTAGGTGGATTTGTGAATATTAGGCTATCAATTACTTATTCTAAAGTCATTCAGTTTCCCTTTATGTCTTTTTTAACTTTTTTAATAATGTAAGATTTTAGAATTTTGACCAAATACATCTTCTGTCCATGTATGCAAAATAGCTTCTGTAGAAAGGTTGTAGGAAATACATAGCCTGTAGACATGCAATGAGAACATTTATTAAAGATCCTTTGAGTCTTCTTTACTGTGAACAAGTGAGAAGTCAAGCAAAATGAGGCCTTTTATTGGCTAACTAAAAAGAATACAATACGCAAGCTTTCCAGGCAACAAGATTACATTTTGCCTGAAGAAGGGGCCTGAGTTGTCTCGAAAGCTTGCATATTGTAATCTTTTTAGTTAGCCAATAAAAGGCATCATTTTGCTTGACTTCTCACTACATTCATAATGGCTAACACCCTAGTATTACTGTGAACTAAAAAAAGAATATGGACATTTCAAAAATCTAGGCATGGGTCTAGAAAAGGGGAAAGCCAGAAAGAACTAAAATGAAGAATGCATATAAACATTTTTTCTAGCTTTCCTATTAGAATACTGCAATACTGTTCTGCACATTTTGCTGCTGACAGTACAGACAGGAAAAAATAACTAATAGATGGGTTGAGGGGAAATTAACTAAAAATGTTGCTAAAGTCATTACCAGAGAATCATAGTGCCCAGGTACCAAAACCAAAAGCTTTAGCCAAAGAGAATTATGGCAGAGTCAGAAACTATAATTAAAAAAATTAAAAGTTGAAGTAAACTGCAAGGTAATATGTACATATTATCCCAATACCGGGGTACTTGTGAAACAGCGTGGCCATGTTTTATACAGGCAGCACAATGACATCACAATGTCATACTGGTCACAAGACTAGCAACTACTTTAGCAATGCAGCAACCAAGGATTTAAAATACTGCCTCCCACAATAATCTGAAATAGCATCACGGAAAAAATACTGATAAAATATTTGTGCTTACTTCACTGGGTGGTTTCAGTATAGAATTTTACTTAGATCAGGGAAAATTAGCCAAGATAATAACCAGAAAGTTAAGTAAACAAAACCAAAAACAAAACATCATAATCAAAGGTGAAACAAAAGGTGCAAGTCATAGTCGAAAACAAAATGATAACCAAAAAAACAACATAAACAGTAATAAACTAGTGTTAAGTATTTTTAGTGAGTATCCACGAGTCAACTTCTGGTTGACCTTACCTAGCAACTGCTTGGCAACCAGACCAAACAAAACAAAATTGCCCATATCAAAAATGAAATAGATTTGATTTTACTATTCTTAAGAATGTGTCTCAATGAAATCTAAATGTAACCATTATATTCCTTGGCATTCCAAACCCCCAAAATGATGCCCTGCTAAAAAATTAAGTGCCATTGTGACAATATCTTAAATTACACAGAATGGTGCTAAAACCTGGAATCACAACAGACTCCCTTTCAATGTTATGGCTTCAGTCTTTTAGGTCTTTTGATTTTTTTTGGGATACTTATGGCTTTCTGATTCTGTTTTTGGTATTAGGATTTAGATTATTGAATTTAGTTTGTAGTTTGTTTTGTCACTGTTTCTGTTAATTTACTTTAGTGCTTCTATTTTGCTCTTTGTTTTGAATTTTGGAGTTTTTAAAATGTTGATTTATCTTTTTTGGGTAATTTAATTTTTTATTTGATTAATAAGAATTTTCAATGGGTGTTTTTGATATAATCGTAAGACTCAACTCTGTTTTCATAATGAATAATAATCTGAAAAGTGCACTGGCCTTTGTATAAATTACGACTCAAAAGGTCAGCCTAGATGTTTCTAATTTTTAGATGGTAAAAGCACATTTGATTAACACAAGACCTGTAGTCAATATATAAAGTTTGCATGGTGTAACATTCAAGGCCTACATTCATGTGCATAAAATAAAAACAAATGGAGTCTAATCTTTTTAGCTACTTGTGATCTTTTTCCAGATAGCTATTAAAAGACGTGCAGTTAATTTGAAAGAAGATGTAAATATACTGTATATTCTGAAGTTTGAATAGAACCAAGTGAATACAGATGATGTTGTCCTCTTTGCCTCTTTTGACTGTGACCTTTGGCACACACTGAAATGATTTGCTGCAGAGTGTGAAGTGCCTGGGATAAGGATCAGTTTATTTCCAAGTTAGGTAGACTAGTCTCTCCAGGTGAGGAGGGAAAACTGCCCTTAATGCAGGAGTTCAAGTATCTCAGGATCTTGTTCACAAATTAATAAAAAAGTGAGCATGAGATCAATAAGCAGATTGGAGTGGCAGCAGCTGGCTATACTGGCCAATGGTGCTGAAGCAGGAGCTGAGTGTAAAGACAAAACTCTTGGTTCACTGGTCATAGTACATCCCTGTCCTCTCCTATGGTCATGAACTGAGAGTAATGACTGAAAGGATTAGATAGTGAGTATAAGCGGAAGAAATATGTTTTTTCACAGGGTAGCTGGGCTGACACTCTGTGTCAGAGTGTGAGATACTCAGTAACTTGGGAGAGCCTAAGAGAAGAACTGCTATTTGTCTGGATCGAGTGGATTGTAAGGATGTTCCTGGGAGGCTCTCCCTAGAGCTGCTCCAGTTATGTCCCATTGGAGAAGGAACCTGCAGCAGACCCAGGACATGGTGGAAATAATTCATCTCTTAGCTGGATTGGAAACACCTGGGAATTTGCCAGGAACAAGTGGAATCTATGCATTAGCAGTCCTTACCAGGTAAACCCGTTGAGAAGATGAGACAAAATAAGATAGGGAACATACTACAATACTGTCAAACCAGTTTAAAAACAACTGTAAAGAGAGTATAATGTTGCTGCAGTCACAGGCACCATTTTTATATAAATGAAAATTTAGGTGACAAAAGAGGTAAATTACCTTAGCAGGTTAACTTGCTTTAATGTATTGAAAGGAACAGCAATAGTCAAAAATAGCTAAAAAAGTGGATTACAAAAAAATGTAACTTATTCCTCAAGCTCATTTGTTCTTCAAATGTGGACAAGTTTACTTTTTCCTTGATGTGCCAAGCAGGCTTCAGCAGTGAATTATGGCATGTAGAAACTGACCCTGTTAACTCTGAAAATAGTTCCTGAACAAAGACATGGCTGTTGAAATGTGCAGCTAAGGCAGTAAATGACAAAGGCATATTTACATTTCTGTTATAACAACGAAATGATGAAACAGCACTAAACATAAACAGTAACAATGTAAAGAGTTCCAACTGTGAGCTAATGGGAGCCCAGTTGGTTAACCAAAATGAATGCTATTGGCCCTAAATGGCAACACAAATAAACACAGATGCATTCATCTTCACATTTTATAGTTTTTCTAATAAAAACCCAGTGTGTGTCCTGAACTTTATAGGCCCGCCAATTCTAAGAAGGAAAGAAAGACTACTATTGTAACCTGCACAGAGGTCCACTTGATTGCAGCACGGAAAGCCGTCCCTCCTTGGCTCACTCCAATTACCTGGATAAGTCAACTGCAGCACTTTTTTTTTTTTAATTGGTCTAGGAGTTGAGCAGCTTGGGAAGATATCAAAATACAGTTTGTTCCCTTCCTGTTCTTTTTATTACTTGAGAGAGCTACGTTAAGAGGCTGAAAGTCTTCAGTTTAAGCAGATCTGATGTACTATAATACCGTCATCATTGTGGGGAGACATGTCTATTATATAATTTGTATATACCAACAGTAGTCATAAATGATATATTATCTAATACAGTCTTTAAATCATCTGTATAATACCATTATTACCTAATGCATTTACTACATACTGTTAATTATTCTTTGAGCAATAAGAACTCACCAAAATCTGTTCTATCTAACCTGCATCCACTGAAGCACAAAGTTAGATGGATCTACAGTGGATTAGAAAGTATTCAGACCCCTTGATTTTTTCACCTTTTGCTATGTTGCAGCCTTATGTTAAGATCATCGGGCAACACTCAAATCCTCAGAATGAGAACATGAAAATAGGACTTTAGAAATTATTGCAAATTATTTAAAATATAAAACAAAAATTGAAATATCACATTTATACAAGTATTCAAACCCTTTGCTATGACACTTGAAATTTGGCTCAGGTACATCCCATTCTGTAGATAATCTTCATTGATATGTTTTTGTATCTTGTATAGGAGTTCATCTGTGGTTAATTCAACTGATTGGACATGATTAGGAAAATCACACCACTGTCTATATGAGGTCCAAAAGTTCACATTTTGTATCAGAGTAAAGAAAACAGCTATAATGATGAAGGAATTGCCTGCAGAACTTACAGACAAGACTCTGTCTGTGCACAGATCTATGGAAGGCTACAAAAAATGCCTAGAGCTTGCTGGTCAGCCAAACTGAGCAATCAGGGGTGAAAAGCCGTGGTAAGAGAGTTGGGTCACGTCCGCAATGGTTCTTCTGGCTGAACTCCAAATAATCTGTATAGAGAAGGGAAAAACTTCCAGAAGGATAACAATCACTGCAATTCTACACTGATCTGGTCTTTATGGCAGACTGGCTAGACAGAAGCATCTCCTCAGCAAAAGCCACATGGGAGCCCACCTGCATTTTTCAACCTCAACCAGACGCTTTATTCAAATTTTCAAGTTTTCTGCTTCAATGACATAAATGAATTGTTTGCTCCAGATTCCTGAAACTCTTGGGTGAAGAAGTGATTCTTGGATTCCTTAAATGCTCTTTCACTTCATTTTCACTGATGTCCTCAGGTCTGTTATTCACCACATAACAAAATAATTTTTCTGGATTAGGGATATCAGTGCCTGTCAGACATGTCTATTAGTCAAATAGGTTCTTTGCATACGTTTATGTATTACATCAAAAAGAGTTAATAAAAATAAACAAGTATTACTGGATGTTTTTGGGCTACTTTTACAGCATTGCTGTTTCAGAGTTTCATGTACTTTGTGGATATAACATTTCTTTAATTGCATTTTATTAATTTTTTGTTGTTAGTGTGTCAGTCAAATTAAAATTTAAGACGCACTTCTTACTTTGTTTCAGTTTTATTTGCTCAGTCATTGAATATTAACATCGTTATGGTGCATAGGCAAACATTAACTCTTAAACTAAATTTTTTGATGAGAGTGCCCACTTTGAATAACATTTTAGTAATGTAATGTGACTGACTAATGGGTATCATTGCTTTGTTGCCATTTCATGACCTCAAGTCAATTCTAACTGACTGCATTTGAATTCTTCAAACTGTTATTGTCTGTGTGCTGTTTGTATGGTCTCCTTGTGCATGCATAGATTTTCTTCTCTATATTTTTCATGTTGAGCCAAGGCCTAAATGTGGTTTTATTTATTGTTCTTTTTTGCTACTATATAAATGTTTTTCTTGCATATAATATATTTTCTGCCCTCTTTGAGCATTGTTTTAATAACTAATTATGTATTATTTAAATACTTTCAATTTTGTGTGAACGTGTTTAGTTATGTGCCCTGTCCAATTAACAGTTTTTCAGAGGGTGGAGCCACCATAACATATATCCACAGAACTGCCTTTGGCCTATATTTTCCGGTTAAAGGGTCAGGTATGTTGTTATGCGTGACACAAACATAGCAAAGGGATAAAAGACCTCCAAAATACCCACAAATAAAGCCAGAACTTTCAATAACGTGCCTAAATGAAGGCCTCAAGCCAGGCAGCCTGACTCCAAACTCATTGAGCAGGTTTTGGCCTGCACGGTCTTGACCAAAAGGGTGTTGGCTGTCAAAGTTCAGAAGCACAAAAATACCTAAAAATGCCCTTCAATGGAGAGGAAACTTTAAAATCTCTGGTTTGGAAGGACATGGCCAATCTAGAATCTTTATAAATGAAAACATTATTTTAAACAAAAAGAGGATAAAAATGGAAAATGCTAAAATAAGATTTGGGGGCTTTCCTGAAAGGCAAGCTAAAGCAAACCATTCCAAATGCACAATCCAACAGCAAAACAATAGCAAAAATCAGAAAAACGTAAAAATCAATACAATACAGTATGATGTTTCTTCCACAAAACTCAATGAATTTCTAAAGGACTCTCTTTCCCACCAGAAATACAAAGACTGAAGGTGGTCTCTTAACAGTAATATAAATGTTGCCCCACCTCATGGGATTCCACCTGCCGAAAACAAGAAATGTATTCAAACTTACATACACAATACATAAATACTAAATAAAAATTTTAACCAAATTTACTGAAAGATTTGAGAAAGAATTACATAAAATTGACAAAAACAACAATAAAACAGACAACAGACATAGGCCAGGAAACAAACTATGGCTGTAACATAACAAGATCTTTTTGATAAGCTCTCAGATTTATTTGTGGAGTTTTGCTTTTTCTGAGTACCTTTGGATTTTTCTTGGTTTCCATTGTTGATTCTCATTTCTGAATTTTGGATTGTTTTTGTTTTGTTCTAGATTTCCTTTTAGGTGCACCTCGTTTGCTTGATATGTTTGTATATTTAGAGTTCCTTTGTAATAAATCCACACCGTATTTAAAGATCCAGGGTTTTACACAGTTTTCACTCTGTTTGTTAATTTTTGGTAGAAGTGATTATGAGGATTGTTTTTTTTTTTAAATCACTTTCCTCTTTATGTGTCTTTGTTGGCCATAGTCTACTTAAAGTCTGGGGGTAACACCCATTTTGAACACTAGGATTTAACCAGTCTGAACCTAGATTTCTGGTATTTGGTCACAATACTCCGGTTTACCTCCAACATGTGACAGGTGTGTGCATTAGGCTCATCGGCAATTGTAAATTGGACAGGTCACAGTCAAGGTAGGTCTCTTAGTGTGTTCTGTCCAGGACTGTTTACTACCATGCACTTAATGTTTCTGGGTGTGATGGAACCGGGGCACTAGCAAGCCCCAAACACGATCACACAATCACAATCCCAACTTCAAATAAATGTGTGTTTATTATACACAATACCTCCAAAATTGACAAAACACAAGCACAGGTTTTCTCTCTCTCTTCACAGTACTCTCTCCACAAATCACCTCTTTTCTCACCACCGCTCTACCCTCCTTCAGTTAAGTGTTGACTTCCTTCCTTCCAGCTCCAAATCGCCTGGATAAGGGAGTACGGTCTCTTTTTTAAGGGTCCAGGAGTATTTCCAGTGCCAGGGTCATTGCCCAATGGAAGTACTTCTGTGTCATACGGAAGTCCCATGAATTGGGGAGCGCATCTCCCTGCAGTGCCCCTTGCGGCACCCACAGACCCCAGCAGGGCTGTGCTGCCGGACTACAACTCCTGGCATTCCCTGCTGGTTCTCAAATAGGTGCTGATATGGAGGGCTGCTGCCATCTAACACCTGGGGGAATTAAATACCCCTCTGCAACAGGCCTTCCATTGTCTTCTTCTTTTATCCCGGCCAGGGAAGGTATTAGGTACACATCCGGTTGGGATGCCTGTCCACTTGTTTGGGGTAGGGAATCTTCTACAGCTGGGATGTCCATCCATCCCTTAAGACAGTCATGTCCGGGTGCACCATTCTTCCCTCTCTTGGCTAGGATGCCTTTCTGTTCGCTTGGGGCCTCCTGTCCAGGAAAGGGACCTTCCCAACTTCCTGCCGGAATGCCTGTCCTGCCTGTGTGCCTAACAGATGGGGTAGAAACTTTTCTACACAAACCTAAAATTGGATTAAGGGATTTACTAAATAAATGGATGGTGTATGTCAGTGCTCATGGCTGTACTTGTTTGACTATTCCTGTGACCGTTTGGCCTTGCAAGTTACAGTATGCTCTGCATCACTGTGATAAACTACAGGTAACTTAACAGTATGGAATGTTTGTCTGTACTTGTATGCAGTTACCCACACTTACACAGTCTCAATTAACCTAATCAGTATGTCCTTCAGGAATTAGGAAGGACATGAACAGAGGGATTCAAACACAGGGCTAATTGTGATGCCCCATGCTCCTTGACAGCACTGATTCCTGGGCATTTAGTAGTTCATGTACTGAAAAAAAAAACATATTAGACATGTGCACAGACACTTGACGAGGTGCAAATAGAAGCTGTCTTTTGCTGCAGCAAAGTACACAAAAACAATAACAAAAAGTAAGTTCCATACAAATCAGTACAGTAATGCAATAACACACACAAATAATAAATGCAAAACAATGGCAAAATGACTATGTACAATTAATTAAACAGTCTCACCTTTCTGAAGTTCAACAGTGAATCTAAACAAAAGCAAAATGCTTTCTTCCTCCAAGGACTATCTCCGTCCAGGAGGTTATTCTACGAAGAAACAGAAAAGAAAAAATCAAAGTATTTATCAAAAATCAAATAAATACAATGAGTGGCTCACCACCTCTTCTCCCCAGTGATTGTAACTGCTCTCCAAATGATCTACAGTGCTAATTGGCCCATAGACAACCCAAGCATGTATGTGGGCATATTTTTATTGACCCAGGGTTTCCTTGACCAGTCCATCTGGACACTTTTGTGAGTTCACCCAGTGATTGATATTATCCATGCTATCTCTTTGTTTCAATAAGAATTCTTCCTCATGAGCACCTGCGGCTACCATGTCTGCTGTTACTGTTACTCTCGCTCTTCTCTACGCATGTTCCGACAACTTTATACACTCCCTGGTCCATGACGGGATGGTGGTCTCTGTAACTAGTGGCATGTGTTTGTCCATAAGTTTCTAGACAAAACACACACTCTGGAACGACCACCACCAAAGCTCTTCGACCATGGAGACATTTGTTGAAGTGCGTCTCTCTGTGCCCACCCTCTGTGTGCGCCCATTAATTATTTATAAAAATGTTTAAGCTACAGTATAATCTGAAAACTGTTACACAGCTTGTCACACTAATAAAAAGTGTGAGGCAGCAGCATTAGGTACAGTATCACCATGCCACCATATTATTTAATATTATAATGAATTTATTATCATGCAGCTAGAGAGTGGTGATGTGTGACTTGTCGGTTAGATATGCAACTAAGAATTTCACTGAATTCTGCCGATGTGACAATATTACTACTACTTTGTCAACTATTATAATTTTTCGATATTTTTGTATGTTATGTCGTATTATTATTGAATCAACAAAACAATAAAGGAAGAATTACAACTAATTTTAAATTTACTAGATAAAAAAGAATCTCCCCTCACCCAACGCCCTCTCCCCTCTTCTATCTAAGTCTTGTGAGGCCACGTCAATAAAATGAAAATGAAAAGGCATGTACCAGGATAACCGCAGAAGAAGGCAACAGCCCAACTGGCAGGCCACAGACTAAAATGCTCAGGGTTAAGGACACAGGGTTAGGAGATCACAATATCAGTCACCACCAGTCAACAACCTCCCAACCAGATATAACATAGAAGGTAACTTGCTGATTTTGGGAATGGAGAACTCATAAATCCACACTGTAGAAAGGTCAAGAATTAGCAGAAAGCAGTGACGTCTAGGAAGAGAGAAATTGAAGTGAGAGCAGAATGCCAATTAGAGAGGACTGTGGAGAAAGTTTTAGGTTTTGACAATCAAACCTTTTATTAATTGCTTTAAAAGGTCTAATGATTAGATTTTAAAAATGATTATTTTCTATTAAAACCGTTTTACTGTCATATTAGATTTGAAGCATTCTGTAAAAAACTCGTATCTGGTCAGTATTTGTGTGTTTCACATCCTTTGCCGTAATTGGTGTGAGCAACAGTTCAGCATGCCCAAAGTGAAATGAGCTTTCTCTGTGTTTCTTCTAGTTCCAAATTGAACACCCCAGTGTCAAACTGAAATGTGCTGAGAGATGCTTACAAGCATGCAGAGAGATGGCAGACAAATAAACTTAGTTTGAGGTGTGACTCTAAAGCAAAGCAATTGATTTACCTGCTTTACACTGTATTGCCCAAGAGTAAGCTATTATTTATTTATTTATTTTTGGTAATCAATTTTTTTCATGGGTTAAGACAGAAATAAACATATTCAACTAATTTGAACCCCGTGTCCTGTAAGGAAGATGTTAAGGGAGATGAAAAATATAAACAAATTCTGAGCAGCTGTGAGAAAGAGGAGAATGGTTCACCACCAGACCAAAATAAACAAAAAAGTTAACAAAGGAAGGCCTGCAAGAAAAATGATTCCTGTGGGTTATGGACCACCAGCCAATAGCCTCGCAACAGATATCCATTTTTTTATATTAGGAGCAAGAGATCCCTTGATAACTGAAATTGTTAGCTCAAGCATTAAATTATAGAAGGAAACCTACCAGAAATCAGCATGATGAGAGTTAGGGACTTTCCGATAAGACACACAGTGCCAACATGGAAACAATGGTACACAAGAAAAAAATCTTCTGTTGAATAAAAGCAAAAGAGAGGAAGTCAAAAGTAAACTAAGAGAAGGGGTATGTGGGGAGAGAGAAGAATATCAGTAGAGGAGATCAAATAAACTGAGGTAGAAACAAAGAACCAAAAGGAAAAGACAATTACAAAATGTGGAGAAACATTTCAGGATTATTTAAATGACCGGAATGGCAATATGAATCAGTACCCAAATCCATTGCAAATCATTTATGAGGTGTATGATATAGATGATGAACAAACTGCAGTTGAAGATGTTGATGACTGAGAGATCAGGTTACCAGATTGAATGCATGGGCACAGGCTTGCAAACTGTTTTAAGTAATATAACGGGGTCCCCAACTCCGATCCTGGAGGGCTGCAGTGGTTGCAGGTTTTTATTCTAACCCTTTTCTTAATGAGTGTCCTATTTTTGCTGCTAATTAACTTCTTTTGAACTAATTTTAATAGACACACTCTTGAAGACTCAGACCCATTTATTGTTTCTTTTTCCTTAATTAGCAGCCAAACAATAATGAGATACAAAATGAGCCAAAACAGGACCAGCAAACATCATACATTATCTGAAAAGAAAGAAAGATGAAGATCTCAGGAATGTTGATCTGCTCAGGCCCCCAAAATATTTCAACAGTGCTCTGAGAAAAGAGAAAATCAACAATTTTAGAAATGTATGTTATTGTACAATAAGAGCAGCAACAAGCCATGGAATTAAAGAACGGGTTTAATTAACAACAAGAATCTGAGCCTAATTAAGCAACTGGTTGGAGTGAAATAGGTTGGAGTTTTACAGGCCCTGACTTAATTTGTCTTCTGTTGGCTCACTCACTTCACCTTTCATTTCTGTTTGCATGCCATTTAAGGAATGAAATGAAGTAATTCAAGTCAATTAAAATGAATTCTAAAGAAGTTAATTAGCATCAAAAACAGGTCACTGATTAAAAATAGGGTTGGAATGAAAACCTGCTGCTACTGTGGCCCTCCAGTACAATACAACATACAACTGCAGAAATTGACCTTTTACGGGGAAAATGACAATATGAAAAGACAGAAGGTAGATGGGTGAAAAAAAGAGTAAATAGCAGTACTCCATATATTTTAAGGGCTAAGCTCAGATGAACATAAAAGAAGAAAGACTGACTGGAACATTTAAAGTCCTGAGTCATTCAAAATATTGCCAAGAGTGTTAACACTCAGACATGAAACAGGATGGAACATCACCATCTTGATGGGCTTCATTGTGACAAATTGCAATATGCCATTTTAGGAAAGGATTCTTACAACCCAAAGTCACATCCAAAGAGCATTAAAGAAAAAAGGACCAGAGTTAGGAAGCGGAGACTTGAATTTTAGAGAGTAGAAGAGAAAAACATAGAGAGAATGTGGGGAAAGTAGTTAACCCTTAACTACTTGCGCTGGTGTATTTTGTGCACCAATCTCAGTTATTTTTGTCCAACGTCCTTTTATTTGAATGTACTGGCAGCATCCACCATCTCTCTTCAGCTTGATTCACAAGTATAGTGTTGCAGTGCTTTGCCTCCAGTGTGCCCCCAGTCAGTTTTATGACTGTATGCATAATCACAAGTTCGATATGGTGCATTTGGAACACCACACAGGTAATTACATATGTATGACAACAATGAGATGTTCTTCTTGCAATGACTTTATCAGTAAAGAACATCCAACAACTGAAGTGCAAATCCTGCAATGGGTGAAAGTGTGACCGGTGATGAATGAGCGCTGGAGAAGTGGATCAGGTTTATTTTCAGATAGCCCTAGATCAGGGGTCTGCAACACGTCACTTGCGAGCTACTGGTAGCTCGCAACCCCTTTGCGAAGTAGCTTGCCAAAGGATTAATGAATCCTACATAAATTTGAAAACTTGATTAGCCAAATTAGGGGTGGGTGATCTTTCCAAAAAATCATATCACGATCCACAATCTGAATTGCAATCTATCTTTACAATGTGGCATACACTTAAGAGAATATCCGGACTCAAACTCATCAAGACCTAAGTAACACTTTATTTTAAGTATAAAAGCAAAGTTGAATTGAATTGTTCTAACGTTCACTAGTTAAGCGGAGTTAAGGAACACGTCCCAAAGCTGGCGACTGAGTGAGGAAGGCCCTTCTCTTCGACCCGTTGCGTGTCTCTCGGATTCGCACAGATAAATCGGTACCGCAAGTGAACTATGATACATAGTGAAATGAGAGAAGTTGCAAAATCAATCGGAATGTTCAAGCAAATTATAGAAAAAAACCTGATCTAAATCCGTTAAGTAGTTCTCTCATGAAAAGCGGACAGACAGACAGACATTGGATTTTATGTATTGTATATAAGTAAACCTTCAAAATAATGTGCAATCAAAGTCTCAACAGTATTCTCAGCATTTCTGGAGCTTAGTAGAGCCAGATAACTATAAGAATCTTCACCAAGCGGCTCTGAAAATGTGTGCTTTGTTTGGGTCTACATACCTCTGTGAATCCGCCTTTCTGACAACATGAATGTCATGAAATCAAAGTTCAGAACAAGACTGACAGATGAACATTGAAATGACTCCATAAGAGTGAACCCAAGTGGCTCCACTCCACCATACACCTCTCTTGTTGAGTCATCTCAGTAACTAAAAACACATCACACATGGAACTGGACATGTGAATACTCTGGTGAAGTGAAACAGTGACATGTAACAAAATGACAACTGAATAAGTAATATCTGTATTTGTAATTGCATTGTTTTGTTTTGACAGCATTCATGTTTTAATTGAATAGTGTGAGATACACTAGAAAATGCATACAGACATACAAAATGCAATTGCAGGTGAATTAAATATTTTTTTGTGATGATTTAATGCAAAATGTGAGTTGTGGACACCAACATTTTGAAAATGTTCAGGCAAAACAAGCTTATTCAGTTTGTTTGGGTTGAAATAAGCTATGAGAATAAACATTAGAAAACATGAGTAGCTCTCGGCCATTTTCATTTTGTAAAAGTAGCTCTCAGTGGAAAAAAGGTTGGAGACCCCCGCCCTAGATTGTATCATACTATTAAGTAATATGGTATTAAAATATATTAAAAATGTGTACAATTTAAAATTATTGCAATATTTTATATTACAACCTCACAATGCATATAAATAACCATTTTAACGCTGGTGCATAAAGTACACCACGCAAGTACTTATGAGATGAGAAATGGTGTAAGTAGTTAAGGGTTAAAGATATCTTGCAGTAATTTGAACAGTCTACCCTGTGTCAGTAAAAGTGTAATCATATTCATATTAATAGAAATGTTCATTTTTGTGGAGTAGATGACAGACATGTTCAGATGTAGACATGTTCAGTGTAGCATGGCGGGGACTTCACCAGTCCATCTTTAATGTCATTTGTAACGGTGACTCAAATTTCCTCTAACAGACAGTTGGTTAGATAACTGCTTCTAAAAGCAGACAGAATTTTGCTAAAAATGATGTCAAGGTCTTATTATCTTTACTCATAGATTGCAAGGCCTTTTTAAGTTATGTCATTAAAAAGGTGATGGGAATCCTCTTCCTTTGCAAACCTAGGGAGAATCAGACCTTCTAGAAAAGAACAAATATTGGAGAGGGAGGACTTTGAGTTTCTGAAAATGACTCTGAATAGAATTCAAGGAGCCATTTATTAATTTCAGTGTGACTGGTGTTTGGTCATCCTGATTTATTTTTCTTGGTTTGAATGAAGCATTGGAGTTACAACTCCGAAGTCTGGATACTAATACTTTAATTTACTGGGTTATTCTGTGGTATAATGGAACTCAAATTCAGCTCTTTGTAGATGGATAGAATTTAAATTCTGACTAGAGTGAGTTATTAGAGATTCATGCCCACGATTGACCACATGAGGATATGGGCGCACTCTGTAGAACAGAAACATGAATTAAGCACTGCAATCTTTTATTTTTTTGAACAAATCAATACTCTGGCAAAAGAACCTCTAAAATTACGACTACCATCTATCAAGGCTAACCATAAAACAATCAGGATCGCTCACAGAGTCAGAACTGATGGATATAATTTCATTAAATATGGAAGCTAGTTTTAGGCAAAGTCAAAGTTCTGAAGTAAGGAGGAATTGAAACACTATCAAGTGGTTTGCAGGAGAGCTGTGAATACTACATTATTGATAAATGGCATTTATCAAAAAATCAGAAAAGCTGATTCTGAAATAAAAATATAGTTATGTCTAGATTAAGAGTGATGGTGGGGGAAAAGAAAGTGTATTTTTGGCAGGGGGTTTTATTAAATATAAGGAGTTAACCAGTTTAAGTCATGATGTATGATGGCAGATGAGAACAGGAAATGTATCCATGAAAGCTTTTGCTTTCACTGTACGAATAATTTTGAAGTCTTCAAAATTTAAAATGTGACTAGCTAGGAGAAACCAGAGTAAGGGGTGGTATGAGGTTGGAGAGTAAGCAGAAAACATTTTTCTTTCTACCAACTTCTATAAGGAAATAAAAGATCTAACTGAATTGAGCGTTGTAAGTTGCAAATTACTTTACAGGAAAATGACCACACCAAATTTCCAATGCTTACAGAGGACAATAACATCTGCTGTCCAATCAGGACACTTCTTTAGCTAACAGTTTAGATTCTTGCAAGAAGGCAAAGTTTTTATTTTGGTAGAGAAAATCAAGGACATTTTAATTTTTAACATTTAAACTATTAGCCATAAGGGCAACAGAAGAGAGAAAGAAATGAACAAATAAATTAAGAAGGATAAAATAGGTAAACCAAGACCAGCTCTCCTGAATGTCTAACGTTTTGCTTAATACACCATTGGTGGTTTCTAGCTCATACAGAATAATAAAAAATATGTAGGCAAAAGTCTTTTTAATTCTAACTCTTGCATCTTAATGCTTAATAAAATATAGTGTCTACTTTTCTCATGTGCTTATAATACTTTTCTAATACATAGAGATTACCAATTTTAGGAATACAATTTTCTATACTTCAAAGTGGTAGAGCACACAAACCCATAGAGTGGGGCTACCAAGTACTGAAACACAGCGCATAAAACGTGCCTATCCTCTGTTGCATCACTGACAGCTGAGTTTCAAACTGCCTCTGAAAGGAACATCAACACAAGAACTGTGTGTTGGGAGCTTCATGAAATGGATTTCCATGGCTGAGCACCTGTACCCAAGCTTAAAGATCACAATATGCTGTTGTAAAGTTGTAAAGCACACCTGAAGTGCAATCTGGAGTAGTGGAGCAATAAATCATGCTTCACTATCTCGCAGTTTGATGGAAGAATCTACTGTATGTTGGGGAGGTGGCAGGAGAACACTACCTTCCGGACTGCATAGTGCCCACTGAAATGTTTGGTGGAGTAGGTCTAATGATCTAGGGCTTTTCTTCCAGGGTTTGGACTAGGCCCCTTGTTTCCAGTTAAGGGTATTGCTAATGATACAGCATACAAAGGCATTTTAGACAACTGTGGTAACAGTTTGGGGAAGGTCATTTTTTTGCTCCAGCATAACTGTATACCTATGAACAAAGCCTGGTCCATAAAGATATGGAGAAACTCGAGTGCCCTGCACAGAGCCTGGACCTCAACGCTACTGAACACACAATTAGTATGAGTCTGAACAGCAATTGTGAGCCAGGTCTTCTCGTCCAACAGTGGAGGCTGTTACAGCCGCAAAGACGGGATGGGGGGTGGTTTGGGGACTCCATATTTGTGCAATTGGTTTTGTAATGTGATGTCCTACCATCTAAAATAAGTATGATTGTCAGGTGTCCAAAAACATTTCACGAAAAAGTGTATATGGAGCTAAATAATACAGTCAAAATGCCTGCTTATTTTCTTGCAATTTAAAAACCCAAGAACAATGATAAAATTATATTTGAATTTAGCATGTAAGATTGCCCAATGTGTATCCTATCATCTACAAATAGTTGCCTTTTCCCTTTCATTAAGAAAACCATGAATGTGTGTGATACATTACAGGAACCTAAACCTTGGGAACATTCAAATTGAAAAATTCCGAGCCAACAGTAATGTTAGGTTGAGTTATTTAGTCACTGATGTTTTAAGGGGGTGGACATATGCAGAGAAACAACAGGAAGAGTGAGAGAGAGAGGTTAGGAGCATGTACTGATACAGTGCATTGCTGCACCCACCACACGACAAACCACCTCAGGATCCCAATTTAGGACCCGAGTGCAGCTGCGCAACAGGTGACACCTCAGCACTGCACTAGTTGACAAAGCAAGAAAATACCAGTTAGTGCTGCATCACTTCCTGTCATTCACTCCAAACAATGGTTCCTATAAACCATATATTTGTATACATAGCCAATACATGGATTTGCTGACAGTTACGGAAGCGTAGACAATCAATCTAAAATAAACAAAATAAAAAATATAGTTCCTAGTATTTTGTATGCATTTTTACACTACACAAGTCTGATCCAGCTGTAACTTTTAACTTTTTCTGGTGCCACCCAGCGGTCAACAGAATGTTTCTAATGCACACATGCCAGAGGTTTAGCATTGGGAAACATCCCATTTACTGTGTTTATAATACAGCAATTTGGAAATTGAAAGATTTATTATAAGACGAAAGGACATATTTTCATCATATTTCCATTATTCTAAAAAACAAAAATAATATTTAATGTACTTTGATTGTAACATATTAAAATATGTAATAACCAATGTATGCAACATTTCTCATAGTTGAGCTGTTATTTTTTCTGTTGGGTCATCTTTCCAAAAGGTGTGTTGAGTGTGTGTGCTGCTAGTGTGGTGTACAATTTTATTACTATAGGAAAATAAAAGGAACAATAAGCATAGGAAGCAAATCCAGCTGTATGTTTTGTGGGTTTCTAATACCTTAATATGACGAGGGAGGACTCTAAAATGCCTTTAAAGAGAACTAAAAACCTACATGCAGAGCGTGCTAATTACTCAGTATATAAAATACAAAAATCTCTCATATTTTTCATACCGTAACATGGTGCAAAAGACTTTAAGGAAAGAAAACTGCAACTTCTACCTAAGATTGAGTGTAAGCATTTACTCATCACATGTGCTGTCCATATTATTCATAACTGTTATATAATCATGAATTTATTTCATGTTTGTCCACTTTGTCCCTTTTTTGGAGGGACGACAATGGGAGCAAAATAAACATATTCTATTCATCCACCTATTTTCTGAACCCAATTATCAAAATAAAAGTCTTGTGGATACAAAATTGTGTATAGAAAACAAAGGAGTGGACCATGGATGAGCTCAAAACTTATTGCAGGACACACTAACTTACAAACCATTTATTCATATTGGGCAATTAAGGTAAATTCACTCTAAAAGTAATTATTTGGACTATGAATTCAAACAAATGAAAAATATACAAATATATAAAAGAGCAGACACTCAGAGGAACTGAAATGTGGTCCAAGAGCTACACCCTTGTGCTGCCTTGTTATCTGCAGTATATCGTTTTTATAATTTATCAAATTAGAACAGGCACGTTCAGGGTTATAGCTGTTTTGAAAAGTTGGAACATTTTAAATTTTTGTCTACGTCGTTCATTAAAAACATTGATATCACATTTGAATTTACTAAGTATCTCTATAACAATGAATCACACACACAAATAACAGTAATACCAGAGCAGAGTGTAATGAGATTAGATTAGATTAGTTAGGTTAGGTACATTTTATTAATTCCATGGGGACATTCAGATGCATACAGCATCAGAAATATACAACACAAGGATACAGACTCACAGGACAGATAATACAGACAATCAATCAATAAATCATTCAATAAATAAATAAATAATTAAAAATAAACTTATCGAGTCCGTAAACTTAACAAGTATTGCGCTTCTTGTAAATTCATTTCACTCATCACATGTGCCATTCGTATTATTAATAACTTTTAAAATATATAGTCATGAATTAATATCATATTTTTCCACTCTGTCCTGAAAAATGACACTTTTTTTCCTGCGGAAAACAATGGGAGCTAAAATTACAGTACATGTATTAATAAATAATAACATAATGCATGTTTTGTAATAGCATTTACATAAAAACCAAACCCCAAACAGGCTTGTAATGGTTGAAATAGCTTTCATTGACATCAGATTTCAAGTCAAGTGATGTAAAATGGCATGGATTGATGTACCATTGTTAACTGTTGGTTATGAAGGCCCTATGGCTTATTGTGGCTCATATTTTTAAACATGTAATAAAGAAGGGCCTGATGGAGAATTAAAATCTATGTTGAAGTTTCAAGTCAAAATTGTTGGCTACAGTGTTGTTGACCATGATGGAGGGCATGTCATTGTGACGTTTTGCCTGGAAATTATAGTGTGAGTGAAATACTGAATCCTCATTATCTGCAGATATAATGCAGTTGTGAGGTTGTTTTTAGAGTAACTTAAATACAAAGTATACTGTATGTTTATTCACTGTACTTGTAACGGTTTACTAAGCCACACTTAGGAGTCACCTTTCATTTTGCATTAATCTCAGGATAAGTTAACTTTTTCTTTTCTTGTTTGCATTTTTACTTTTACAGTAATAAAGACCATTTAACTTACTGGGTACGATAAATTTACTCAAGCAGCTAATGTGAAGGTTTGGGCCCACCTGTGTGCACGACTTTTATGGTGCTCCTTGTATTGGTGATCTGTTTTGCCATCAGGAGTGCCTGTCGAGACATGTAAAAAGAAGATAATGTATGCAATTTGCAAGTTGAAATAACCTACTTAATTGCAAATATGAAATAATTAATCAGTAATTAATGTCACACAGAATGTTTCTCTAATTTAAGATAGATGATTTTAAAAATTTGCCATACCTTTTTGGTTGTGGGTCTTTTAGTAGACATGTAAAACACGTTCTACTCAAGGCTTCTTAACAACAGTTGAACTTTCTTTAAAAAATGTATACATGTGCCAAATTCTAACAATATTGGTCCACTGGGAACCAAAACATTGTATGTAGATAGGCAGACATGGCGACAAGAGTAGATGCTTTTGGTATTTTGAATACACGTCAAAAGGACTGCAGATACCAGCTTAGACTTTAATCAGAAACTCTCAGAAGTGGACCCTTAAAACAGATGCTTTGAAGCTAGTCGTATTCCCATTGTAACACTGCATATTGAATGTGTCTCTTCTGAAAAGCTACTTTTAATTTAATATTTTTGCTGCTTCCAACACAGGACCAGTGTGTTAAATAATGCTGACTAAGGCAAGGCATATTTTTTGCTGTGTAACTTTTTAAATCATTACTAGGCATCAGTCGACATACTTGATCCACATACAGTACTTACAGGGTTCATAATGCAGTACTCACGTAGTACAGTATATCCTCTGATAGACAAAATAATGAATAAATAATATTCTGTATTTTGGAAAAAATGTAAAAAAGAAATTAAAAGGATTAGCTTAAAAATCAATAAAACAATGAAAATCTTCATTAAAAACACTATACTATATATGTATATATATTCTTTATGTAAGAGCCAATCTTAGAAAGTTAATGCTTTAAGTTAAACTCATATTAGTGTTTGCTTAATTTGAATAGAATATAATTTTATTTAATTGCTAAAGACAATGGTATAGTCTTTTACCCCCTGTAAGTTAATAAGAGATAGAACTTTCTTACTATAACTAAGATGCAGTGTGTTAATTGAGACAGTTGTTGTTTAGAACAGGTCCCATAGCTAGCAGTGACTGAAAGACCCATTTACAGCATGACAATCAAAATGACAAAATGACAATCTATACATCCATAATATGATATGTGAAAAACATGACATGGAACTTCAGAACAAGTATTTTCTACTTTAATAATAAAATTAATTAAACAAGTAACTATTCAAATGAGTAAAAGTACTGTGAAAAGTGACATTAAATAATGAAAAATAACATAAATAAAATAAATGTGTCATGGAATATGTTTTTTTGCTGCTTATTAATTTATTTAATTTTGTTCGCAGTATTCCTCAAAACACAATATATAATTTGACTTGAATATAAAACTGTCACTTTCACTCATCAAACCTGAGAGGGCAGGCTCTAGTGAGTGCTGTCTTTTGATTGGTGAATCTTCCACAGAATGGTCACATGGTTTGTCTGCTCAAAGATGTTACTGTACATGTTAACTACAAGTACAAGAAAACGTTGCCCAGAATTCCTATGCAAAACAACTACTTTAAATCTATAAACTCCAAATTTATTAAGAGTCTACATCTGAAGTGTCTGCTGTACATGTGGCTTGATGGCAGAAGATTTAAATCTGGTGTACCTGCGATTCAATAATTTAAACACACCACTCGCTAGAGCCTGTCCTCTCAGCTTTAATGAGTGGAAGTGACAGTTTCAATATTCAAGCTGCATTAACATGTTGCATTTAGAGGAATATTTTGGACAAAATTAAGCAAATAAATAAACAACAAAAAACATTATGTGGCACTTTTATTTATTTATGCTCACATTTAGTGCTCTTTTTCTTTATTTATTGTCACTTTCTCAGTACTTTCATTTATTTGTGTATTTATTTTATTTTGTCCAAAATATTCCTCCATAGCAGTGTGGCGAAAGTGTGTGAATTTTACTTCAGTCAATCTTAAGGCAGTATGTAACTTAAGCACTTGATATGTTTGAAAGTCTTATGGTTCATACTGGCGGCATGGTGGCGCAGTGGGTAGCGCTGCTGCCTCGCAGTTGGGAGACCTGGGGACCCGGGTTTGCTTCCCGGGCCCTCCCTGCGTGGAGTTTGCATGTTCTCCCCGTGTCTGCGTGGGTTTCCTCCGGGCACTCCGGTTTCCTCCCACAGTCCAAAGACATGCTGGTTAGGTGGATTGGCGATTCTAAATTGGCCCTACTGTATGCTTGGTGTGTGGGTGTGTTTGTGTGTGTCCTGCGGTGGGTTGGCACCCTGCCCGGGATTGGTTCCTGCCTTGTGCCCTGTGTTGGCTGGGATTGGCTCCAGCAGACCCCCGTGACCCTGTGTTCGGATTCAGCGGGTTGGAAAATGGATGGATGGATGGTTCATACTTAATTCTTTTTTTGTATTATTATTCCAATAATACAAAAAAAGACAATCTTGTATGAAAATTCCACCCTGACCAAAGCACTGCTTTAGGTAATCGCTTCTTCTTACCCCACCTGCTGGCCCTCTTCAAACATATTAAGAAAAAGTGGATTTTCATTGCTGGGACCTATGTTGACTATCCCATAACACACATGCCCTTCATAACTACTTTGATTTTTATTAATCATTTTTATTTTTTCCACGTTATAAAATGTATGCTGACTTTGAAAATCCAAGGAAAGCATCTCCTTTCATTTAAATCACATATTCACAATGAAATCAACCACCCATTCATTCATTCATTTTCTAAACCTCCTTAGCTCTGATGTACCATCGTGACATATGGAGTGCATCACAGCATCTGCATGCACAAACAGAACTGGCAGTGGATTCAGAAAGTATTCAGACCCCTTCACTTTCAATACATTTTGTTGTGTGAAAACTTCAGAATGGTGTTATACCCTCACCCTGATCTATGCCTCATCACAATTTGATTGTGAAGGTCTACAGAGAATTCCTTACACTTCATGGCTTGGTTATTTTGCAGTGTGAATACACAGGTGGATGCCTTTCTAAGTGATCCTATCAATTCAATTTGCCACAGGTCAGTTTTAATCAAGTGCTAGATACATCTCAAGGAGAATTAAAGCAAACAGGATGCACTTGACCACAATTTAAAGTGCCACAGCAAAGGGTCTAAAGACTTATATATCAATGACTGAGTTTAGTTTTTGATTTTTAATATATTTGCAAACATTTCTGAAAACATGTTTTTACTTTGTCATTGTGAGTGATAAAGTGTAGATTGATGATTCACTTAAAATGAAATCTACAGCACGATTAAATGTGCAGAAAGTGAAGGGATCTGAATACTTTCTGAATCCACTGTATGGCAACACATTGCAGAGCTCTTGTAACAATAATTGTAAAACACAATGTTAGTCAGGTACCTAATCACAATTAGAAATATGTATTAATGTTAAACTGAAAGTTGCCTTTGTTCTTCATCTATAGAAAATGTAGTTTATTTTGTAAAGTTTTTTGCTAACTTTTAAGGAGATAAGCTCTGTGTTAGATTCTATATTTTTAACATAAAGAGTATTGAGTAACACTTTAGGTACTGCAAAGATGCATATATTACTCATTTACAAGACATTAATACATCGATAGCTGGACCATTTCTTACCAGGACACTACAATATTGGTTTATTCACACTTTCAAAATTTGTAAAACATGTAAAGAAATGTATTAGAAAGCAATGGTTTTATTATCAACAATACAAAGAAACTGTTAATTATTTTATTTTGACCAGCAACACGACTAACATTCTGCTTTTGCTTAAGAGTCCTTGAAGGATGGCACCACAGAGAGTGCAGGCTTAGACACATACGCCTTAAATAATGTCTTTCTCTGTGCTGTCCACGCTTGTTGCACGTAACACGTTTGGTAGAAGGTGACTGTTTGCAGTCAGTGTGCAGCAGAATGTCCATGTAGTGCTGTCCTGACAGTTACGACAGGTTGGATGTCTTGTAATGAAGAAATGTCTTTGGGGTAGCTACCTGCATCTGTGCCACAGCCTACAGATTCCACATCAATTGATTGTCACACGATCACTATTATTATTTTTAAGATATTCATCTTGTGACAAATCTAGTTGTTTCAAAACATCAGCAACTTTATACCTTTTCTGTGATGACATAACTACAGTACTTACTTTCTGTTTATAATACTATTTTCTGTAAGCTGTTGTGTCAAAAAATGGCTATCCATTAGATGGCAGCACTGTAGTAGGTAAGTGAGATACTGCAACAAAGCTCACCTTCCAAGGGTGCATCTACTGTATAGTGTCGGTATACTGAGACATGAGTTATATTGTACAATGTTCCTAGATGGGCTCAATGAGACACGACTTAACTTGTACATCACATTCAAAGTGTTAAACACTTTTTTGGGTGTTCATAGCACTTACAGAGCATCTGTACAACTTCACTTTGGAGTTGTCTAAGACAGCTTTACTGAGATGCATTTCTCTTGATATTACATCTTTAGTATAAGTCCTGTCAATCCTTCACATTAACAAGTAATTTTACCATCATGTCAATATCCCTCACTGCAAAGACATGAATAACCTATCTGATGATGTTTTAAAAGTGTTGTGAAGACCAAAAGAAGCCTTTGTTTAGGTCTTGTTACATAAGAGTAAATGAGTAAAAGATGCATTTTTGCAGTACCTAAACTAATGTGTCATTGCAGAATAACATTTGTGTAAATAGATTATAAAAAGACCTGAGATATAAAAGGGAGTGTTAGAAAATAAAAGTATCCATTTCTAATAAGGTGCTAAATTATTTAAACTATAAATGATTGGTTATTATCAACTATACATCTGACAATGATGTTAGAAATGTAGAGTGAAATCAGAGTGGTATCAAAATGAGATAAACTGTCAAGAAGGAAGCATATATAAATCTTGTTTACTGGAAGTGATATTAACAGATGTGTGTTATCTAGCAGAGCTTTGGCAATTTAATAAAGAAGCCAGCCACCATACCACAACTGCACTTCAGGAAAGGTAGTCCTCCTAAAGCTAAGCCTTTTTGGGTCCTGCCAATACTTGGATGGGAGACCAACTAGGAAAAGAGTTTCTGTTGGAAAACGTGTTTGTGTGGCCAGCAGGAGGCACTTTGTGGTCTGAATGTGGATCCCAATGCTCCAGTGCAGTGATGGGAACACTGTACTGTAAAACTGGCGCCATCCTTTGTATATCATTTAAAGTCAAGGTCCTCACTCTCTGTGGTAATAAAGGATTCCTGGGCATGTTTCATAAAGAGTAGGGTGTATTCCAATGTCCACCATGGCCTAGTCATTCTGGCCCCCAATCATCCCCTGTTTTTAACTGGCTAGCTATCTCTCACCCCTTCACCACCTAATAGCTAACGTGTGATGAGCATAGTGGCGCAAAAATAGCTATCATTGCATCATCCAGGTGGAAGTTACACATTAGTGGTGGTTGAAGTGGCTCCTCACTTTCGATGTAAAGTGCATAGAAGTAGTGAGAATTGTGCTATATAAATGTGAAGAATTATTTTTAAAAATTATTATTAAAATTAATATGTGTAAAATCATTGCCAGACTTGAAGAAACTGGCATAGCAGTGCTATCTTAAATAATAATAATGCACTGAAAGAGTCTTCAGATCATTCAAATGGAACATTTTGATTGTAATATGAAAAAAATGTATAATCAATCACCTGTTATGACTATTTAAGCTTATTTATTAAGGTTAGATTTTAAGTTTGTTTCCTTATCTGTACTTTTAAAATTATTTTTATTTCATATGAGTTTTTTTGTACGATATCTTTTAAGGTTGCATCAACCTGGTTACTATGGTTTCTGTTCTGTTGTGGTGCCAGTTAGATGCATGCAGTTTGTGATAATAATAATATTGTAATAAATGGACAGTAGATTTTTAAGACTGAGCGACAGTAGGAAACACAATATTTAGTCAACACATAAAGGACAGATGCTGACTTAAGAAAGAATAAAATATTTTCATTTGTGAAGAATTTCAACTTCCTATTTAAAGCATACTCTCAACTATAGTCCTTCTTTTGCCCTATTGCAAATATTTGCTTGATCGATCAACCCCTGCTTGTTTTTAGGTTTTGATTTCTGGTTTGAGTTTTCAACTCTGCCACTCAGAAAATAAAAATCAATAATTCTGCTTTGGGAGACATTTTCATTGATCATAGCATCAAATTTAATTGAGTTTGATTCAGTCTAAAAAAAGTGTTTTTTCATGGTAAAGAAATGGACCAGACTGAAAAAATATATCTAATGGTGGCACAAAACCCTTGCCTGACAATGATAAACATATTGACTCCTTGTACGTAAAAGTGTTAACCCAGCCACAGGGGATGCACAAACCAATGTCTTTTTTCATTCCAGTCCCAAACCCAGATAATTGGGGAAGGTTACATCATGAAGGGCATCTGATGTAAAATTTTGCAAGATCAATATGCAGACAGCCATATAGATTTCCAGGCCCAAGTTAACAACGGCCACTACTAGTGCTGTTAGCCAACAGGTTGCAGGTGAAGGAGAAGAGGGGGAAGGCGTGTCCAGAGGCAGAGGAAAAAGAGGAAGGTAAAAAGAGTGGAAGTGAGGGTAGGAATTTTGAATGTTGGCAGTACGACCAGTAAGGGGAGAGAGTTAGCTGATGTGATGGAAAGAAGGAAGGTAAATATATTGTGTGTGCAAGAGACCAAATGGAAGGGGAGTGAGGCAAGGTGTATCAGAGGCAGGATTAAATTTTATATTTTAAATAGGGGCTATTCTGAAGTAACAGAATGTCAACAGAAGTGAAAAGAGTGTCAGACAGCGTAGTGACTACGAAGCTGGAAACTGAAGTGTGATGATAAATGTTTTTAGTGCATATGCCCTGCAAATTGGATGTGCAATAGAAGAGAAAGAAGATTTCTGGAGTCAGCTGGAAGAAGTGGTGGAGAGTGTACCCAAGGGAGAGTGATGATTGTAGCAGATTTCAATGGACATGTTGGTGAATGGAACAGAGGAGATGAGGAGATGATGGGCAGGTATGGTGTCAAGAAGAGAAAGGCAGAAGGTCAGATGATAGCATATTTTGCGAAAAGGATGGACATGGCTTTGGTGAATATGTATTTTAGGAAGAGAGAGGAACACAGGGTGACGTACAATATGGGTGGAGGAAGATCCACTCAGGTAGATTATATCCTATGCAGGAGGGTCAGTCTAAAGAAGACTGCAGGCTGCAAAGTAGTGGCTGGGGAAAGCATAGCATAGGATAGTTGGGCAACTACACCAGAAGTAGCAAGTGTGACAGCAAGAAGGGTGCTTGGTGTGACATCTGGATGGTGGAAGGAGGAAAAGGAAACCTGGTGGTGGAATGGGGAAGTACAGGAGAGTACGCAGTGGAAAAGGTTGTCAAAGAAGAAGTGGGATAGATAGAGAGATGCAGAAAGTAGACAGGAGTACCAGGAGATAAGGCATAAGGTGAAGAGACAGGTGGCGAAGGTTAAAGAAAAGGCATATGATGAGATGTATGAGAGGTTGGACACTAAGGTGGGAGAAAAGGACCTGTACCAATTGGCTAGACAGAGGGACCAAGCTGGGAAAGATGTGCAGCAGGTTAGGGTGATAAAGGATAAAGAGGGAAACATACTCACAAGCAAGGAGAGGGTGCTGAGCAGATGGAAAGAGTACTTTGAGAGGCTGATGAATGAAGAGAATGAGAGAGAGCTAGAGAGAAGGTTGGATGATGGGGAGATAGTGAATAAGGAAGTGCAATGGATTAGGAAGAGGAAGTAAGGACAGCTATGAAGAGGATGAAGAATGGAAAGGCTGTTGGTCCAGATGACATACCCGTGGAAGCATGGAGGTGTTTAAGAGAGAAGGAAGTGGAGTTTTTAACCAGATTGTTTAATGCTACTTTGGAAAGTGAGAGGATGCCTGAGGAATGGAGAAGTGTACTGGTACACATTTTCAAGAATGCAATGTTTGCTCTGAGGGTGTTGTTGGAGAAGCATAGAGAAGGCCAGAAGGAGTTGCTTTATGTCTATGTGGACTTAGAGAAAGCATATGACAGGGTGCCTAGAGAGGAGTTGTGGTATTGTATGAGGAAGTCGCGAGTGACAGAGAAGTATGTAAGAGTGTTACAGGATATGTGCGAGGGAAGTGAGACAGTCATGAGGTTTGCAGTAGGAGTGATGGATGCATTCAAGGCGGAGGTAGGATTACATAAGGCATCAGCTCTGAGCCCTTTCTTATTTGCAGTGGCGATGGACAGGTTGACAGACGAGATTAGACTGGAGTCCTTGTGGACTATGATGTTTGTGGATGACATTGTGATCTGTAGTGAGAGTGGAGAACAGGTTGAGGAGACCCTGGAGAGTTTGAGATATGCTGTAGCGAGGAGAGGAAAGAAGGTCAGTAGGAACAAGACAGAATACATGTGTGTAAATGAGAGGGAGGTTAAAGGAATGGTGAGGTTGCAGGGCATAGAGCTGGCAAAGGTAGAGGAGTTTAAATACTTGGAATCAGCAGTACAGAGTATTAGGGAGTGTGGAAGAGAGATGAAGAAGAGAGTGCACGCAGGAGGAGTGGGCAGAGAAGAGTGACAGGAGTGATTTGCAACAGACAGGTTCCAGTAAGAGTGAAAGGGAAGGTCTACAAGATGGTAGTGAGACCCGCTATATTATATGGGTTGGAGACGGTGGCACTGACATAAAATAGGCAGTAGAATGACAAAATGAAGAAAATAATTATTTAATAATTATGATACTCCTTCTGTGAAGAATGCAGGTTCACACCAAGTCTGCATGACATTTTTTCCATATCAAAAAAGGCATATGCTGGTACACTGCATATTCAATGTGGACAACTTTGTGTGAGGGTTTGCTCTGCAATGGACCAGTACCCTGTCTAGAGTCATTCTCTGACTTGCTCCCCATGCTGTGATCCTGTATTGAAATAAGTGGACTAAGAAAATGAATGATTCAGTGACTAATCTGAATTATGATATACAGTTCCAACTTAGTCAGCTGGAACCATGGTGTTGTGGCATGGGCACTTACCTCATAATTAAGCATCAGTCCCCTTACTGTCCATGTGACATATTTCACATTTTGCTAGTTTCTGCATGGAGCTTCCTTCAGATACTGCTATTTTCATTCCACATTATCTCAAACATGCATAATAGGTTCACTGGTGAAGGTGAGTGTGGCTTTATGCATGAGAGAACCCTTAATTTGACTGTTGTCCTATCCAGATCTAGTTCCATACCTTGTACCAGTGTGATGAGAGAAGTCTGTGGCAGTGCGAGAGAGACACTAATGGTTTTAACTATTTATTCCTTTTAACGGTGGCACACCCTGCTGTATCACATATTAATGCAGAGTGCGCACATATTGGCCTTAATGATAGCTGGCTGAAAGCAACACTGCAATCAGAGGGCACCAGCTTAACACTGTGACAAAAAATTAAAGGAGTGGGGTAACTGCAGGGGAGGAGAAAAACAAACCAAAATGAAATAGAATGTGTTTGCCGAGTGTGAGGAGGTGAATGGAGGAAGGACAAGTTGGACAGTTCCGCACTGATGATTTGTTTACTAGGAGCGGTGTGGTGAGCTGGTATGATGGTGAAAGAAGCCAAGGGAGCAGGTGAAAGGAAGGAGTCCAATTGTGGCAGCATCCACACAAGGGTATGGCACCTGGGAAAGAGTTGCGGTGACCAATGGAGGTGGCCAGTTCTCATCCATGGGTACCAACAGGAGTAACAGATCAAAAGGGTGCAGCGGACTATGTCCATGGGATAACCATGGGTGCTGACGAGGACCAGGAAAGAGCAAGAAGAAATGTGTTCATTTTACACATTGATTCAAGTATAGTTAGTAAATTTATTAAATTTGCAAATGACACGTGTGGGGAACAGCCCGGACACAGACAGGCAGACATCATTTTTGTCACCTAACATACGTTTATTTACAAGTCTATTTACACAGTTCAGTGCTCCACAACCCACAGACTCCCCAAAGTCCAGGCCAAACCACTATGCCTCACTCTTCAGGCTGCCTCCGTGTCTCCTCCCGAGATCTTGTCCAACTGCTCTCCCGACTCCTACCTCCTTGTGAAGGAAGGCGGCCCCTTTTGTCTGCACCCGGATGTGCTCCAGGTGTGCAACGGCAATCTCCCACCGATACGCCCCAGTGTGGCGGAAGTGCCGGCTGAATCTTCGGAAACACTCCGGGTGTCTCCACACATCTTCCCCCCCAGCACTTCCGGGTGTAGCGGAAGTACTGGGGTCCAGGAACCTTCAAGGCATAGGGGCGCCCCCTGGCAGTGACCACAGGTCCCTACAGGGCTGAGCATCCAAGCTCTTTACCCGTGGCCCCCAAAGCAACCAGGGCGGTTGCCCCCTTGTGGTCTGGAGGAGGCATGAGCCCTCCTCCTGTCTTCCTGGGCGTCCTGGCTGGGTACCACCCCCAGCCGCATGCCACACACTAATATTGCACAACTGGGACACACTGAGGTGGCAGCAAAAAAAAAGACCTGGACAAGCTTCAGAACTAAAAACAAAAAAGTACAAAGTGCTACACATGGACAAAAGGAACAAACGTCAGTTATAAACATAAGGTGGGTGACACTGTTCTTAGTGAAGCAGCTTCTGAAAGAGGATTTAGGGGTTTATATTGACACAACATTTTTATTGTGCTAAAGCAATTAAAAAGACATATAAGATGTCAGGTTATATCATAAAAACTGTTGAATATAAATCAAGGGACATTATTGTTGGACTATATAATGCACTAGCAGGATCACATCTGGAGTATTGTGTGCAGTTCTGCCTACCATGCTACAAAAAAGACTTGGCAGCACTTGAAGCTGTGCAGAGGAGAGCAACTAGCTGCATCCCAGGACATAATGACATGTCATACTCTGACAGACTCTGAGAATTAAAGCTATTTAGCCGAGCAGAGAAGACTTTGCATGGAACTAATCCTAAAAATAGTTTTACAAAGCCATGCCTATAAAGTTGATGTCTGATGTTGTTTGGAGTTGTTGCTTTGTTGCTGCTCCAGGTTCAAGTGGACCATATGCAAATAGAGTAAAACATACTTGTTCTGTCACAAGAGTTTGCTTACTGACGTTCCTCTCTTGACATGATGGCTGATTCTAAGCCTTTAGACTAGCTCAGGGTTTAACATGGCAAACTGGATCTCAGCTCTCAGGTTCACAAAGATAAGGATGTATCAGCTTCAGCTCCCCAAGGAAAGCGCAGCTTACAGTTTTTTAGTTTCCGAGAGCAGGTTTCAGAGTTTTTCAGTCATTTTGGAGAGTGAGAGCACAGCTCCTATGGGACTTCCCTCAAAGTCCCCTTGAGTGAGCCACCTGTGAGAGCCAGAGAGTGTCTCAATAAAATCTTCAAGAAGATGCAGAGTTTTAAGGGAATATATAACTTCTCCTGATTGGATTAAAGTCACTTCCAGTTACAAAATCAGTGTCTCCTCATAGATACGTTCTTCTATCCGTCAGAGTTGTCACTAATTGATTTATAGCTCAAGGTTATTTTGCACCTTCTGGCTCAAGACGTTTGCAGTGGAGCCTCTGAAGGATGTCAGTTCATTTTTGCTATGAGATGAAGTACATTCAGATACTGGTACAAGCTGGTGTTCAGTTACTTAGTTTATAATGTAATGGGGGAAGGATCAGCACGATGTCTGCTAAATCTGCTGCCTTAACAGGCCTGGTGTGCCACTAAAGCCCACTTTGTCCTACTACTGTGTATTGAGGCATTTTTTTTAAAAGGCATTGATAAAGTAGATCCAGCAGAATTCTTTTAGCTTAAAGGTGAATCACATACTCAAGGACACTATTGGAAGTAGTTGAAGCAGAAACCATGAAAACCTTAAGAAGAATCTGGATGAGATATTGGGACAGCTTAGCTATTAGCTAAAAAAATCAGACGTGATGGACTGAATGGTCTCCTCTCATTTATCAAATTTTTTATTTTTTTGTTCTAAATCTAAATTCCTTTCATTCATGCCTCAATTCAATTTCCTGCCCCAGCAGGAACTGAATAAAGCAAGAGTGGATCATAATGCAACCTCACATCTTAGGCTAGCATACAGAGACACAATGACATTTAAAAAAAAAAATGTCTGCAATTTTTTAGTCTATGGAATGAAACTACAACAGACAGGATGCTATCATCAAAAAGCAATGGAGAAGGAACTCCACCCAGGAGCTGAACACAGGTCCAAGTGCTTGAAGGTGATAATGGTACCCTCCATGGAAGTCCTACCATTTCAAACTAATCAACTTTTTCTTTTCATTCAGCCCCTTTTTTTAATAAATCTTGGCTTTTGAAATCTTTAGAACAGTAACTTCTTAAATATTGATCTACCTTGGTTATTTTTAGAGGCCTGAAATGAGATCATTCTGTATTTGTGAAGTCTGCTGGGCTTTTAAGTGAAGGACACAGTGTAGTTTTATGACCCACAGCTGCTAGCACACAGGTAATATTTTAAAACTGTGCCATGCACTGTTTAAAATGAGCAGCTCTGCCCATCCATTTTACCAAAAGAGAAATAAATACTTACTGTATATATGGCTATGTCCTTTGTAGAGCAAACGTGGATGGAATATTTTAAACAGTTGTTTAGAGCCTCCTGTGGTGTATATTAAAATTTAAATTGGAAAAACGACTGGCAACTGGTTAGGCTTTCCTAGGTGCTTTAGTTATATGACCTGGATCTTTTCCATTTGTGTATCAGCTTTTACTTTTCCAGTCACAAGTTTTACTCCATAAGCAAACTATGCATGTTATATAACCTTTTAAAGATTATTGAGATTTAAAAATGATTGATAGGCTAAGGTGTTTCTTGTATTGCAAAATTATACAGGATATTGGAGCTACAAAACAAAATCAGACCTGTACCCATTACGTGGACCGGGCCAGGAATCCAAGTCACACTCGGGCGCCAGTCAATTGCAGAGCACATATTCATGCATTCTCACACTGGGATCGTGCCAGTTAATCATAAACAGCTCTAGCATGTGGGAGGAAACCAGTGGCCCAAGGCAAAACTTCCAGATTCCACACAGCGAGGTACTGTGCTGTACACATTTATAAAATATTAGTTGAATTTCCTGTTGTTGCCTGGATTAGTTTGTACATTGGGTTAGTTTAGTTTGTTAACTAAGGGGTAAATTTAATCCTCAACGTTTAGGGCCACAGGGAAGCCGGTGATTATCATTGCATCATTGGGTGTAAGGCAAGAAGCAACCTTCTGCTTCTGGTAATATTGGGCATGCGTGTGGAGAGAGAGGTGAGTAAAACACATTGCTTGCAATCAATACCTGAACAAGTGTCTTAGCCATGCATTTAATTTTAATCAGATTCAAATTTAGTAAATTTGGTACAAATATTTTAACATAACCTAAACTGTGCAGATCAGGTTTCCCCATGAGCACATGCAGTATTAAATGTAAACCTTTGACTTTTGTTCAGTTCTTGTCACTTGATTGCACATGAGCACTTCTTTAATCTGTCCCTCGCTATCCGTCACAGGATATCCAGAGCATGTGCATGCACAATGATACTGACCACAGTAGACAATAAACTTTGCATAGTTGCTACAGAATACTTTTCCTAAATAACACAATAATTATTGAAAAATAATATGTTACTCTTGCAAAATAAAGGAATTGCTTTGAAAAATCATGCAATAATTTTGTGAAATAATAATTTTTCTTTGGAAGGGCAGGAGTAAGCTTCTTTAAGTTTCTTCAAACAACCATCAAAATTTGTTGATGCAGAAATTTTAAATGTGTAAATCACCCTAAATTTCTATTCAGTTACAGCAAAATTTTATTTTGATTTTAATGTTCAAACTTTACAGTCACCACAAATATATATTTTGAGGTTCAAAGCAAATTTGAATATTCTGAGTAGTATTTTAAGGCTAAGAGATTTGGTCAAGTTCACGCAAGTGAGATAGCGATGTAGCTGGGCCCTTTACCTTTCTGGTCTACAGTAGTTATTTCCTCACAAGATTTATTCTCTGGTCAAAATACTGAGATTGGATAATGCTGGAATCTTTGATCAATACTGTCCTCCTTGTGTCCAGGCAGGTGAAAAAGAACAGACTTTAGTTTTGTCACATGGTAAGCTTTTATGTGTACAAGCTTAGGAGATCCTCTGATCTTGGGGTGACCATCAAGCTTACTAGAAAAGATTATTCACAGCTCTACTTTCTGAAGCCAGTTTTTCATTACAAGATCAGGGGGTGCTGAATTCTATCCTGGCATGATGAGACAGAAGACAGAAATGAACCTTGGAGAAGGTGCATGTTGACTGCTGGGCACATTCTTTGATTCATTCACTCAGTTATTTGTTTGTTTATTTTCTAAAACTATTCATATATTTATTTATCCAACACACTTAATCCAATTTTTTGGTCTGCCAGAGCAGCATTTGGTGTCAGAAACCAACCCAGGAGGGGGAACCATTCATTAATTTCTTCTTTTTCTTAAACAATTCATCTCTCTATAAACTTACTGAATTGGGTCATGGAGAGCGGAGTTATAAGCGCTGGAAGCACTCTCTAAGGAGTGTAACTGTATTGACGGACACAATTTGTAATGCATGTGTCCATCCATCCAAGTATTGAACTTATTTATTCTAATGTTAGGGTTAGGGTTAGGATCCTTGTCTGTAGCACTGGACACAAGGTAGTCTAAAACCTGGATGGAAAGCCAGTACCTCACAGAGCACACTTCTTCATTGATTCATTTTCTCTTCCTGCTTATTTCAATACAGGGATGCAAGGGACAGCAGCATTAAATGAGAAATGCCCCGTCATCATAGGACACACTTTCTTATGCTGGGCTGATTTAGAGTTGTCAATCAACTTGACCTGTAAGCCTTTGGGATGTGGAAGGAAATCTGAGTAAATGGAGAAAAAACATAAAGAAAGTGCAAACTATGAACAGTAATATGAGATGCTTTAAAATCAGACTTTCTCTTCATTGTTAATCATTTTTCAATAACAAATATTTTAATACAGTCATTACAAGTTCATTATTGTCCCTTCCCAGTGTCAGAATTAATCATTTTTACTAATTAAACACCTCCAACTATTTTCAAGTGACAGAGATATAGAAAATGCTAAACTGACATGAGCAGTCAGCAGCAGGATACGCGGTGTAGTTAGGCTCTTTTGTCTTTGAGTTCTGATGAGAGCTCTTGCTATTCAATGCTCGCTAATAATTATGAAACCAGGGACGTGTGATGGGATGCCAGTCAAATGCTGAACGCAATTAAGATCAAAGGTGCAAGGGTAATCTGGAATCAGCATAATTACATCCTTCACTTGCTACAGTGCTTGACTTGGCAGGGCTGATATGAGTGTTGTTGCAGGAACAACAACATTGGTTTAAAAATAAGGTTCATCCTTATCAGAATCTGTTTTTGTAGATGTATGATTTATTGATTTTTTAAGAAAGATACGTGCTAATAAAGTGCAATACACATATGATTTTAGCTTAAAAAAAGCTGAGCTTATCAACAAATCTTTCTAGGAGTCACACAGGTACAGGAAGAAGCGCTCTCTCTCTCGTTCTTATTTTTTTTTTTAACAATCATTAATTTTTAATGCTAGGATTAGATGTGATGTGGCTTTTGACTTGTCATTATGATTTTTTTAATGGATGTTTAAATTGAAGATATGTTGCTGTCATTGCAAACTCAAGTGTCAGCTCATCTGCTTTTTGGTCAAACTGCAAACTTGGGCGAAGAGGATCTAAAGTCTACCTTACAACTATAACATTTAATAATGTAAGAGGCTTTGAGGAATGTAAAGTTGGATATATTAAATATTCCTGTAATTAGCTAGTAGCGCTGTGATCATCTACCAACTAAGAAGAAGTTTTGTTATGCCATTTTGCAGGAGCAGCACGTCTGAGGATGAAGGGCGAAGATCCTGAGTAAGGATATAAGTAAGATGGAAAGGTTTAAGATCTGGCTGCCTCTGTATAATGAGGAATGTTCCATTGTTTCCAAAAAAATTTGACAAACTGTCACATCTCATTGCAAGTTATGGCAAGTTCAGATGCTATGGCATTTTGGGTACTGTGGAGAACCAGCTTAAACTTCATATTTCAGATGGTATTTTATTTCTGGATAAATTTCATCTGATATGATCAGACAAAGTGGAAAATGCAGAAGAGGGAGTGAACATCTACATAAATTGGCAGTGGTAAAGAAGCGATCATATTACAATTAGAACCAAAATGTGTAATGCAGATTTTAAAATACTGTACTTTAAAATACTGACTTATTTGGTACAAGTTACAGTCTAGGAAGATAAGTTACACCATCCTTGTTAATGTTTAATTCAGCAACAGAAATGATTCACTCTGTTACCAACATTCTGATGATGAATCATTCTATACCTAGAATGCTGGTGGGCTTCAACCAGGGGAACTTTGAAAGGAACACACTTCTATCAGCATTTTCAATTTATGGAAACAAAAAGCTGAACATGCCCTATACAAATTGTAATGCCCTTAAATCCAAACCTGTGGCATAACTGGGCAAATCTGACTACATCCTACTCTCAGCTACAAGCCTGTTATTGTATAGCTGCAGTTCTCTTATTATCCGAGCCAGAAGTTGTTGTGTATTCTTGGGGAGCTGTTTCTTATTATAAAAGATATTTTTCTTGAGTGTCTGTAATGGTTTAATTTCCCCTTTCAGACAAATAACATATCTATCTATCTATCTATCTATCTATCTATCTATCTATCTATCTATCTATCTATCTATCTATCTATCTATCTATCTAATGAGCACAGAGAATATATTCTACTATTAGGGCTGGCAGTGTGGTGTAGTAGTTAATGCTTTGGACTTCAAACCTTGAGGTTGTTCGTTCAAATCCCATCATTGTTTGACCATGAGCAAATCACTTCAGCTGCCTGTACTCCAATTGGAAAATCAAAAGAAACATAACAATTTTATCGCAAAATGTTGTAATTCACCTTGGATAAAGGTGTCAACCAAATAAGTAAATGTAAAATGTACTACAGTACATTGCTACACGCATTCGCATAATTAAATTTCTCATTTTTATTATTGTCTACTTCAGACAATACTTTATTAATTAAATGAAACTTTGTTACTTCTACTATTGCTCGAATCAGCACTTTTATGATGCTATTGCATTTTATTTCCTTGCTAACTCTTATTTTTTCATATTGCTTCTACTATAAGCAGGTAGTATTTTCGCAACTGAAGGTTGTTAGAGTGCCAAAACAGATGAGAAAAATGAGTGGATGTGCAGTGCCTATAAAATCCCCCATTGGAAGTTTTCACTTTTATTATTCTACAACATTGAATCGCCATGGGTTTAAGACTCAGTAATGTCAATGTTCAAACAGAACTCTGCCAAGTGATCTATATTAATTACAAATAAAAACACAAAATAATTGATCAAATGAGTATTCACTGATTTCAATTCAGTCATGCCATGAATGCCCTCAGTCTGTTTGCACAGTCCTTTATCAGCTTTGTACACTGAACACTGCCATTTCTTTTTGTTCTTCTTTGCAAAACCTTTGCTCAAGCTCTATCAAGTTGCATGGGGACCATGATTCAAATTCACATTTGGATTGAGATCTGGACTCCAACCCGGCCACTCCAGGACATTATTATTGTTGTTTTTAAGCCATTCCTGCATAGCTTTGGCTTTATGCTTGGGGTTGTTGACTTGCTGGAGTGAGCATAGGAGTGTCCTACAATGCAGTGGTGTCCCATTTAGAGTTTGTTCCTGGCTGTTTGTAATTGACAAATGGGGCTCAGAAGACAAACAAATGGAAGAACAAAGTATTAGTTATGTTAAAACCCCAATTCATTTTACTTTTGATTGTCCAAGTAAGCAGCCTGAATATATGATGGGCTTTGACACTTTGCTTTCCCTTTTGCTTTTCCAGCTGAGTGCATTTCATACATTTGTTTCTGGTCCCTGACCTTTAAAAGTGTGGAGGGGATTTAAGAAAGTAAAATAAGTTAAAAAGCTGTCCTCTAAGCATGAGTGAGCGTCACACTTAATATAAATATTGAAAAATGAAGGCTTCCAGCTGACACCATTGTTACTCCTAATTCTCACAGTATGACTGAATTATGACATTCTGTGGCACAACCTTTACTGCAAGTTTTTCATGTTTAAAGGCAGCTCCATTAAGCCTTCCACAATCTCCTTGTATTTCTGCCCTTTTTAATATTCTGATTTTCAAGCTAAAAAAGTGAACTGACTGAGAGGTGAGAGAACCACTGTGACTTCATATTTTTGGATAGTTGTTTTCACTAAAAACTGTTATAAGCTAAGAATGATAATATTCAGATAATAAATAAATGGGAAAACAATTTAGCCGTTACTCCCAGGCCAGAATATATGTGCTGCCTGCTATCTCATATACATACAGTAAATTCAGAGATTATTCAGACCCATTTATTTTTTTTAATATTTTGTTATGCTGCAGCCAAATACACAGCACTCAATAACCAGAACACAAGTTTGGGATTTTTGCTAATTTATAAAAATATAAAAAGCTGAAGTATCACATTGACACAAGTATAACAACTGTTTTTCCATAAACAATAAAACTGAACTGCTCTCATCTCTCTGTTTGACTGCAGATGCAATAAGCCTCTGCTGATGAGGGGGTTTTACGCTCCATCCTGGAATCATTTTAGATCATCTCTGGAAACACTTCTGGGGTCAGAGACAGCACTACATCTGCTCTAGGGGTATCAGACTGCACCTACCTTAAACTTGGTCCTAGTATGTTTAACAGCTGTTAAGGGTCTCTGTCTTCAAGACAGCCCACTAGCTGCCTGTTACAGAGACAGCTTTTCTCCATATATTTATTTCTAGGACTGTGTGCCATCTAGTGGCTAGGTAGTGTTGCCACCTCTGGTATTCCTGGTTCTGCTCTTTCTCTCCACTTCTCTGGGTCAGGAATGTTTGCCAACTGCTGGGTCAGCTACTTCCAGATCTGCTCTGTGTCTTTTTATTGCTAATGTCCTTACCTACAGCCCAGGCCATGAAGATATATCACTCCCTAGGAGCAAACTGCACCCCAACATGACATACTGTGTACAGAAATTCATCTGGTGTCAGTAGGACTGTTTGTCCTTGGCGTCTTTCTGTGAGACTTTATCCTGCCCTCTGTTACTATTGTTGCCCTTGCCATGGCACCCTCTTTCTAGCCAAACACTCCTTATGGTAGTTTAATGAAAATGACTGTACTGTATTGGATTGTTTAAACATGTTTAAAAATAACTGACATATAGCTCCGTACTGCATTAGTTTCTGATTTACTTTATGTTATCCTGACTGGCATTGCAGACTAAAATGTAATATTGTAAACCAAAAGCTGTCAGTTCAATCCTCAGCACATTTTGTGACTCTGAGTGTACAGTGAAAGCTGTCATTGTTCACAGTGAATACATGTGATAACAATGACACTGTGCTGTGTTTGTGATATGCCTTGGGGTGATGGTCATTTTAGGAATTATCCATTCATCCATGTACTACACCTGAAGTTTGCATTGATGCTTATCAGCAGAGTGAACTCCATGCAGGTAAACTCAGGCTAATACAATGCAATATAATACAATTTATTTTTTGTATAGTGCTCTCCACTGCTTTCATTTAAAATACAAGTACAGATTATACTACTTACTAAATACAGAACTAGTACGTATATACATGCAGATTTGTTCAACACACAGAGAACAAGATAGAGCTGGTAAAACATAAATGAAAACCAACAATGTCTGTCCATTAATCTATAATAATAAAAGGCAAAGCCCTCACTGACTGACTCACTCACTGACTGACTGACTGACTGACTCATCACTAATTCTCCAACTTCCCGTGTAGGTGGAAGGCTGAAATTTGGCAGGCTCATTCCTTACAGCTTACTTAAAAAAGTTAGGCAGGTTTCATTTCGAAATTCAAAGCGTAATGGTCATAACTGGAACATATTTTTTGTCCATACACTGTAATGGAGGAGGCGGAGTCACGTATCGCGTCATCACGCCTCCTACGTAATCACGTGAACTAAAAACAAGGAAGAGATTTACAGCACGAGTCACACGCGGGAACGAAGGTAAATGACGTTAATTTTTGACTGTCTTTTAATACTGTGTAAGCATACATATTAACACATGTGCAATTAAACGTGTGCATTTACGGGGTGATTTCTCAGGCTTAAAAGCTCACCTTTTATCAAACGTGGGAACAAAGGTAACTGACGTTGTTCACTGTCTTTTAATACTGTGTAACCATACATATTAACACATGTGCAATTAAACGTGTGCATTTACGGGGTGATTTCTCAGGCTTAAAAGCTCGCCTTTTACTAAAAAGGTAAATGCAAAACTATTTTCAATCAGTTTATTGAAACGCTCCCGTTAAGGATTGCAATAACATATTCGCGAGATAAAAGAACGAAGTAGGGGGAAATGGAGGAAGAGCCGGAAACAGCGAAGAGCAAAAAATTAATTAAACAATTGAGAACGGAGCGAGTGAAGCATACAAGCATGTTCATAAGGGAAACAAAGCACGGTGTAAAACGTAAGTTTAAATTAACTTTATAGAAACGCTCCCGCTGCGGATTGCAATAACATATTCGCGAGATAAAAGTTTAATGAGAAGACACGAGGTATAAACGAACCACACGCCGTGGCGCAACGTTAGGGGCAACAGTTTCAACCATTCTATGATCTGCTTCTCGCAACTGAAAGACGGCACATGGCGGATGTTAGCCGACTTGCTGACCGCAACGTTAGGGGCTTCAACTATGGCGCTGACGCCACATCTCAGTGCCAACACTTTGCAGACTCTACTTAAAAGACACGCCCTCCTCACTGGACAGTTAAAAAGACCAATCAAACTAACGATGACATCAAGTATTACCCAATCAAAAGTAGGAAAGGAGGCATCTTCATAAAATGCGTGTGGGATGATTTGCATGACACGCTGCTTTAAAAAAAAAATGATAAAAAAAATACGGGATAAATCCCGTCCAGTATTGATTCAAAACGGGACGCGCAATTTCATTCTCAAACGCGGCACGATTCCGTATTTTAAAGGACGGGTGGCAACCCTACAGTGCCAGGTAACCACCCATACAATCAGATTGTGATTCAGACTAGGAATGCAATGAATGTAATTACCCCGATCTACATACAAGGCGAAAGTCTTGCAACATTCAAAGATGATGGTTTGGGATAATTAGTACTTATTAAGTACACCATGGCACATAAAAGAGCTTATGAAGCCTTGAACCGAAAAAAGCAAGATCTCAGAGATCGTAAAAAAAAAAAGGAGGTAATGTCGTTTTACTCGCTGTACATTTTAGTCAAACATTACCAGTTATTCCACGAGGGAGACCAGCAGATGAACTCAATGCGTGTTTAAAATCCATGCTTCTCCCACGCTCGGTTATATGTCGCGTGTTCTCGGGTAGGTACACCAAAAAATGTATACATTTAAGCATGTAATGGGCAAACAAAAAATGAGGTATACCCGAAGGCACTGCAGTAGTACTCAATGTAACTTTACTTCTTAAATGTTAATGTTTTACTGTTTAATAATTTATACGCTTCTTATATATTGTTCAAATTCTTTTATCAAAATACCAGTGACAGCGCAATGCACGATAACATGGAGTGAATACACCATACGCATCTGCCCACGGCCGCCCTGGTGTGCGCAGATAGGAGTTGATTCTAAAATAAAATAAACATAAAAAGAGTAATACAATCATCACCCATAAAGCGTGTAGCAGACGTGACGTATTATATGTGTACCAGATTTCAAGTCAATAGGTGAAACGGTTTGCAAGCTACAGGTGATTTAAAATCCTGGACAGACCAACGAAAAGCCACGGTAGCAAATTATAGAAGAAGATTTTACTGTTTAATAATTTATATTTATATGAAATGTGCTTCTTATATATTACTTCATATTCTCATATGATAATGATGTTAATGTTGTTTATATTGATTTCTATGTTATTGTAAGTGCATCTATGTGTGTATATGTATGTATGTATGTATGTATGTGTGTATATATATATATATATATATATATATATATATATATATATATATATATATATATATAAAAATATATATATAAAAAATATATGTGTATATGTATATATAATATATCTGTATATGTGTGTATATGTGTGTGTATATGTGTATATGTATATATATATATATGACAGCAACACTCATAACAATGACAACACAATTACATTGACAATCATGTTACGTTATTTTTAAAATGTTTCCTTTACTTTTTCATAACCTCTTTAACACACTACTTCTCCGCTGCGAAGCGCGGGTATTTTGCTAGTTAATTTATGAAAGTCAAAAATAAAGTCACAGTGCTGGAGATCTTGGCCAATTGACCACCTACTCGCTCCTGGTTTTTCTATAGTATGGAGACTGTGCTAAACGTCCAGTGCTCCTTTATCCAAGATGACTTTTCCATATGCAGGAGAGCATCCTGGCGGTACAGCAGTGCCACCAAGTGCCACACCCAGATACATGTAGAGGAGGGTTAGTAATGGTTTATAAATTTTGTGACACTTATATTTCTGTTTAAATGACTAACAAACAGAAATGCAGTATGCACAGCTAATCAGCAGTTCTAGTCAGGGTATTCTAGTAGTAAGTCTTCAGCCAGGAACTTTATTTCTTAAAAGAGCACATTAGACTTATGGACCTGCGCTCATTTCTCATTTTTATGGGAACAGGTAATGCAATGACATTGGAAATAGTTTTAGTGCTTTCCATTTCTAGTCTTTGCATTGTTCAGGTGGCATTAGGCATGGTGTGTAAGGTTAGGATTAAGGTTTAGAAGAATATTGGCATAGATTATACTATGAGGGTTTTGTTTTTAAAAGTTGATCCAATGACATTTTTATTATTTGGTTGTGAGTCCTTTACCTGGCAATATTGTATTGGGGGAGCCATTGCTTGATTAGTTGATTATTAAATGAAAGATCAGCACAGTATATTACATACCCTGGCATTGTCATTTATTATGTATTCTGTTTTTGGAGTAAACCCAATAAAATCAAGGTGCTGGTATGAAGAGATGCCTTTCTACAAGGAAGGATTAAGCTTTAACTTGGCATATAAACAAAGTCAGAAAGCTGGGAGGAAGACAATGTGAAAGGTCGAAAAGAATGAATACGGAGATAAGTGGCTGATTTTTGACAATAAATAATTTTCCAGGACCTCGAATGAATTGATGCCCCCACCCATAATTGGTTTCTTAATTGTGCCCAGCTCTCCTGGGATGGGCTGAGGTTCTTGTAACACAGAAAACTGGTTTAGCTGGTATGATATCATTGGATAACAATTTTTTAAAAATGTTTTGGTGATTATTAAAGCTGAACACAAATATAATTTGAAATTGAGAGAAACATGAAATGAACTTTAATTGAATTTAGTATGTATAATCACTTGATGACGATGATTCATTGCATTAGTTCAACTGAGCTAAAAATATTTTGTTGCCAATTTTCATTTGTACTCATTCTCTGATGCTTCTCGTTTCAGTGTTCAACAATAATCACCCAGCATTGATGAATTCCACCTGCCCTCATACCATTCTTTCATCACTTTAATGTCCTATTGAAACCTTTCACCATGTTTGTCACTGACTGCACTAAGATTAGCAGTCCAAGTGTGAATACAGTACAGAAAATTATTATTTAGTGACATATTGCACTTCATGATTTTGTATGCTTGAAACATTTTGTCAGCTAGCTGGACAAAGTTTGGTGTGCTATGTTTGGTACACAAATTCCTTGATTGTCTTGCATGCGATTTGCTCTGACCCAGCTAGTAGATCTTCTGCTTGTGTGTCTGATGTATCTGATTTGTGGACCATCAAAAATGCTTTCCTCAATGTTGTTCAAGGAAACATCTGTCTCATATTGAAATCCTTCATACCCCAATTGATTCATTGTATTCAAAAATCTTTGTTAGCTCAACAACTTGCTTATGTGTCACTTTTTTATAACCTGTAACCAAATGTTTACGGCACAGCCAACTCTTTTTAATGTAATGAGACTTACTGTGGCCGTTCCATTCACAACTGAAACAACAGTACTTGATATATCTGAACTGCAATCCTAGAAGTAGTACCACCACTTTTTGATCTCCACAGATGTTTCAGTTGTAGTTGTTGCACTGTATATACATACTTTGTGGCCAGTAGGGAGCATGGCATCACCCCAAACACCCACACAATTTTTGCTAACACAATTACCTATACAATGTTTCTTTCTTCACCACTATGTGTTACAATAAACTTCTCCTTAATCTTTTCCCCTCTGCACCTCCTGGAAAGCTTTGTTCTTCTTTCGCACCTGTCACCAGTGTCCAGTGAAGTGGAGCAATTTCCTTTGTACCTGACCTGGGAGTGCTGTCAGTGCCACCATGTTGCATTCAGGAAGCACTTCTGGGTCAGGCAGAACCTCCCTAACTGGAGACAGCATCTCTCACCAGCTTCCCCTGGCAGCTCCTACACAACCCAGCAGTGCTTGAAGACTGTACTCCCGAAATTTTATCAACGTGTTAAATGTTCTACTAGAGGGGAGAACACTCTGGACCATGTTTACTCCAACATCAAGCACGCGTACAGAGCCATACCCCTCCCCGAACTCGGACAGTCCGACCATCTTTCTCTCCTGCTCACCCCAGCTTACACCCCCCTCAGACACAGTACCAGGCCCACCATAAAGACTGTTACAGCCTGGCCTGAAAATGCACTCTCCAAACTACAGGACTGCTTCGAACAGACGGACTGGGACATATTTGAACACCAAGAGCTGGAAACATTCACAGGAACGGTACTGGACTATATCAGGTTCTGCATCGGGAATGTGACTGTGGACAAAAACATTCGGGTTTTCCCAAACCAGAAACCCTGGATGAACAGCCAGGTCAGTACACTCCTCAGAGACCGCGACGCTGCCTTCAGGTCAGGTGACAGAGCTCTGTACAGGGCGGCCTGAGCCGCTGTGAAAAGTGGAATTAAAAAAGCCAAGACGGACCATAAAAGGAGCATAGAGTCCCACCTGTCCATCCACAATACATGGGAGGTGTGGCAGGGAATACAAAACATCACAAACTACAGAGGCTGTGATGCAACAACAGGAGATCTGAGTGCACCGCTAGCAGAGGAGCTAAACTGCTTCTTTGCTCGCTTTGAATCATCACAACAGCAGCACTCACCTGCTCCCACCCTCACCGGGTTCCTGCACTACTTCCTGCACTACTCCACTCACTGTAAAGGGGCACAATGTCAGACGGGTGCTCCTGGCACTGAATCCCAAGAAGGCTGCCGGCCCAGATGGAGTGCCTGGTAGGGTGCTCAGAGCGTGTGCCCACCAGGTCACCTTTATCTTTACCAAAATCTTCAACTTCTCTCTAGCCCAGGCAGTCATTCCAGCCTGCCTAAAATCAGCCACAATCATTCCAGTGCCGAAGAAGTCTCCCATCATCAGCCTAAATGATTATCGCCCTGTGGCCATTACTCCAGTAATCATGAAGTGCTTCGAGAGACTGGTTCTCCAGCACATCAAGGACTATCTCCCCCAAGACTTCGATCCCTACCAATTCGCATATCGCACGAACAGATCCACAGAAGACGCCATTGCTGTAGCTCTCCACTCTGTGCTGAGCCATCTGGAGCAGCAGCAGAGCTACGTCCGGATGCTGTTTGTGGATTACAGCTCAGCTTTTAATACAATCATTCCTGACATTCTCATCACCAAACTGGACACTCTTGGCCTCCCCCCTCTCACATGTGTCTGGATAAAAGACTTTCTTACCAACCGGCACCAGACTGTGAGACTCGGACCCCACCACTCCTCCATTCGCACACTGAACACCGGTACCCCGCAAGGCTGTGTGCTGAACCCCCTTCTGTACTGTCTCTACACCCACGACTGCAGTCCGGCCCACAACAACAACCTCATCGTCAAGTTTGCTGATGACACCACAGTGGTCGGACTCATCTCAAAGGGAGACAAGGCAGCTTACAGAGAGGAGGTCCTGAATTTGGCAGCCTGGTGTTCAAAGAACAATCTGGCTCTGAACACCAGGAAAACCAAGGAGATCATTGTCGACTTCAGGAGGCACAGCACTGACCTAGCCCACCTTTACATCAACGGCGAGTGTGTGGAGAAGGTCCATACCTTCCGGTTTCTTGGCGTCCTTATCTCCGCTGACATCTCCTAGACAGACAACATCACAGCAGTCATCAAGAAGGCTCAGCAGCGGTTACACTTCCTGAGGGTCCTCAGAAAGCACAACCTGGACTCCAACCTGCTACTGACCTTCTACCGCTCGTCCATCGAGAGCCTGCTGACGTATTGTATCACAGTATGGTATGGCAGCTGCACCATGGCAGACAGGGAGAGGCTTCAGCGAGTAGTAAAGGCAGCACAGAAGATCATCAGCTGCCCTCTCCCCTCCTTGATGGACATTTACACCTCCCGCTGCCTTAGCAGAGCAAAAAACATCATCAAGGACAGCTCCCACCCTGGCTCTGATCTGTTTGACCTGCTGCCCTCAGGGAGGCGCTACAGGTGCATCACAACAAGGACAAACAGACTCAAGAACAGTTTTTTCCCAAAAGCCGTAACCATTCTAAACTCTCACATGCACTGACTACACAGTCTAACCCCCCAACCCTTGGATTACCCCTTATCCATCAACTGTGCAATATCCAATATCTAAATGGTACTGAATAATAACTGTGTAATATCTGTATACTGTACAATATCATTACTCTCAGGGTCCAACATCCACTACTCACTGCACATGATCATCATTATTGTGCAATATTTAAATTATGTGCAATAACCCAATAGTGCAATAGTTATTTATTATTTCCAGTATTTAAATAATGTGCAATAACTAGATTTAGTTATTATTCTTTCCATTTGTATATAGCGTCGCAGAACTTTTTTTGCAACTTTTTGCACCATTTGTTTATTTGTTTATTTACTTGTTGTGTTCTACATATATGTCTGCACTGAAGGAGCTGCTTTTAATCTCATTGTACATGTGTATAGTGACAATAAAAGGCATTCTATTTCTATTCTATTTTCTGCCCATTGATACTAGATCTCCCATGCAGGGGTAGGTACACAGAAGACCTGCCAGAGAGTTGTTGCCACCTATTGTGCTGGAGGAACACATGACCCCTGGAGGCAAACTCATGCCACCCTTCCATTAGCAAGGCTTCCCAGCCAGGCAAGAACTCATTCATCCCAGCTGGGATGCCAGCCAACCTGTGTCTTCTATGACAACTTATAATATGAGAGAAAATCACGAAAATAGGTGAGTGCAGTAAAATGTTACATAATAGGAAAATGTAAAGGTGATCTGTGTCATCAGCAGGCCAAAATTCTTACGATACAGCAAAAAGTGTTCAGGAAGCAGTTGTCCAATGTAATGGATGTTTTTTTTCTTTCTGTAATGCATTTTGGAGCACAAAGAACTTAAAAGCTCTTTTAATCTTGTATTCTAAGGAATTCTATTCTAAACTCAAAAAAAAAAACTATTAAACTAAAAAATCATATTCTGTAGCTCTGTCCATTAGGCATGAGCCTTCTACTCTGACAATGGGTCACTCTGTGTCAGAACTACCAGATCATTTGTCTTAACACATTCTTGACTTTCACTAATGTAAATCTTTTTTTTCATTAAGTAACAGTATTTTTATTTAAGCCTGAAGCAGCGATGGAACTATTTAAACAATTTTCCCTTGAGCAATGGAACTTTCCTGTGTTACAGGTAATGATCAGTTATTTTTGTTTTATGGGTTGCAGGTTGAAACAAGTGTGCACTGTATGGGAAATGTCCCAGCCCTAGCAGATGACCTCTCCTCTTAGTATGAGTTTCAATTAGTCTTTTTTTAAGGCTTTTTATATTTGTGGCACTTTAATACACTTCGTGTGAGTTTAATTATTTTGTTGTTCCTAACATTTATGGGAAAATAACCCTTTCTCCTGTATCAATTCACTGTGTTTTTATGTTCTCTGCTAAGAAATGTACCTTCTTTCCATTTTTCTTCTTTTTGTGGTGTGACTGATGGTGAAAGGTTTACACGCAAAATATACATAGTGGGACTTTCAGCTGCCTTGTAAAGACAACTTTTGAAAAATCAGGCTGGACTACAATAAAAAACAAACTTTATTATTTTGACTAGAACGCTTTCACATGTAATATGCAGTGTGCAGCCCATGAATCTTCCAAGTTTTTACTAATTTCCTGGAATAATTCTTTGCCTGGTTTCTCACTATCAATCACTTTTGTCATTATCTAGGGGAGGACAGAACTTGGACTATTTTCCAAAGAATCCTTTTAATATAAACACTCGTTAAAGAAATATTTTTCCCAAAATTAAAAATTTCACAGTTAGCTAAACTTTACAAATATCACTTTTTTTTGATCATGGCATTTCCTTTTTAATATTTACTGTAAAACCCTTAACTTACAGTAAAGACTTAATTGTCATACTATAAATATCGGGTTTTTTTCAACAGGCCCTTTATTTTTTTTCTATTTTGGATGCTTTTCCAGTTATTTTCTTCTGTTTTTAATGATTATCACTGTGATGTCATCTCTGCTCAGATTTTGACTGTTTATTTGCTCTCAAATCTTTCCAGTAATTGAAGTCTGTACTGGCATCACTGGGCACAAGGATCATCTGGTAAATACTGACTTAAAGGGGGGTGGGGTAAATCCTGATGTAATCTTTTATTGTGTTTTATATTTGTAATTAATTTAGATCACTTTGCAGAGATCTGTTTTCTCTTTGACATTAAAGAGTCCTTTCCTGTTTGATTAATGTCCAAAAAGTAAAAATAAATCCACTTTGCTTCAATATTGTTTAGCAATGAAATGTGAAAACATCCAAGGGGTGAACATTTTTTATAGACACTGCAGATAACAACTTACAAACATTTAACTTTTTTCTACAATCTCATGTAAAACTACAACTTGTCAAATATAATTGAACGATGTGAAATTGGTAGCATCTTGGCATATTGCTTAGCACCTCTGCTTCACAGCTTCAGTACACTCTTGTTAAATAACTAGCAATCACTGCCTTCGGGGAGATGGCAGGTTGTTGTAGTATTTTCCTTTTTCTGATTTTATTTCTCCATTCTTAAAGAAAACAGTGCAATGGGTTGATTAACAACTTCACACTCTGCCATTATAGGTAAGTGGAGTCACACACCATCCAGGGATCATTTCTGCCTTCTGTCCATACTGCTGGGATAGGCTCTAGCTCCCTATGACCCAAAAGATGGTTAACCAGATTCAGAAAATCGATGGATTAATGAAAATAAAAATTCTTCATCCAAAAATGTGAAAAGTTATAAAAATGTAAAATTACAGTTTTAAAGGGTGTTTTATGTTAATCTGAAAGACAAGAAAAAACAGATGGGCGGTTTTCACTTTTCTTTTAGAAACTCAACCTTATCATGCAGCTTTTTGATAATTATCTTACATTTAAATGATCATGTAAAAACTATAATTTAATAAAACATCTACTTATTCAGATAATATATAAATTCGTACTCAGTGGTTAAGAGAACTGCATTTTTTTCACAACAGCATGTGGTACCATTGATTCTCAATCCTGTCTGGACAAACACCCCATAACTTATCAATGCTCTACCAAGTTCAGGTCTTCTGATGATGGACAATTTGCAGTAGCCGTAACGAAATGTTCTCAAAAATGTTTCCTTTTGTACAGTAAAAAGAAGCAAGACTATTGGATACAAGCGTATTAAGGAAGAAGAATGGAGACTTCATGGCGTTTGTTTTGATTATTCTTTTATTAGCATGCCCACATAACATCCAGACATTCCTCCATACTGGATCCCCTCAAGTTAGCTTACTATCCTATTCACTCCATCGATGACGCTATTGCCACAGCAATCCACCCTAGCCTAGGAAGCCTGGAGGATCAAGACACGTATATGTGGATGCCATTCTTAGATTTCATTTTCACATTTAAAACAATTATCTTTGACACCTCATGAACAAGCTTGTTTCACTGGGCCTGGAAAACCCCTTTTGCAATTTGATGATAGACTTTCTGATAGAGAGACCCCAGTCTGTCCGATTTGAAAACAATACACCAAATATCACCATTCTGAGCATTGATGTTCTCCAAGGCTGTGTATTGAGTCCTGTACTCTTCACCTTGATAACCCATGACAATTGCACCAGGTACCGCATGAACTGCATCATTAAGTTTGCAAATGACACAACAGTGATAGGCCTCATCAGTGGTGATGATGAGATGGCTTACAGATATTAGGTCAAACAACTTGGTAGACATTTGTAAGAACAATAACCTGACCCTGAATGTCAATAAAACAAAGGAGACCACTGTTGACTTTAGAAAGAACCATGTCACCCACCTTCTCCTTTTTATCAACTACTCCACTGTGGAGTCAATCAGAAGCACAAAGTTCCTGTGAGTGGAGATAACAAATTAACCTTTCCTGGACCCAACACACCTCCTAGCTAGTCAAATGATGACAGAAGTGACTGTTTCTACAGAGGCAGTATAGAGAGTGTATTGATACAACCTGCATCACTGCCTGGTATGGCAACTGTACTGGATTTCCCTGCAGAGAGTAGCAAGAGCAACTGAGACATTTATATCCTTCTCATACAGGAACAAGGCCATCAACATTATAAGAGGCTCCACTCTCCCTAACAAGGGACTGTTCGCCGTTCAGTCCTCCGGCAACTGGTACTGAAGTATACAGTGCAGAACTCTCACATTTCATAAAAGTTTTGTCTCACACACCATTAAGACTTGTAGCCTCCTGAGTGTTTTGTTTACCTCAGGAATAATGAGCCATAAACGTTGTTTTTTTTTAGCAAGGAAAAATGTTATTATGTGTAATACAAAACATGTAAATACCAAGATGTCAACATTAATATAGTAGGAAAGGTATGTCTAGTGTTCACTGTTGTTCTGTTACAGATTTAGTACACGTCCTTCACAGCCTGCCATGGCAATCAGGACAGTAGAAGCATGTTTGTTTTCTTATAATATTTTTTCTGTTACTTGTGCATGAGATGGTAGAATGTCAGTGCCTTATCGGCACAATCCACGTGCCCATTGTGTTACAGTAGTTCATAAATATATACACATGGCAAAATTTCCACATTTCCCCTGACATGAATATTGACAGTTGCTACATTGTAAACAGTGCTTAGAGGGTTTTCATCTTTCTTGTTCTTGCACTTGCAGTTGGTCACAATCATTTTGTCTTTTTGCCATGCACCTACTGTGGCATCACAATGAAGCTCCATGCAACCAAATTCACCAGGCTGTATTCTTCAATTTCACTAGCTGTGTCATCGTCTGATAACCATTTCACATCATCATTACTAACGCTGGATTTGAGCAATAGTTACTATTTCTTGGCTTTGCGACTTTTCATTTGACATTGTATTTCCAGGTTGAAGGCTTTGCCTGTACTCATCAATATTGATGAGGTACTATAGAATTACCATAATGTGACAGAACACATAGAAATATTCATGATTTTTTGCAGAATGGTGTCATGTCATCCATTAGATGGCAGCAAAATTTTTTTGGCCTTAACGCTGTAAAGCAGATCATTACACATTGCTCAGGACTTAACCATAATAAGTTAGAATTTCAAACCTGAAATACACTTGGGGTTAACACCAAGGAGGTTAAGCAATGATCATTCTGATAAGACACTGCCAGTCTATTAATATAGCGCAATGTATAACTTGCCTGTTGTCATGCACGTGAGAATAGAGAACATCCATTGACTCTAACACTTCCACCCCAAACCAAGAGAGGCCACTGTTACTGACTACCTCATCTTTTTTACCTGCTGTTCTGAGGCTGTTCCAGAGAAGACCAGGGACCCAGTTCCTTTTCTGCCCAGTAGCTCCACTCCTTCTATTTCTATGCCATATTAACCTTCTCAAAGTTGGAAGTCTTCATTCAGTCTGGAACCAACCCTGGAGGAAGTTAAAGTATTCTTGAAAACCAGTTGGAATTATTGTTTGCTTTGGACCCTTGTATGTTTATCTATTTTGTCAGTTATTTTCCTTAAATATTTGGGATTCTACTCTTGGAGCTCCAAAATCCTTTTGCTGTAACGTTCATCTGTTTGAACCTATTACACTTTGCAATATGCTAGTGATTATCTGTTGTTTAATTGTGTTATCCTATTTGTTATTTTTGTTTATTTTTGTTGTCTATTCTTGCACATACTGTAATTGGGCCAGGTGATACAATTTCGTTCTGCTATACACTGTTATCTGTGTGGTTTCAAATGACAAATAAAGTTAACCTTGAACCTTGAGTAGTAAAATGGTGGTCAGGAGATTCTTCTGTTCTTTATCCATAAACTCTGTATAACTTAAAGCTACTGTTGATATGTAGAGGGGAAAAAAAATATTTATTGATTATCATCCTAAGTCTTCCCAACTGAGGTTACGATCGAATCCCGAAGTCACCCTACTGACTCTGATATAGCAAGTTTCTGTCCAATATACTCTGTCATTTCCTTTTGTTTTGGCCCTGTCTAATGATTTGTGCATTGTCAAGCTCAGTTTATTACTTTCTGCTGACAACCTCAGAGAAGCACATTTATATAAGCTCAGGGTGGTTGCAGATGAAACAATCCATGAATCACATATGTAAGGATGCCACCATAGTTTTAAGGATTTGACATGACAGGAAAGGTTACCTTAAAGAAACCTGTGGCTTGTCAGCAGTGCTCCATTATATGCACAAGATAAATAAAAGTGTTTACTCAACTCAGCGCTCCTGCCTGCACTAATTCATGCTGAAATACTTGTGAAGTCAGCATGTCAATACTGTGAGCAGGTAGGTTGGAGATTTCAGCAAAAATTACCTCGCTCTTCCTTTTCTGACTTCATGGAGCTCAGTTATTTAATTAAGCATCCTTTTCCATTTATGTCACTTTTTACAATCATTTCCCTCTCAAAGGAATAATTCATGGTAAAACGATAAATGCTGATTGTATGGGTAACTGGAGAAACTGAGTAATGAAGGCAGGGGTTTGAAACTCCTGTCATTAAAACCTACAGGATTCCTTCATTTATATTCCAATGGAACCTCATTTCTTAAATTAGACTCCTAATTTGCTGGTTCATTTAAAAACCTAATTTATCAAACTGAAAGTAAGTCGGTGTAACTTTATCGTATAGATTTCAAAAATTGTTGAAGTAACCCCAATTAAACTTTTGCTCGACTCTGTGTAAATGGGTCTTGCTCTTTGCATTTTTTGGTAATTGATTGTTTTAAGTATAAACTCCTGTACTGTATCTCAAGTTACCACACACTTGTCTGATTCTCAGCCTTCCTTTATTTAGCTTTTGCTCTCATTAAATTGGTTGGTGTGCAGAAGACTACAGGTAATATATTTAGGCCAACTCTGTGTTGGTCAAATGGGGAGGAGTGATTGACTCATTATTAACATTTTCTTGATCATTTCTTTTATCTCTTAGAATGTCATTTAATGGAGAAGAAAAAAAATGTATTCCAGTTGTGGTTTGTTAACTGGTATTCAGTGCACTTTTCAAGAAGAACTCGCATGTGAGCTACATACTCACAAAAGACCACTTAAACAGTAGTGTAACAGAGAAATAAGAGAGCGTCAGGCTGTTGGGGTGCAAATAAGCAAATACAATTTAACCAGAAAGTTCATTTAAGAAAAATAATTTGCAGAGTAATATGACAAAACATAGCAGCCAATGGTCCTTTTTATATGCCATTAAGGCATGTTTTAAGTGAGGCAAACTGTCCTGTATGTGATCAAGGCCCAGACTGGATGCCGACTTCTGGTGGTTAAACTGTTTATATAGTGGATAGCTTTGGTTTACAGGAGCGGAAGTAATGTCATGGTTCACTTTTTCAGTGAGGCTAGATGAATTTAGATCCTCCTCTGCTTCACTATCATGTTGCTTTCCACAAGGCTCCATACTTGGTCCTCTGCTATTTTCTTTGTATCTCCTGCCTCTTGGCTCTATTCTTAGAAAGCATAAAATTACTTTCCATTGTTATGCAGACGATACTCAGGTTTATGTACCCCTCAAACGCAAGGATGCTTACTCCATACAAACTTTGGTTATGTGCCTAGAAGAGGTGAAAGCTTGGATGGCAGTAAACTTCTTAAATTTTAATGAAAATAAGACAGAGGTTATAGTTTTTGGTCCTGGGGGCACCAGTGGGTCTATTTCTACTTCTACTCCTGTGGATTTGGGTCCCCTTGCACAATATGGTACACCTGTTATTACAAATTTGTTTTACAATCTTGTTTTTTTCAGCCAAGACGTTTGACGAAGATAAAAAACATTCTTTCCAAAGATCAATTTACAACAGTAATCCACGCTTTCATTACAACCCGGTTGGACTATTGTAATTCGTTGTATGTTGGTGTTAGCCAGTCCACCCTGTCTCAGCTCCAGCTGGTGCAAAATGCTGCTGCACGCCTTTTAACTGGCACGCGAAAAAATGAGCACATTACACCTGTGTTATCCTCACTGCACTGGCTGCCTGTTCAGTTTAGAGTTCATTTTAAGATTCTTTTATTTGTTTTTAAGTCCTTAAATGGGCTTGCTCCACCCTACCTCGCTGAGCTTCTGCATATGCACTGTCCTTCCCGCTCACTCAGATCAGTTGGTCAGCTGCTTCTGGATGTGCCTAGGACTCAGCGAAAGCTCAGGGGGGATAGGGCTTTTTCCGTTGTGGCTCCAAGGCTCTGGAATTCACTGCCAATCCACATTAGACAGGCCCCCTCACTGCCCATTTTTAAGTCTGCTCTTAAGACTTACCTCTTTGGTTTGGCGTTTGATCCTGTGTGAGCAGTTGATTTTACTCTGTTTTAACTCTGTTTAGTTGTGTTTACTATGTTTTAATTAGTTTCATTTATTGTATTTTATTTTACTTATTTATTATTTTGTTTTTTGTTCAGCACTTTGGTCAGCGGCTGTTGTATGTAAAGTGCTTTATAAATAAAGTTGACTTGACTTGACTTGACCTAAGCATTCCTCCATTTTAGGAGAAACAACACAGAGGCAGTTAGTGACAGTGTTATACCACTATCATTTCTTATCTTTACCTGTTCAAATTCAGGAAGCTGCTCCCAAGGCTTACGTTTGTCATAAAACCAAGTGTTGAATAAAGCAAAAGACGTTTGAGGCCTCCAGCAGCACAGCAGAGCCTTTACTAACTTGCCCAGAAGAGGCTCATCTAAACTCAGCCAGACCCCAAATACTACCTGCTGATATCAGGCAGAGCAGTTCCCAAAAATGGAAACCTGGCAAAAGAATACAAAATGTCCACAATTCTATCAAAAAGCCCCACAAGAGGGAGGGTAACTGTCAACTCCTGGCTTGTGAACCAAAAGGTTAACAAGGATCTTGTTAAATCAATGAATTGTTAGCAAAAGCAGAAAATTAGGCAAAAATGCTCAACAGAGCATAAAAAAACAAAAGGACTTTCTCAAATGGCAAGCTACAGCAAACAAGTCCTAATAGACAATCTGTAGGCAAAATCAAGAAAACAAGGCAAGAGTTTCACTCAAACCAAAAAATCCAAAAAGAAATAGAAATACTCATAGAACTCCACAGTGAATGAAATGATCTCTTATTCCTGAGCCATCTCAGCTGACTTAAATGACCAGAGTGAGGGCTCAGGAGGGGTGACATCAGGGTAGCCCTGCCTCTTGGGACACCACCCACAAGGGACAAAGAAGAGAGGTACATAGTTATAGACATAAGAGAAAGTATTTAAAATATGACACATAATAACTCAAAACACAACAAAAATAATAATAAAATACATAAACATGTTAATACATAACAACTTGTGTGACTGTGGGTACTATATACTGCTTGTCATGGCTGCTTCTACTTAATGTAAGAGAAGCTCTGGCCCTAAATGTACTAAGCTAAGCTACACCAAAAAAAAACAACACATCTTCATTTTCTATAGTGCATTATATACTACACAATATCAAAGTGCAAGGTAATGATATTCCAGGGCTGTCCTCTTTGGATTTCGTTGTGGTGAGTTCACCTCCTGTAAAACACAATTAGTTTTCACAAAATAATGTTGGGCAAATGAATAAACTGGCAAGCAGTATGGAAAATGATCTTCTGGCCAATTCTTTGGAATGGCTAGTCCGGTTTCTGGGATGGGTTAACCTCTTGCAAGGTACTCTACATATGAGAAAGTTGTCTGGACAAATGCATATGAATTCTTCAAGCGAAAAAAAAAAACATGAACTCAGATGCGAAACATTTTATAAATGTGGCGAGGGATCCTAAAGAGTAAAAGCTTCATAAAAATGGAGAAATCATCTTTATTATATGGCAGAAAAGAGCAAAGTAGCAAACACAAATGAGATAGCTGTAGCATAGTCTGTCAGTGTTGGGTTAGGGTTAGTTGTACTTGTTGTACAGGTGTACTTTAAAATACAAAGTTGCGGGTTCAGGCCACATCTGTGACTATGGCAGCAGAAATTATAAGTGAATATTTGAGTAAGCCAAAGTGGTGAATGTACAGTTCAGCAGAAGCTTGCACTCCACTAGAAGCACAAAGGAAATGGAAAGTGGTTTTGTCCATCCATCCATCCATCCATCCATCCATCCATCCATCCATCCATCCATCCATCCATCTATCCATTCACCTCTGTACTCAATTTGCCCAATGTAGGCTTATAAAACCCAGAGTATATCCTGGTAATATTGTGCAGAAAACAGAATTCCAAACTAGATTGGAAACCATTCCACTGCACACAATCATACTAGGACAATTTTGAGTCAGCAATGCATATACAGGCACCTTGCTCATACAGTATGTAGAGTACTATGCAAGAGATGAACCATGAATCATGAACCAGAGGTGTCCATGAAATAGGATTACCCATTCCAAACAATCAGCCAAAAGCTAGCATTTCCATGAAGCGTGCCAAATATCTATACAACTATATTGTATGTATAAAGCAATTTGAAATTCTGATCAAATGAGAAGCCACTGTATGTAGAAAAATGCTAAATTTCCACTTTCTCTGTATTGATTAACTTGATGGTTTATTATAAGCTTTTTGGACGATTTTACTTGCAATTTCATTGTGTATTCAAACACTATTCATCAATATAACTTGACAATGCAGAAGTTCCTCAAAACACCAAAGGAGTAAACATCCTTAAATTCTAGGTGCATTTTCAAAACTCTTGCCTGCTATTGACCTCCACTGGACAGGAATTGAGCCATATGGTGAAAGATGAGTTAGAGAAGTAAGGACACTGTGCCATAAGGAGAGCATCAGTACAGCCATCAAGCTGTGGGTTAATAATGAATTATAGTGCACCAGATCTCGCAAGTGGAAACACTGCTATCGACCCAGCTGGTAAAGGAAGGCTAATGCACTTAGGGTAATTTTTTTTTCTCTCCAGTCCCCCAAGGAGTTACAAAGTACAGCTGGGTTTCTAAATAATTCATTCAGTTTCTAACAGCTGACCCATCCATTAGTAATGGATGTCCATGATGTCACACAGTTTTCTGGAGCCAGTGCTGTTCACCAGGGGTCATTAAAAGAGTTTAGGAAGACTGATATTTGCAGTGTAGGATTCATGTTGTGGAACACAAATTATCTAACTTGTTGCTGTGTATAATATTATTTTCAGATATTTTATCAAACAAAAATGATTTAAGAAAGAAAAACAATGAAAAAACATATTTTATCTGATACATATGAAAGTTAATAAGGGTGCAAAAAAATGCTGCATATTTTTATGGTTATGTCCACCTTGATACAACCAGTAACAGAAAGAAAGAAAGAAAGAAAGAAAGAAAGAAAGAAAGAAAGAAAGAAAGAAAGAAAGAAAGAAAGAAAGAAAATAGAATGCCAGCTGATTGCAGATGTATCATCATGGATACTGTGGTAGAGTAGGAATAAGGGCCGAGTCCAAAAAAATATTTATTACCATTAAAACTTTAAGAAATAGAATAACAAAACTAAAGCAGTTATAACTGTCCAGGCTCTCAGGTTGTACCTCGGTTCAGTGGGTCTGGCTTTGTGGAGCTCCGTGTCATGGTTGACTCTCTACCAACTGAGACACCTCCTTCCACTGATGCCCGGGCTTTATAGGGCATGGACTGTAGAGGGCAGAGTCAGTTGCCCTCGCTGGGTGTCATCTCAGTGCTGTGGAGAGAAAAGGAGACAATACCACAGTACCAATCCCCTTGTCCTGGAGCGGAATTACATACTGTATCTTTGAAGAAGGCAGAAAGTGGACACACATATGTGACAGTCTTATTTTATCCTAGTAATTAAGTCTTTCACTTTAGTTTCCTGTGGCCCTATGATGTAAAAAATAAAGATATGGAAAATAAATTTAATTTTGTTCTTTTTAACTGCAACATCTTGTACATTTGTCCCTAAAGGATATTAAGCTTTTGTTTGCCTCATTTAGCAAAAAAAGGTGAGGCTCACATTTATTACCTCTCCTTTGTCTTTTCAGGGAATTAAGGGAAATATTTTAGAACATTGCCTGATATTTTAATAGTATTTTATGAAACAACTAGCCGACACCCACCGTAGCATACGGCGGTGTAGGAATAGGAACGGAAAAAAGTGAGAAAGGAATTCAGAAATCAAGTAGAAATAAATACTTCTTGAAAGTGTGCATGTAGAATTTCTGGCCAAGTAGGATTACATGGGAAAGTGATAAATAAATCAGGCTTTCCGAATTTACGTACTATGGTCATGGCATCCTGATAGTTTTGTTGCATGTCTTGAACTTCCTAGAAATGTGGATGGTGATATGATCATTTTTCCTACACATACATTGTTATTTTCAGCGTTTGCTTGCAGTGCGTCTGTATTCAAACATTGTATTGTTCCACGCGCAGATCTTGTTGATGTAATCTGAGATAGTTGAGATGCGCGCCCTCAGTTTTAACATGCGCATCTACGATGTACTGTTGGAATAGTTTGTCGCTGGAGTGCAAAATACTAAATGTATTCCTCATTGCTAATCTGAACGCGTAAAATTGGCATTGAGTAAGCCTTATTTGCTTGGCGGGTGTTTTATCGGGAACATGTTGTAAATCTTTGTGCCAGCCAATGTCTCCGTTAGGGAATAAAAGTGGGTCAACCATAGGATCGCAATTCATATTGAGCGTGGAAATCTGTTTACAGGAGTTGCGTATGGGATAGATGCAAATGTCCCTTTCGGCAGGCGTTTCGCCATCTTCTTCGACGAAAATCGTTGCAATGTCGGGGCATTGTATCGTCATAAATCCTGCCCAGGGTTTTCCTTGAAAACCATTCGTACAGATGCTGTTGGATTGGACTGAGCGATTTCATGCATGTGTTTGTATGAGTTTGCGAAGGGGTTGATGGTTCTGAGCATGGAATCTAGCTGGAGAAGTACATTTTTGCTGCGTGCAGAATTTGGTTTATTTTGTAAGTGTACTTCAGTAGCTTGCACTGTGTCAAAAACATACAACTGTCCATATCCTGCAGAGGTAGAAGTGTTAGCATATAGTGGAGAGATTTGGTGATAAATTTGCCTGTGTATTTTAAAATAGTATGGTCCGTGGACAGGAGGTTGAGTTATCTATGCACCCATGGAAGCAAACGCTAGAGAAGAGTTGTATTCTCAAATGTGTTCACAATAATTTTTAGCTTCTGATGTTTGCTGTGTAAGAAGCTGTTGTAAAGACACAGGTGGATCCCACAAAGGTGGTAAAGCTACTTTACCATTGTGGCAGCACCTCGAGTACTTGTTGGATGTATTACGCTCAGCAGGCCAGTATAGTGCATGACATGGAAGACGATGAATAGGAATTGAGAAATGCCGTGTCGACTGCGTGTGGGCGGGACCAGTTTTGAAGTGGAAGCAGGACGAACCAGAAGAGAAATATATATAAGAGATAATGGACATGTCAAAAGGCCTAAAGTGTTTGATGTTCTATAGGCATGCAAGATTCCCTCAGAAATTATTAGTGGTATAAGGAGACTGCCCAAGTCATTCCAGAAAATGAAAACACAAACTTCTTCAGGATTGAAGCTGGTGTAAAAGAAGGGGGTAGGTCAGAGCCATATCTCTTTACTGTTGTGCTGGACTATGCCATGAGCTTTCCCATCTTCAGAAGCAGTAGCTATAGTATTACACTCCATCTTTCTAGAGGAAAACACTACCCATCAATCCACTTAACTGATACTTATTTTACAAATGATATTGCTCTGCTGTTGAACTCTATAAACAAGAACTTCTCAATGCAGTTGAAAGTGCTGTTTGTGGTGTTGGTTTAGTGACAAATGCAAGCAAAACTAAATGTATGAATTATATACATGATAAGGGCATCATCCTGAAATATTTAGATGTAAAAGATTTCAAACTGGTCAGTATTTAGAATGTCTCGTACATCAGAAAAACAGATAAGGATGTTAGTAAGTGCAAGACAAACACTTGTTCAGCCTTAAAAAAATTAATAACATTTGGAAGTCAACAGCTGAAAATAAAATGTTTCCGAGTGACTGCTGAGAACATTTTGAGGCTTGATTCAGAGGCTTGGACAATGATCAAGGCTTCTAAAGCCAAGCTGGATGGCTGTTCATGCTATGCTGCATCATGCTGTATATCAGGGGTGTCCAACTCTGGTCCTGGTGGGCTGCAGTGGCTGCATGTCTTCATTCTAACCATCTTAATTAATGAGCCATTTTTGCTGCTGATTAACCTGTTTTGCCTTAGTTTTAATTGACATGACTCAGACCCCTTAATTGTTTCTTTTTCCTTAATGATCAGCCAAACAATAATGAGACACAAAACAACCCGCCACATGACCATTCAACCTGAAAATAAAGAAAGGTGAAGGTCTTGGTCATGTTGGATTGCTCAGTTCACCAAAACATCTTGACGGTGGTCTTAGAAAAAACAGAAAATCAGCAGTCTGCTGTGGCAGAATGAGAGCAGCAACAAGTCATGATATTCAATAACGGCTTTAATTGACAGCAAGAATTAGCTTCTCATTAAGAAACTGGTTGGAGTGAAATTGGCCGGAGTTTGACGTTCCAATTTAGCTGGTCATCTGTTGGCTCGTTTCACATCTCAATTCTGTTTGGCTGCCACTTAATGAAGAAACAAATCAATTTAGAGGATTGAATCCTTAAAAATAGGGCTATTAAAATGAAGGGAAAAGGAGTTAATTAGCAGTGAAAATTGTTTGCTGATTAGGAAAAGGGTTAGAATGAAAACCTGCAGCCACTGCGGCCCACCAGGACTGGATGTGGACACCCCTGCTCTAAATATTCATTGAAACCAATATATGACAAACGCAGAGTTGTATGACAACAACTCCGAAATAACTACAACAATGAAAAGAACTCATCTGCATTTCGCTGAATACTGCCTAAGAAGCAACAACGTGACCTACCCTAGAATTTTCATGACGGACACATTGGCCTTGAACTGAATGAATTTCAAATAGCTATGTGATACAGGATGGTATGGCATTGCATCATCAAGAGCTTGTTTTAGCTCGTACTACTGCTACTACTGTTCCATTACAGAAAATAACAAATTTATGGATTTCTCTTACTTGTTTTGCTGGTTCTGCACAATAATTTCAAATTTCAGTTTTCTCTTCTGCCATGAAAAATTCAATTCAATACAAAATTGACAAAACATTAAGACAATTACACATGGCTTCATCAGTATTTACCGTCAGTTCTCGTTTTTTCAGGAACATAACCTCCACAGATACAGAAACTCTTGATACTGAAGCACTGATACTGTGGGAAAAATTGGGTTTGGTTCTGACAGAATGACGACTGTCAGTTCAGGGGAAGAACCAGTAGGGAGAGGCCCGGGTTGGGTGGATGAACTGTCAAGGCTCAGTAATGATCCTTCCAGAGGTTCACCTACAGAAATCTTATTTTATTTTTACTTCCTCCATAGTCAAGTTGGATTATCTTCTAGACACTCTGCCAGAGGCCAGAAGCAACTACAGCAAGGCTGATTCAAGGAACTTACTAAACTGTTCAATCAGTAGTAGCAAAGGGCAGTATGAACAAAGGGAAGAGACATAATAAGGGTGTAGCTTATGACCCTCAGTTACTGGGAATTCCTCATTTGTGGGGAACAATTGCAACCCCCAGTCCCCAACATAAATGGGATTCAATGGATTACCCACACCTCTCAGCCACACATTGATTCATTCAGTGTAGTGTGCGTGCAGCCTAAGACATCTAAGAGCATCACAGACCCATTATTGCTCAATCTCATGTGTCACTCTTGTGCGATAAGCCTCTCAGAAATTTTTTCTGCTGCACATGGCTACAAACACAACCCCCCCAATTTCCATATCTGCCACCATCCCATGGCTCTCATCAAGGACCTCATCTGCAGATAGGCACAATTAGACTGCTGGTGTCACAAAATGGGTTAAACTTTAATAATAGCGTAATTGGAACAGAATCCATGGAGAGCGAGGACTTACTGTAATACAATGTGCCACATAAATCATTTTTTTCCTGACTGCAGTTGTAAAGCTGGAGATACTTTTCTTATTTGGATTTCCAGTTTGTTTTATTGTCTTATTGAACAGAATGAAGAATTGAATATGCTGGAGGATGAGCAACAATTATTAGTTCTTATACACATCCCTGGATTTCTGTGCTTTTTCTGCAGCTGCATAATACAGGTAGTTTGCAGCACATTAGTAAAATCTATTATATTTTATGACCTCCATTCACATCTAGTCATTGAAAGGCCACATTTTTAAACAATGTGACATTCTACCTATTTTCCATACAAAGATTAATATTAAAACACTATAGTGTACATTAGTTCTTTTTTAGTTCTTTAAAAAATAATTCTTTTTTCTTTTAGTTCTTTTTTACTGTAGAAAAACAACCTACACAAGAAGCCCAGCACTTGCTGTTCCCTAGCAAAAATGATTTACTGGTTTCTATTCCCTGCATATGAGGCTGACCATGTACAAGTACCAGTGGTCATGAGTTAAAAATATGTGCCAATGCACACACACACACACACACACACACACAAAAGAAAAAGTGAAAAAGCACCTGCATTAACATCTATATCTGCATGTGCACTGGTGTAAATTGACCCTTAGTGTTTGTGCATTTACTTGCAGTCTGGGGTATTCATTTTTCATAGAACAATATAAAATTAGTTTTGTTGCTTTTATTCTTCTGATGATAACGTTAAAAACAAGTGCATCAAATTTAAAAAATAACACCGTATAGGGAGAGGTGGCAGTTCAGAATGGTGGCACGGTGGTTGGTGCTGCTGCCCAGTAGCTCTCAGTATGCCAGGTCAATGCTCGTGTGCCCTTTAGATTTCCTTCACATGTCTACATGGGTTTTCCTCCATGTACTCCAATTTTCATCTCTAATCCTAACAATGTGTAGCTTAGACAAATTAGTAACTCTGACTTGGTCATAAGGTTGGTGTTACAATGAAGTAGTGCTAACCATTTATTATATTTAATATCACATCCATAAAGGTTGCTTATTTAGTATTTGCTTATATTATATATATTTCCATTTAGAAAGTATAAGTATGCATAATATATTTGTAAATTTGAATGATTTATGACATGTCAGTGGACAGTTATTTTTTCCCCCACCTCAGCAAGGGGCAGATGGTATGGAAAAGGAATGTTTTTTAAATGAGCTTGACAACAAAGGTGCCTTGTGTTTCCCCACTCATGTCATCTAAGTAAAAATAACCATTTATCCTTCTTTTATACCTTGGTGGGCTATAAAAAGAAATTTAGTAAGATTACTAGCATTCACAGTCATTTTTAGATGACAGGATCACGTCCATCAAACAACTAGCGTAACATACTGTAGCAATCCAGATTTTAAACCAATCTAGATCACAGGGCCTGGAGTCTCTTCTGGTGGCATAACGGGCAGGGCAGGAACCAACCCTGAATACTGTGCCACTATAAAATGTACGTGTAAAATATCAAAATGCTAAAACAACCAAATAAAGATGGTTGCTTTACTCTAAAACAATGTTAAATGTGAGCTTAACAACAAAAGATAATAGTGTTCCTGGTTATTTTTGAGAGAAAAATCACTGAAGTACATAGTTAATTAAACACATATTGCAAAACCAATATTTTAAATTGACATTTATCCATTAAAAATTGTTTTTATTGAAGAAAGATCAATAAAAAATCCATTACAAATTCCAGGTTTTCATCAAAAGTCTGCATTGCTCTAATTAAATGAGACACAATTGATTCTTTCATTCAGTGTGAGAGCTGAATTTATTTATTCTCTGCATAATTTATTGCATTTATTGTCTTTTTGTTGAGCAATCCTTTTAGTTTAGAAAATTAATATGTAAAAGAGCTAGTCAACTAGTGAACCGTGAGCCATATTTCACATCTTTTTGACTGGCATGTGGAACCCTTATAGTCATGCAACCAGTGAACCAAAGTCACAGCTTTTAAAATCGAAAAACAAATCTCTCTAGTGTTGTCCCCATGATGCATATTTATCAACAATAATTCTAACACAATTAGTAAACCCAAGGTTTATTTATCATGCTTATTGTAGGAAGACAGCAGGTGGCATTTTATGTTAATTTAACAAAATATATGGTGTGTGCAGCATATGACTTCCCCTACTTAGCACATAAAGTGATTTCATCAGTAAAATATTGCAGGCCAATATGTTATTATGGGGAATGAAATGAAAGATTATATCTTGAAATAAATGATATTCTCTGTCTCTAGTTGTACTTCAGTAATGGTATAAATTTTTATCTCTGTAGAGCAAAGTCACTCCAATAAGCAGCAACTACAGCTTTTAAATCTCTGCCTGAAGGTCACAAGTCCTTTACATTTAAGAGTAAGGAGTTCTGTAGTTTCAAAGGGTAATCATGAAGAACAAATGTAGTTTGCACTTTTTTTGTATCCACCTTAATAAAAGGATAAGTGTCTGTGTAAGAATCCGCAGCAATATCTTCTGCACTTAACATATGGATAATGGTTGGACAAAACTTGTGATCTCAAGATATTACTTGTGCCTGTAAAACCATTTGCACAAGGCTAAAATGACATTCCTTTTGGGATATTAGGGGCTTCAGCTTAAGCCGGGGGAAAAAGTGCTCAACCCACAAAGCTTCTTTAAGTTTGAAGGTGAATTCTTGAAAGCAGAGACTACGTTGGGTGCTGGCAGACACAGACCCTGCATTATATATGAATTTTCCTTTGCATTTTAAAATTTGAACATAGTGTTCAAATATGACCATGGCTAAAATGCACATTCAGTTTCTCTGTCTCAACAGTGAATGAAAAGGAAAGCATGGCAGCGACCTACCAAATGAGCATGGAAGGCAGACTATGGCGGTTTTATTCTTGAAAGGTTTATGGAATATGATTGACCGTGTCTGAGCACTGCTGTACTACAACCTAAGTAGACAACACACCAGATAGGTGTCTACTATGATTTTATAATAGTTTGATCTGTGTAATAACTAACAAAAACTTACTCGAAAATGTAAGAAAGTAAAAGCTACGCTATTTGACTTAAAAATGTAGCCCTTAATGAAATTTACTCAAGTACAAATACCTGAAAAATGTAACTAAAGTAACAACGTAGATATATTTCATTACTGCAAAATTTCATGGCCCACTTAATTTCAGCATAGTATGTGTGAATGTTTTTGTATCTTTCAATAAGACCAATAAACATTCTCTTAACCCTTTAGCATTCATTCCAAGCATCGATGTCTTCATTAAATGCTAACTACATCACTTCCCAAATTCCTCTCATACTCTTGTATTTACTGTGAGGTTTTGTGTCTCCTTGAAATCTTCAGTCTTGCCATGAGAATTACACGTTGAAAGAGATCCTTTCTAATTTATCATTTGGGTCACTCCTCCTTTGTGATAGCCCTCCATCAGTATATGTCACTAACTGAGTTGAAAAGAAACTTCTCAATGGGAATGGCATTTTAATTATAACTTCTTGCAGACGCTGCTCTGTCTAAAAACTCTGGGAGATATTCCATTGGAAAATATTTTGTAAGTGCTTTGTTCTGTTATGTTCTGAAAATTCCTCTTACTGTAGTATTGCACCCACTAGTTTAGATATTTCCTATTGTTGTCACAACTTGCCCATTGGGCTTCTGCTGGAAACAAAGGCATAATACATTTAGACATGCTGTCCAGCACACTTTTCGTAAATAAAGGTGGGTGGTTATATGTGGCAGTAGTGAAATTTAAAAAGGAGCCTCACTTGGCTTTCTTGTCAGATCAATTTATAACCATAGCTGCGCTGTTCAAATATGCAGTTTTAAAAATGGAAACTGCAGATTTTCTGTCTCGCTTTCAGTACATGAACTACAAATCGTCTTCATCATAAAAAATGCATCACTACAACCGACCACACACTCTTTTGTAGCATCTGCTGCAAGCTATTTAATACGCCATTGTAATTTGTTACAGTACACTGTAATTGTCTTCATTGGCATACCTGGGCGTTTTCGTAAGTGTTTTATTCTATTCATGCATTTCCTGTAACTGCCCAGAATACAATTAAAGGGCCTTTTGAAGCTTTGAGATTCACCATGGAAATGCCACACTAATTTGAAAGAAAGAAACAATCAATGTTTTTTTTTTTTAATCTACTAAATCACAACAGAATTCTGATCTTTACTTTCATATTTTAAAGTAATGTTACTAACCTGAATAAGTTTAAAGTGTTGATATTCACAGTTTATTTCAGAAATGTGCAAGTTAATTTCAAGTGACTTGGACAAAAGGTCACATCCCCTTTTGGCATTTTGTTGTCAAAATAATGAAGCCAACCCTAACTCCTTCTGGCTAGGCCTTCAGTGGCAGGACTCAAGGCACTCCATAAGTGTATCTCTGCATTAAGATGCACAGCCTCACGTAAGAAGAAGCATTTCTTACATTTACTGTCAGAAAGCAGGATTTATTTAATTTTTACTTTTATAGAAAATTTGTGCAGATCTTTTTATTTAGTTCTATAAGTATTTAACCAAAATAATAAATATGTATATTTGCCCCTTTCTGCATTTTACATCTTTCTGTTCAAATACAATGCAGGTGTTTGAAATATGCAGCCTGCAATCAGTTTAAGCTGATGTCACATTACATGACCCCTAGTCGTAGGGTATCTCAGACTTGCTGACAACAGTTGCCAATCTTAACGCTGGACCATGTCAGTGTACATGACTGGAAATCACTGGGCATGTCAAATTTAGTAACTGTGTGACAACTTTCCAGCACAGTCCTGCTCGCTCCTTTTTCTGACCACAAATACCTTTCTGCCTGATGGAGCTGGTTCTGCATGAAGGGTTAACTCATACAACATGTTTAGCCACAATCTCTGCAACTATTTTCTTTTTTCCATTCTGTCATGGTAGGTAAAACATGAGACATCAGACAGAACACTCATGTTCTTTATTCCTAGTCATTGCATTATATGCATTTTACTTCTAGGTGAGCATTCACTGGTTGTCAACTCTCATGAACACAAAGTCTGCCCCTACAACTAAGAACAAAATCAAATGCGATTCATGGACTAGTTGGAACAAATCTCTGGGTGTGTTTGACTAGACAACTGATCTTCACGGGATCACGCGGTCAACTGCCTCTTACTCGCTAAGATTATGTAATCTACAGTAAATGTGACATGGTGTAGAACATTCTCCATTCATTCTACACCCTCTACCAGAGGCGTAGCTAGGATTTTCAGCGCCCGGGGAACAACTGAAGATTTCGCGTCCCCTCTGTTTGCAAAAATGCAATGGGGAAGAGGAAGAAAATTTAAAAATGGTGCTCCCTGGATGCTGTGCCCGGGGACAGATGTCCCCCCTTGCCCCCCTATCCCCCCCCCCCCCAGCTATGCCACTGTCCTCTACTTGCAGCCTTCTTTATTGCATTTTGGGTGACATGTACTGTATATTAGCCACTACTACTATCATAAAAGGCAATAAAATGGGCTTTGATTTCCATGTTATTTATTAACTGTTTTTTCATTTTGTTAATAGCCATACTACAGACTATTTGGTACATTTTCAAGATTAATGTGGCTGAAAATGAATAATTTCTGTTGTCTAGTTTGTTTTTAAAAACATGGTGTCACACATGTGTGCATGGAAGGCAGCTAGAAGGACCAAAAGAAGGCAATTCCATGTCAGGCCAGGAGGTTGGCGGGGTGCAGTAAACCTTTCTCTTTTATCCCTGCAGACCAGATATTGGAAATTCAGCCTGGTCACGATGACATCACTGCCGGTTCCAGCCCAATGACATCACTTCCGGTTTTGGCCTGATGACGTCACGTCTGGTTCCCAGCCCCAATGACCTCACTTCTGCCTACCTGCCTTAAAAGCAAGATAACGTCTCACTTGAATTCAGTTCTTTTTTGGACTCAATTTGCAACCTTATTCAAGTATACAGGTGGCTGCTCCAAACCTCTTTTTGTGTCAAGGTCTTTCATTTTTACAATAGTTAACAATTGTGTAAAGGATATGGTGGGGGGACAAATCAATGTCTTTTTTATTTCAAATTAGATGCATCACTTACTATTGCACAGGGAATTTTAAGCTCTTATCCACTTGTATGCTAGTCTGGCTTTAGTCTGCTCTGCTCTGAGCCTCCAGGTTGCACCGTCGTTCAAACTGTAGTATAAAAACATGGAGATAAAAAACCCAAAGGTTTTTGGGTCGAGACATAGTCTATGGTCTTCCCCTGATCAAATAAGGGAGGTGTGCAAATTCTGGCAGAGGTTGGTCCAACAGTGTGGATTTGTATACAAGACATAGTAGCTAGAAATCCACAAAGGGAGAAAATCAGTCACGTATCTTAAAATAGTTTTTCATTCCTAATCCTAATCACAGGAAAATGGTTAGACATACAGGAATCAAAGGGAATATATAGCAAATGAGGGTTCCTCCTGGTATATAGTTCTGGGGTCCAAACCAGGCTAGCACTTCCACTAGAACAATGTTTCTTACATTTCACAGTACTTTTATTTATTTGTGGTTTTATTTATTTATTTAATTTTATCCAAAATACTCCTCCATACCTGAGGCTGTATGCCATGTAGGACCTTACCAAATACTTTATGAAAATCAATCAATTATATTTACCTCTGTGATTGTGTGCTTTTTTTGCTTCCTCACAGAATTCCAGAATATTTGTGAATTTTCCTCATCTGAACCCGTATTGACTCTTTGTTAATTCTTGTGCTTTAGACATGTGCTGCTAGAGCTTCACCTTAATAATTGTCTACATTAATTTATCTGTGCTATTTGTAATGCTTACTGGCCTACAGATACTTGGGTCAGAACGATCACTGTTTTTATACAATTGGATATGTGAAGATATTTGTGAAAAATATGTGCCAAGGGTTTATACATGTACTCAGCAGTGTCTATCTGCACTTATTAATGTACTGTAATTATAAGAGAGATATACTATGACAGTTCATACTCTAATCCTATTGCATACAATCTCAAATCAATGGGCATGCTAAAAAAGAGAACATCTGATCAAAATATGCAAATATCTTTACTTTAATTTATTCATTTTATGCGCTTGGGTCTAAGGGTGTTGGAATGTGTTTTTATGCTTCTTTTCCATTATAATCTTCTGTTTTGTTGTTTTGCCACTTTAGATGCTGCACTATGATGATGCATTATAGCTTTTATGAGTTCTGTGATACTTAAAACACTTGAAATTAGATTCCTTGGAATGTTTATAATTTCATACATGCAAAAATCTATGAAAATTTAATGTGTAATAAAATTTTTAATTAATGTATAATAATCTTTTAAAATTTATCACATATATACATATATATATATACTGTATATATATGTATATATAACAGTATATTTTACTGAAAGTAAATTAAGAGTTAACTAAAATTTATCACATATATACATATATATATATACTGTATATATATGTATATATAACAGTATATTTTACTGAAAGTAAATTAAGAGTTAACCAAATGTAGCTTAAAGCATAAGCATGTGAGATCAGCCTCATCTTAGAGCATGGGTGTCAAACTCCAGGCCTGGAGGGCCAAATGGCTACAGGTTTTCATTCTAACCCTTTTCCTAATCAGTGACCAGTTTTCACTGCTAATTCACTTTTTTCCCCTTTATTTTAACAGCCATGTTAGAAGGATTCAGTCCTCTGAATTGATTTGTTTCCTCATTAAATGACAGCCAAACAGAAATGAGATGTGAAACAGCCAACAGATGACCAGCTTAAACTGGGGCTTCAAACTTCAACCAGTTTTCTTAATGAGAAGCTGATGCTTGCAGTTAATTAAACCTGTTATTTAATTCCACTGCTTGCTGCTGCTCTCTTTCTGCAAAAGCAGACATTTCCAAAACTGTTGAGTTTCTGTTTTTATAAGAACATCATCAAACTGTTTTGGTGAGCTGAGAGATCAACCTTACTGAGACCATCACCTGTCTTTATTTTCAGATATTGTGTGATGTGGTGGCTTGTTTTGTGTCTCATTAATGTTTGGCTGCTAATTAAGGAAAAAGAAACAACTAAAGGGCCTGAGTCAAGTTAATTAAAAGAAGTAATTAGCAGCAAAAATTGGTCACTAATTAAGAAGATGGTTAAAATGAAAACCTGCAGCCACTGCTGCCCTCCAAGACTGGAGTTTGACACCCCTGCCTTAGAGAGACCACCATCTTGATTTTACAAGGTTAGAATGAGGTAAATGAGTAATGAACACCCTTCTAGAAAGTGAGGATAAACTACTGGGAAAGCCCAAACACCACTCCTATGAAGCGGTGCTAAAATCAATAGGAGAGTCTGCAGACCACCATTAAAAAATGATTAATGGGAGAGTTGACAGGAGTCTGAAAATACTGGTAGTGTTAGTTGATTGGTTGGGATAATAAAGTTCTGCATATTAAGAGTCAGATGATGTGATATATTAGATGAGGTAATGGTAATAGAAAAGTATACAAGCAGGTGAATTGTTTAATTGATTGCTCACTCCATGGATTGAGTCATTTATGCGTGTGCAAATAAAGAAATATTCTGCATTCTCATCTGGGCTCCGTGACTGAGTTCTTTAAAGATGGGGGCATTTTTTTCCGCCACAGTTCTAGTTTGAATCTGAAATGATGTTGGTAATACAAACTGAAGCTTCTGCACTGATATGCACTAGTTTGATCCATGCACATATATTCAGGCCAGATAATAAGATCTCCGGGTATTAGAGTTTTTGGTTGAATATATTACATTAAACAGGCGACCGAGATTAGTAGCTAAGTGTCTGCCTTTAGTAAATCCTGTTTGGTCTTGTGATATTACCGAAGAAAGCACTTTCTCCTTCTAGCTGGAACTTTGAAGAGTATCTTAACATTATTATTCAGAAGTGAGATTGATCTGTATGATGCGCATTGTAATAAGTCCTTATTTCTCTAAGAAAAGATGATTGCTTTGCAAAAAACTTGAAGTAGAATGTTGTTGTCCCTGGCTTCTATAAATGTTGCTAATAATAGGGGAGCTAAAGTAATTGAACATTTTTTATAAAATTCAGCAGGGTAGCATTCAGGGCCTGCTGCTTTCCCACTCTGAGAAGGCAATGGGAAACCCAGCCTCTAGAGAAAATAGTGATGTCCCAGAGAGGGGAGCTGTGGAGTTGCACCGATCGAGGAGGGAAAATTTGGGGAGACCCCCAGCCCGTTATAGAGAATAAGAAGATTAAACTGATTGTCTGGGACTGACAATGGTTAAGTCTGGGGGGATGTCAGAGGGGGACATTTTTACATTTTTTTTTGTGCACTGGGTGGCTCCATTAGGCACCCACTGTTGGGACTGGGGGGTGAAAAGTTAAAAGGCTATCTGTACTTATTAATGGTATTTGCTTTCCTGCAAGGGAATCACTGCTTTGAAGTCTGGCCTTAGAGAATGTTTGTATTTACCTGGCTTGGAAATATTGGTTCCTAATCAGCATATCTGTACTTATTAATGGTATTTTCTGTCCTGCAAGGGAGTCACTGCTTTGAAGTTTGGCCTTAGAAGAATGTCTGTATTTACCTGGCTTGGAAATATTGGTTTCTAATCAGCATATCTGTACTTATTAATGTTTGGTAACCATACATTTTGTTAACTTGTGTTTTTATTAATTGTTAAACCCAGGCAATTTAGATGTGCCATTGATTAAACTGTTTTTCCAGGACTGACAACAGCAGGGGCTGAAGTAAATATAAACTCCTGGCCAGCAAAAGGCAGAGAGGGAGAGTCCACAAAAACGCTGCCAAGACACTCGGACAGGGCACAGGTGCTCGCAGGCAGACAAGGGTACCTGGCTGGCACGACGTGAGGCACAAGGACGGCAACATTTACTTCCAGGGAGGAAGAGACAGCTCCACAAGGAGACGCCAGTTGTGGGTCCAGCGAAAGAGGGAAGCCGCATGAGAGGACCAAGCGAAGCTGACAGACGAGGAATGAGGCGTGCCTAGGTCCCAGCCACACAAGGAGCCCAGAGTGGAAGGAACAATGAAGAGACGCTGACAGGGAGTCAACAATTTGACACAACTTCTGCCGGGGAACAGAGTGCATCCATGAACAATTAAGTGTTGGGGTTACACAGTGCCCAAACTGGACTCTGCACCACTAAAGGTTGAATCCTCCAATTCTTGTTTTTACGGACTTTTAGAGTGTGGACTGTGTATTTTCCTTTTACAAAAAAGGAAATTAATTCCTGATATGTTTAGGTTCTGTTATGTTCGTTTATCTTTTTAATGTACCTTATATTGTCTTGTACAATAGAACTTACTGTTGCCTTTTTCTGAAATTACTGTTGTGTCTTTCATTGTGTGTTTACTCACTGCCCAATTTAAAGAAACCTGTGTGCTATTATTGGTAAATTTCAGGAGTTCCCAGTCTCTTAATAAAACTGGGTGGCGTATTCGGATATTTTAATGGTGTCTAAGTTAGATTACCTATAAGTGTGACCAGACACCTGTGACACATGGAGTGGAATATTTGGCCAGTCCAATCTCTTTGCAGCTGAGACTGGTCCTTGCTTATTAAGTTAGTCTCCTGTAAAAATACTATCTTGGCATTTAGACCTGTTGGTTAGAGAATACTTTCTCTTTAATTCATGATTGAGACCTTTGATATTCCACCTCACAAAGTTTACTGTTTGGTCATAGAGACATTGCTTCTGGACTTTTGCTGACATTTTATAGACTTAAATTAAGGTAGTGCATTATTACATAACATAGCTTTAACCTTAATTTTCAATTTTGCCAGGAGTTATGACTATGTTGTGTTGGCACTTGGAACTGTGGAGGTAAAATGGATAGATCCAGAAATAGTTTGCTCTCTAAACTATGCACTCCATTTTGCCTCCCCAAGTGAGGCTAGATCACACTTCACGAAGTCCCAGTCCTCTGACATGCCTAGAGACAGAGCACACCCAAAACTAAACAAGCCCCCAACAGCGGTGTTTACAGCAGAGTAGAGGTATCTATTGGTAATATAGTCGAAATACTGAGAAGTCAGCAGTATGATGCTCCAGCTTCAAAGAAGCAGAGAATAATGGTAAAAAACAGGTATGTATGTAGAAAATTATTTTTTCATTTGTTATCTGGAATTGAGCTGGCCAGCAAATACCCACAGCACAATTGTTAGTGCTAATACCAGGTGTACGGTGTATGATTCAAGTCATGCAGTGTGTGTAATCTGCCTTTTCCTTCAAAAGTATTATGACTTGACATTGATCACCTCTAACCTGTTCAGTACTAACCTTTAGGTGTTGCTATTTCAGTTTCTGTTCTGTTTCATGGTCAATATGTTTTCCTGAGCAGCAAATGGCTGCGAGGCTCTCAGTTTACTTAACATTTAGATCTATATGGCAGTATTTTGATGGTGATATCAGAGACAAACTAGGCCCCAACATCCCGGTGTTTCATTGATTTTTTTGTAAAGTGAAAGATGTGTGAATTTTCCATTACTTGCTAGTCACTAGCAAAAAGTGGACAGATACTATTAGTTAGGTAAGTTAATGTTTACATTAGAGAACTCTGCACATATAAAGGAAAATTGCAGTATGGCCCCTTCAGAATTTTCATACTGAAAATGTCACTGAAAGTTAAATGTATTTAATTAAGAGTATTTTAATGTTAACTTAAATAGAGTGGAATCGTATGAGGGTGGCTAAAAGCGATGTTATGCACTCACTTTTTGTTTATAGAACTTGATGCTGCATTTTTGTTATTTTGTTTTTCTTTGCCAATCATATGTAAATTGCCTAAATATTCTGTTGTAAAATGTATATATAAATTGTGGTTACAGTAATCCCTCCTCCATCGCGGGGGTTGCGTTCCAGAGCCACCCGCGAAATAAGAAAATCCGCGAAGTAGAAACCATATGTTTATATGGTTATTTTTATATTGTCATGCTTGGGTCACAGATTTGCGCAGAAACACAGGAGGTTGTAGTGAGACAGGAACGTTATTCAAACACTGCAAACAAACATTTGTCTCTTTTTCAAAA